>NW_026652289.1:31051952-31063082 GCF_009828535.3 Hylobates moloch | reverse complement strand
TGAGTTCTAGTTCGATTGCACTGTGGTCTGAGAGACAGTTTGTTATAATTTCTGTTCTTTTACATTTGCTGAGGAGAGCTTTACTTCCAACTATGTGGTCAATTTTGGAATAGGTGTGGTGTGGTGCTGAAAAAAATGTATATTCTGTTGATTTGGGGTGGAGAGTTCTGTAGATGTCTTATTAGGTCCACTTTGTTTAGAGCTGAGTTCAATTCCTGGGCATCCTTGTTAATTTTCTGTCTCGTTGATCTGTCCAATGTTGACAGTGGGGTGTTAAAATTTCCTATTATTATTGTGTGGGAGTTTAAGTCTCTTTGTAGGTCACTCAGGACTTGCTTTATGAATCATGCTGCTATAAAAACACATGCACACGTATGTTTATTGTGGTACTATTCACAATAGCAAAGACTTGGAACCAACCCAAATGTCCAACAACGATAGAATGGATTAAGAAAATGTGGCACATATACACATGGAATACTATGCAGCCATAAAACATGATGAGTTCATGTCCTTTGTGGGGACATGGATGAAATTGGAAACCATCATTCTCAGTAAACTATCGCAAGGACAAAACACCAAACACCGCATGTTCTCACTCATAGGTGGGAATTGAACAATGAGAACACATGGACACAGGAAGGGGAACATCACACTCCGGGGACTGTTGTGGGGTGGGGGGAGGGGGGAGGGACAGCATTAGAAGACATACCCAATGCTAAATGACGAGTTAATGGGTACAGCACACCAGCATGGCACATGGATACATATGTAACAAACCTGCACATTGTGCACATGTACCCTAAAACTTAAAGTATAATAATAACAATTAAAAAAAAAGAAATAGTGGCAAAGATTTGGAAAGCTTAAGTCAAAATGTGTTGTTCATAAATACAGTCTGAATAATTTGAACATTTTCTGTTAATGGTGTTTGTTCAACTATAATGATATTTTCCAGCCAAGATATAATTGGCAATGTCAAAGTCACACACAGATGGGTAAAATGGCCAATGGCTCTGGAAAATCTTGATAATAAGTTTGTAGTATCTCTGGTGCAAGGTCACTTAAATTCAGAAAATAGCACTCAAGGAAAAAATAGCCATATTCCAAAAATAAGCTCCATATATTTAGATGTAGATATACATTTGGGGTGATTTATTTCTTATTAGACACTAACGTTTTTTAAAACAGAGAGTGACAAATAAGGTAATTTTGCAGTTAACTATGTCCTAACGAAGAAGGGTAGTAGTTTTACAAGAAAGATATGATTCATCAAAAAGGCAGGGAAGCATTCAGACTAAACATTGAGTATGTTTGGAAATAATAAAAATTATTGTTTCTTATACCAACATCAACAATCTTTTCAAATTAATTTATAAAACTGTCATCTCTGTTCACTAATTTTGAATTACTTATATTATTTGTAATTTTGAATACTTACATTACTAATTTTTAATTAATTTTGATATACCTATATCACTGTTTTGAACTGATCTATAAATGATCTATAAATGACTTTGCTTTTCTTTTTTTGACTCAGGGGTGTTTACTTTTCATTAGGCAATTTTAACATATTGTTAACTAGAAAAATAAGATGAAGAAAGAAACATTTTAAATACAAAATATAAATTTAAAGAACTTCAAAAGAATAAAATTTCAGTTTTATGTCTTCCAAGTAAATTTGCTGTTTTCAAAATTATTTTTTGTCACAAATCTATTTTATTTAAAAAAATATGCTATTGTTTTTAAACTATAATTTTTAAATATCTGACAGCATTTGTAGGACTTAAAGCTATTAAATATATAAAGATATTAGAACTTATTAGAAATATTCAAGGAAAAACTAACATATTCTTTAAAAACTATGTTAATTGACTTTTTGATAGAATTTAAATTCTATGTTAATTGACCTTTTGATACATATTTTACTTTTCCTTCAATTCTTTTGTCAATTCTTAAAAATGTCTTTCTTCATAATTTTTAGCAATTTTCTTTTTACACTTTAATAGCAAACACTGCCATAAAAGTGAAATTCAGCACTAATTAATTTTATGTCCGCAGGCAGAGTGATTTCCTTAGGGAATCAATTTTAATAGAGAGAACTATGTTTGTACCTGGCAGGATATTCACAGAAATAAAATATTTATTGGTCATCTACTTTGTTTAAGACCTCTTAACAAACCATAACTTATTAAAGCATAAAGTAACATACAAAGTAAATACTTTAAAAATCTGTAAACAACTAATTCCTTTCTTCTTGTGAAGTCTTGTTTAGATCATTAAAGTAATAGCAGATTTTCTCACAACAGGTTTGTGAATATTGTCTGTTTAACATGAAAACTATAAAAAAATTAAAGACAATTGATGTATATTTATTCAACTATATCAACTCAAAGGTGATCTGCAATTCTTTTCTGAATAATTTATTAATAATGCTTAGGCCCCTTTGTTGAAATGTATATTTTCTTGCACACAAACAATATGTCAAAATTATTTCTTTTAAAATATACTATGTAAAATTAATGTTGTTTTTCAGAATTTTAGCACGCACAGAAAGCAAGAACATTGCATTTCTTTATTTGTATAAACAAGAATTCATTTAAAAATACATTGTCCAACTTCAACACATTGTGTGTCTCTGAAGGTACTCTGAGATTTTGCAGTTATAGTATAAATGAGACAAAATGGCCGAGAAAATATTCCCTATGTGTGATTCTTTCTACATTTATTTCCCACATCAATCTCACAAGTGTTTTTATTTCACAATGATTGATATCATTGAGCACATACCTCAATATCTATTATCACAAAAACTATCATTATCAACAAGGACTTTAAAAAATATCTAAACATTATTCTCCGGGTAGGAGTTCTATACTCCATTTTATCCATTAATTTTGTCTAATTAGTAAAGAAGTACTTATGGTAAAAACAAATTAAAAGTAGTACAGAAAGCATACTCCTGTATGCAATTATTACAAATATTTTATATAGTTCCTATAAAGTATTTACATAGCTGAGATCACTACATATATAATATTATACTCATGTTACTTTATGTCCTAACTTTATGTCAGAAAAAGCTTCCTATACTAATAAATGTAAACTACTGTCAAAGAATCTATGATACCTACTCAATAATGTTTACATGAATAAATATGATTTATGTAAGCATTATCTTGCAGATGGACACTTTATTTCTTTCCAAACTTCATAGAGTAATTTTAATTCACAGTAATGACGTACGTACAATTGACCCTCGAACAATGCAAAGCTTAGGGAGGCTTAACCTAACAAAATTGAAAATCCATGTATACATTTTAACTCTCCAAACACTTAACCAGTAGTAGTCAACTGTGGACCAGAAGCCCTACTGATAATATTAACAGTTGATTAATACATACTTCGTATGTTATATGCATTATATACTGCATTCGTAAATAAAGTAAACTAGAGAAAAGAAAATGTTATTAAGAAAATCATAAGAAGGAGAAAATACATTTACTCTCCATTAACTTGAAGTGGATCATCATAAAGGTCATCATCCTTGTTGGTCATAGCTTCACACTGAGTGAGCTAAGTAGGAGAAAGGGATAGAGGAAGGGTTGGTTTTGCTGTAGCTGGGGTGGCAGAAGCTGAAGAAAATTCATGGATAAGTGGACCCTCGAAGTTCAAATCTGTGTTGTTCAAGGGTCAGCTGTATATAAATTTTATTTTCATTACTTGAAATTTAAGATTGGCTTACCAGGAGGATAATTACTAAATTAATTTTTATAAATCTTTAAAAGTTGTTAACATATGTTGCCAAATCACTTTCCAGAAAATTACACCAACTTACTCTAACAACAATACATGAGAGTTACCAAGTCTTTATCAGGACTGGATACATTTTATTGAAAATACAAAACACATGCTTAATTATTTCTGACACTGTGGCATTCATTATTGCTAATTTGAAATACCAGTATAATACATACCTACATCTATATGTCTACATCAAACCCCATTATTTGTGAATTCCATATTTGCAACTTCTCCAAGATGCATTAAATTTATGTGTCATCTCGAAAATCCATACTCACTCATGCTTTCCTGGTCTTTTTTTTTAACATGCACAGAATAAAAAAAATTTGATTCTGTCAGTGTGCATGCTCCCAGCTGAGGTTAAACAAAGTAACCCTCTACTTTGTTATTTCATTTTTCATGCTATAAACAAGGATCTTTTTCACAGTCTATTTAGCGCTCTTTGTTGGTGATATGGCTGTTTAAAATGCCTCCCACACCCCAGAATATTGCTAAAGCTCTGCCTATTGTTCCCAAGCACAAGAAGGCTATGATGTGTCTTACAGAGAAAAATATAGTCAACCTCATTTGACGCAGGAGATTGATTCCAGGACCCCCGGGAATACCCATATCCGGGGATGCTGTAATCCCAGCACTTTGGGAGGCCGAGGTGGGTGGATCACGAGGTCAGGAGATCAAGACCATCCTGGCTAACACGGTGAAACTCCGTCTCTACTAAAAATACAAAAAATAAGCGGGGCGTGGTGGCGGGCGCCTGTAGTCCCAGCTACTCGGGAGGCTGAGGCAGGAGAATGGTGTGAACCCGGGAGGCGGAGCTTGCAGTGAGCCGAGATCGTGCCACTGCACTCCAGCCTGGGCAACAGAGCGAGACTCTGACAAAAAAAAAAAAAAAAAAGAAAAAAAGAAATACGTCTCCTTCAAACGTGATTGAAAATGACCTAATGATAACAACAACAGTAAGGCTCTCTGATAATTAATGAACTTTGGTCTATCATAACCCAGTGTTCAAATTTAGATTGCCTTCTATAGGGTAACTCCAGCCTAGACATTTATGGTAACATGGTACATAGACTGAAGCATCTGACAGCAGTAGAAGCAAAACCTCTTTGGTGTAAACATCCAAAATACAGGTTCAAAACATTCCCACAAACAAAGCCGTATAACATAAACACATTGAAAGACTTTGGATTACCAATTAACTATAAGAATAAGAAGACATATAAATAGCACAATTATATCCAAAACATTCATATAATGAAATTATATATAAAAATTTATTTAAATAAGCATAATTATTAATGAAGATATTTAAAATACGACCAAGTACAAGCATGGCTTAAAAATAAAAACAATAAAATCTTAAAAATGAAAGAGTTATTATTGAACTGTAAGCTAGATATAGAAAAAAATTCAAAAAATAAATAAAAGAGTGAAGCAAAGGTTGACAAATATGGAAGCCATAAACCTATGCACTATCATTTGTTCACGTAGATCTCTAAAAGGGGAAAGAAAACAAGCATAGAGCTATGAGGCAATATTTCAAAAGTTAACTATTTAGGATATTCCCAACTTTGTAAAGAGATTTGGCTTCTCTTAAAAAAAGCACAATTCCATGCATAACAGCACAAAACAGTCATACTCTTCTATACTGAAAGCACATTGAGATACTTGGTAAAACTGCAGAACACTGAAGAAAAAAAGGTCTCTCAAAATTCACTAGAGGTAAAAGTCATAATTATAAAAAGATAATACATAGACAGAAAGATAGATTCTCAACAAATCATGAAGATCATGGAATAAAAAATGAATCGGGGCCAGGCGTGGTGGCTCATGCCTGTAATCCCAACACTTTGGGAGGCCAAGGTGGGCAGATCACCTGAGGTCAGGAGTTCAAGACGAGCCTAGCCGACATGGTGAAACCCTGTCTCTACCAAAAATACAAAAACCTAGCCAGGAGTCATGGTGGATGCTTGTAATCCCTGCTACTTGGAAGGCTGAGGTACGAGAATTGCTTGAACCCAGGAGGTGGAGGTTGCAGTGAGCCGTGATTATGCTACTGTACTCCAGCCTGGGCAATAGAGCGAGACTCCACAACCCCCCCAAAAGAAAAAAAAAGTATATATATATATACTCACATATTTATATATACACACATACACACACATATATATATATACGCACACAAACACACACACACACATATATATATATATATGGCATAGCAAGTTTTTATGACAATAATGAAAAGGGTAAACGTAAGTCAAAAGAAAGCTGGGGAATATTAATAACTATCAGACACAATTAGAAGTACTTCAAAAATTTTAAATGATAAAGATTTCTGCACTGGAACAACAATTTATCAAGAACATATTCCAAATAATAAGGAACCTAATAATAAGATCTCAAAGATATTTTTAAAATATAATTGTCAAATATTAATTTACATATTAATGTAATTGGCTAAGCTACTACATTTCTTGGATATTTAAACACAGTTTGTCAGTCATTTATATATTTGGTAAACAAAATGAGAAAAAATAGATTATTTAGGAAACAATTTACAACTTGATGATGTATACAGCTGAAACTTTGTACTCAAACCATTAATCTTTTAAAGTATAGTGAGATTACAGAGTCTGCAACCAAGTTAGAAAATTGGATTTAATGATAAGTCTGCCTGCTGCTGTGATCCCAGTGTACAGTGAAATATTGAGTGTGGACCACTAACAATAGGAGCTCTGTACCTGTAAAGAGCCTCTAAAAGTCAGACGTCCCACTACAAAGCTCTACCTGCTATGCCAGGAATCGATTATGAGTAGCATCTAATTCTACATGTTTTTGTTCCCAGATAAAATACCATCTGGATGCCTCTGATGGCAGAGTTTAAGTTGCATGTCCCTGCCTTGGCCCAAATTAGGTTCTACTTTCTGCCTTTAGGAGGCAGAATTTCTATTAGAAGATTATTCTTCCTGGATCTATCTATCATCGATCTATCTATCTATCCACCTACCTATCTATCTATATTTTTCTAATGGTCCCACAGGGTCCTAACATTCTAAGCAACAAAAATCAGCATTCTATAAAGGCAGAAGATACTCCTTTCTGCCTGAAACATTTGCTCTTTATATTTTGCAGGTATTAAACTTGGAGCTAATATTTTATGATAGAGCCAATACTGATCTCATGCAAAGAGTAATGCTACCTTCTCATCTCTTCTGTTGCCACATGCCCATGTCCTGGGATAGAGACAAGTCTCTCAATCCCTAAGAAAGGATTTGCTTACATTTCATAGTAAAAATAATCGCTCCCTCTTTTTTCAGAGGGGAAGAGGGGCAGATATTTCCATACCTATATAAACTCTGAGATTAATAATTTCAGAGTTCCACTCCTTGTGATGTCACTGCATTGTATATACAGGTGTAACCATTTGGTTCTTAGTATTACTCTGTGCAGTGTTGGCTACTGTTATTGTTGAGAATTACAAAGATCCAACCTGACTCAGAGGATATATATCAAATGAGTAACATCTCAGATGCTTCTCAATTTCTGACTGAACAATTTTAGCTTCATAACCAGAATATTTCTCAAATTATGAGAAATTATTAAAAAGTCCTCCCTCCCTGCCTTCCTTCCTTCCTTCCTTGATGGAGTCTTGCTGTGTCACAAGGCTGGAGTGCAGTGGTGTGATCTTGGCTCACTGCAACCTCCACCTCCCGGGTTCAAGCAATTCTCTTGCCTCAGCCTCCAGAGCACCTGGAATACAGGCATATGCCAGCCGCCATGCCCTGCTAATTCCTTTTGCATTTTAGTAGAGACAAGGTTTTACCCTGTTGCCCAGGCTGGTCTCAAACTCCTGAGCCCAGGCAGAGAAAGCATTTGATACAATTCAACCAGTTTTAATAAAAATTATTGTAAAACCATAAATAGAGGTCAAATTCTGGAATGGATGAAATGTATACACCAAATTCTACAATAATCTAATTCTAAATGTTGGAACATTAGAATAATTCTTAAAACAGGAACAAAATCAATGCTTCTATGCAACAATATACTGGTGGTCTTATTCAAAAGAGATAAAGGTGTGAGAACACAAAAGAAAACAGCAAACCTGTCATTATTATGAATAATGTAATTCTCTCCTTAGATGATTCCATTTAATCTACAAATAAAATGTTAGAATAAATAAGAAAGTTTATTAATTTATTTCAATGTAAAATAATATGAAAAATTTAATTACATTTTTGTATGCCAGAAGCAATTAGAAAACAAGTATTTTATATAGGACTATTTATAATATGGACCAAGACTATAGAATACCCAGCAATACAAGTAACTAATGTGTGTAAGACTACTGGTGAGAAAATAATTTTAAAATTATTTATAGATATTTAAAGATGATCATAATTGAGATTAATATGTTCAAAAGGAGAAGAAAATAGATTTTTACAATTTATAAAATTTATGAGATCTGGTCTGCCACCATGTGAGCCATGCCTTTGCTTCTCCTTTGCCTTCTGCCGTGATTGTGATGCCTCCTCAGACGTGCGGAGCCATCCTTTTACTTTAAAATTAAGATGGAAAAATCATTTTTAAAGAAAACTTAAGGGGTGGAGCCAAGATGGCCGAATAGGAACAGCTCCGGTCTCCAGCTCCCAGCCCCAGCGACACAGAAGACTGGTGATTTCTGCATTTCTGCTTGAGGTACCGGTTTCATCTCACTAGGGAGTGCCTAACAGTGGCTGCAGGACAGACGGTGAAGCGCACTGTGCGCGAGCCGAAGCAGGGCGAGGCATTGCCTCACTCGGGAAGTGCAAGGGGTCAGGGAGTTCCCTTTCCTAGTCAAAGAAAGGGGAAACAGACGGCACCTGGAATATCGGGTCAGTCCCATCCTAATACTGCGCTTTTCCAATGGGCCTGGAAAACGGCACACTAGGAGATTGTGTCCCGCACCTGGCTCGGAGGGTCCTATGCCCACGGAGTCTCGCTGATTGCTAGCACAGCAGTCTGAGATCAAGCTGCAAGGCGGCAGCGAGGCTGGGGGAGGGGCGCCCGCCATTGCCCAGGCTTGCTTAGGTAAACAAAGCAGCCAGGAAGCTCGAACTGGGTGGAGCCCACCACAGCTCAAGGAGGCCTGCCTGCCTCTGTAGGCTCCACCTCTGGGGGCAGGGCACAGACAAACAAAAACTCAGCAAAGAACCTCCACAGACTTAAATGCCCCTGTCTGACTGACAGCTTTGAAGAGAGTAGTGGTTCTCCCAGCACGCAGCTGGAGATCTGAGAACAGACAGACTGCCTCCTAAAGTGGGTCCCTCACCCCTGAGCAGCCTAACTGGGAGGCACCCCCCCAGTAGGGTCAGACTGACACCTCATTCAACCGGGTACTCCCCTGAGACAAAACTTTCAGAGGAACTATCAGACAGCTGAATTTGTGGTCTCACGAAAATCCGCTGTTCTGCAGCCACCGCTGCTGACACCCAGCCAAACAGGGTCTGGAGTGGACCTCTAGTAAACTCCAACAGACCTGCAGCTGAGGGTCCTTTCTGGTAGAAGGAAAACTAACAAACAGAAAGGACTTCAACACCAAAAACCCATCTGTACATCACCATCACCAAAGACAAAAAGTAGATAAAACCACAAAGATGGGGAAAAAACAGAGCAGAAAAACTGGAAACTCTAAACAACAGAGCACCTCTCCTCCTCCAAAGGAACGCAGTTCCTCACCAGCAACGGAACAAAGCTGGATGGAGGATGACTTTGATGAGTTGAGAGAAGAAGGCTTCAGACGATCAAACTACTCTGAGCTACGAGAGGAAATTCAAAACAATAGCAAAGAAGTTAAAAACTTTGAAAAAAAATTAGAAGGATGGATAACTAGAATAACCAATGGAGAGAAGGGATTAAAGGAGCTGATGGAGCTGAAAGCCAAGTTTCGAGAACTACGCGAAGATTGCAGAAGCCTCAGTAGCAGATGCGATCAACTGGAAGAAAGGGTATCACTGATGGAGATGAAATGAATGAAATGAAGAGAGAAGGGAAGTTTAGAGAAAAAAGAATAAAAAGAAATGAACAAAGCCTCCAAGAAATTTGGGACTATGTGAAAAGACCAAACCTACGTCTGATTGGTGTACCTGAAAATGATGGGGAGAATGGAACCAAGTTGGAAAACACTCTGCAAGATATTATCCAGGAGAACTTCCCCAATCTAGCAAGGCAGGCCAGCATTCAGATTCAGGAAATACAGAGAACGCCACAAAGATACTCCTCGAGAAGGGCAACTCCAAGACACATAATTGTCAGATTCACCAAAGTTGAAATGAAGGAAAAAATGTTAAGGGCAGCCAGAGAGAAAGGTCGGGTTACCCACAAAGGGAAGCCCATCAGACTAACAGCTGATCTCTCAGCAGAAACTCTACAAGCCAGAAGAGAGTGGGGGCCGATATTCAACATTCTTAAAGAAAAGAATTTTCAACCCAGAATTTGCTATCCCGCCAAACTAAGCTTCATAAGTGAAGGAGAAATAAAATACTTTACAGACAAGCAAACGCTGAGTGATTTTGTCACCACCAGGCCTGCCCTAAAAGAGCTCCTGAAGGAAGCACTAAACATGGAAAGGAACAACCGGTTCCAGCCACTGCAAAAACATGCCAAATTGTAAAGACCATCGAGGCTAGGAAGAAACTATAGCAACTAACGAGCAAAATAACCAACTAACATCATAATGACAGGATCAGATTCACACATAACAATATTAACGTTAAATGTAAATGGGCTAAATGCTCCAATCAAAAGACACAGACTGGCAAACTGGATAAGGAGTCAGGACCCATCAGTGTGCTGTATTCAGGAAACCCATCTCACGTGCAGAGACACACATAGACTCAAAATAAAGGGATGGAGGAAGATCTATCAAGCAACTGGAAAACAAAAAAAGGCAGGGGTTGCAATCCTAGTCTCTGATAAAATAGACTTTAAACCAACAAAGATCATAAGAGACAAAGAAGGCCATTACATAATGGTAAAGGGATCAATTCAACAAGAAGAGCTAAATATCCTAAATATATATGCACCCAACACAGGAGCACCCAGATTCATAAAGCAAGTCCTGAGTGACCTACAAAGGGACTTAAACTCCCACACAATAATAATGGGAGACTTTAACACCCCACTGTCAGCATTAGACAGATCAACGAGACAGAAAGTTAACAAGGATATCCAGGAATTGAACTCAGCTCTGCACCAAGCAGACCTAATAGACATCTACAGAACTCTCCACCCCAAGTCAACAGAATATACATTTTTTTCAGCACCACACCACACCTATTCCAA
>NW_026652289.1:31038863-31051852 GCF_009828535.3 Hylobates moloch | reverse complement strand
CATGTTCTCACTCATAGGTGGGAATTGAACAATGAGAACTCATGGACACAGGAAGGGGAACATTACACTCCGGGGACTGTTGTGGGGTGGGGGGAGGGGGGAGGGACAGCATTAGGAGATACACCTAATGCTAAATGACGAGTTAATGGGTGCAGGAAATCAACATGGCACATGGATACATATGTAACAAACCTGCACATTGTGCACATGTACCCTAAAACCCTAAAGTATAATAAAAAAAAAAAATTAAAAAAAAAAAAAAAAAACTTTTACAAAGATTTTAGAGTTGTGAAACCTTCATTTCTGTTTCTCTACTTTTCTTAGTTTCCATCAAAGACATTTCATGGTCCAAAATGCCTACAGAAGTGCCTGCCATTATATGTACATCTCAAGTAGCAGGAAGATGAAGGGACAAATACAAAAGAAATGATGCTTTTTAAAGAGACTTCCCAAAAGTACCTTGCTACACTTCAGTTTACATATTATTGGCAAGAGCATAGTCACTTGGCCTTATTTAGCTGCAAGGGAAATATATCTTTAACTGGGTGGCAAGATGCCCAGCTATAAAAATCAGTTTTACTGAGAGAGAGGGTGTCTATGGGGAATAAAATGGCATTTTCTTTTGTAAAGAGGAAATCAGTCTTTAATTTCTTATCAAAAGGAAAAGTTTTTAAAAAGCAGCAATGAAGTTCATTATAGACAATGAAGTTCATTATAGACATGTCAGAAATGGAACTTTTTTTCAATCTGCACCATCACAGGGCCAAGATAAAATTTTTAGAATCTTCATTAAAATTTATACTTCTAGGAGTCATAAGCACCAGTTTCATTTCCAACATGTGCAATATTATAAAGTGGACCTGAATAGGCTGTAAAGTGGGTAGGAAGTCACTTAGGCCACATGAAAGCTTTGAGCTTCTCCACATGGACAATGAAAATGAGAGGTGTTTACAAAGAGATTTTTGGGTTTTGTTTGACCTTAGTGAAGGGGAGTATGCAACCAAGACCATCACACAGAGCCATCCACCCTGTTTACAGTATTTTGTCTTGTTCTATGAGGATATATCCATGTCAAAATTTTGGCTTAGGTTATGTCCAGTTTTCTTATCCTCTTTCTTTTTCCTTAAGACCTTCTCTGGGGACTTTTCTTGACCTAATCAGGAAGGCCTAGCAAGGTCTTTTGCAAAACTAAGGCAATATTCAAGGTCTTCATATTGTCATCTTTCCTTAAACACGATCACAAATTCTTAAGTGTGGCTTGTACACTCATCAGTTTTTTGTAGGTAAGGGAATATTTTGATTTATTCTTCTACTAACATGACTTCTTATCTCTCATCATAAAAGGCAGAAGCATTGTAATTTTTTCATTTTAAATAGAACATTTAAATTTAAATAAAAAGTTTAAATAGAAAATTTTCTTTATATGAGAATCATTTTCTTTATCTGTACAATGACTAATAAAAATATTTTCTATAACAATTTCTTGACAGTCTCGAATGCAGCCTTTACTTTTATTTTGTCAATAATAATAACAGTTTTTCATGTATAGAGCTCCTGCAGGTGTTCCTCCAGCACTTTGCATTTTTCATCTCATTTAATCTTCACAAGAACCTCACAAAGCATATATTATTTAATCTATTTTATGGATAAGAAAACTGAGAATCAGAAAAAATGGATACTGAGATAAATCCTGTGTTACTGAAGTCTGATGTGCTCCTACAGACTTCTGTGTTCTTTGAGGCAGTAAGATGGCTTACACTGCTCTGTCCTGCCAAGTCCCTCTGGAATCCCTCTGGCTGTCCAGCTGTCCTTCTCAGCCCATGGCAACTCAGAGTGCAAAGCCATTGTTAATACCTAGTCTTTAATTTTATGTTACTGCAGATTTTAAACTCAATTCCATTCCACTCCAGCCCACACATTACAGTCATCCTTTTTCCGACAAAGGAGTAAGTAAAGAGCATTCTTACCTGATTGCACCACCTCCCACCCCATGAGGTGCAAACCTCCTAGGCACAGCAGAAACAAACTATTCAGCTAAGTAAAGGGTAGCAGGCAACCACACTATTCTGTTTCCCAGGGCTACTTTCCATCCCATGCTGATGCCATATTCTAGAGCTGTCCTGGTAGGAGTATAAATTTTTACTACCCCTTGGAGCTGCCATGAGAGCTTGTTAAACAAGACAGGAATTAACATTTTTATTCACTATGTCCTCCCTTTGGAAATGCCTTATGGCTGGCTTAGGCATTTTCCCTAGCAACCCATTCTCTATTTTAGGGAAATGGAAATAAAATGCTTGACATTTACTTCATAGAGCAATTCAGAATAATATTAAGGAAAATTTGGAGCCATTTCTCAAACTAGTTTTAAGGAGCATGGAATGGACATAGTTCTCCACTGAGGGATCCTAAAGCATGCTTTATCCTGACATTGGTAGAAGAGTAACATGTGGCCACACTCTGTATTCCTCTAAGCAGAGATATCAGAAGGAGATAATCTGGAGAAGAAGAGAAAAAAACTGGTTAACATTTAGCAAGAACACACATATTCTCTACCGATGATAAACCTAATTTTTCTTAGGCCTTCGTCAACATTGGCCTGGTTTGGCTACCTTTTCTGGTGGTCTGAGAAACCATTGACATTCAAATGACAACACTTTTCCTGGATAGAAAAGGGAGAAAGAAGCTCAGGATATTTTGAGTCAACTTAATTTATAAATTTGCAATAATACTAAGATTTTCTATTTTATTCAAGTGCAAAAATATTTCAAATTTTTTTTAAATTAAAGACTTAGAAAAATGAATGAGAGTTATCTAGACAGTATTGAGTAGATCACATATCAGGCTACTTTATGGCATTTAATAACAATTAGATGGAAACAAACAACATCCCTACTTAGACACTTCATAGGCATTGCAAACATAGTATGTCCAAAATCCAACTCATGGCCTGCCCCACTATGTCTGCTATCCCCATTTCTGCCTCATTCCCTGCCATTGGTCTGGTTGTAGACCCAGAAAACTGGAAATCTCCCTTGATAGCTTCCTCTTTCCCATTCCTGGTATTTAAGCCATCATCAAGTTCTTTAACTTGAACTTCAAAACTCTCCTGGAATTTATATACTTTCATCATTTCCACAGGCCAACCATAGGTGAAGGTGGTCACCTAGACTTCTATAGCATTCTGACTTTCTCTCGCCGTATTTTAAATTGATTATCCATACCACTGTCAAGATAACCTTTGAAAAATACGATTCTGGTTGTGTATTTTCTTTGCTTAAAATCCATCAAAGATTCTCACTACTGTTGGGACAAATGTCAAAGTCTTGTCCTAGTCTTATGGCCCAGAAAGTCATGAAGACCTCACTTATCCCCAAAGGCTGCTCTTAAGCCAGTTTCCTGTTGGTTTCTTAGAGTGTTGTTTTTGTTTCTCTCTTTGTGTGTGTGTTTGAGTGTACACTAGTGTGTTTCTGTACTTTATAGACTTGCCATAGTAGGGATACAGAATTATTGTTTTTCTTTTTACTCTAGATCTGTGTTTTGCCCCACTGGTTTTTGCCTCAATTCCAGAGAAGCCTCAACGTCCCTGAGAGTTAACAATCGCTTGACACCAATCTGATTAACAATCACTCCCTGGCACCCCACCATGATCCTGCAGGTCAATGATACAGCAGCACCACCGTCCAGCCAAGTGGCACACAAGTCATTTTAGCTTCCTCTGTCCAGGGTACGCCCTCCTAAGAAGCAACCTTTTTGCCTAGAGTGTTGGCTTCAGGAAAGTCTTATTAGTCATCACAGTTGCAATTCCTGGGCTGGTTCTTGTTCCTGGGTGCTGAGGGCTGTTTCTCAAGTGTAATGGCCCTCAACCTGTTAAGGAATTCCCCTCCCCGCTTTTTAATATCCTGTCATAAGATTAATAGTTCAAACGTGATGCCACATGCAAACAGCCTGATAAGATCTTACTTAATGAAAAGCGAGCAGAGACTTTCTTCTGTGAACATATGTCTTTTGAGAAATTCAAAGCAAATTGGAGATAACATGTAAAATATCTCGGGAAAAGAAAAAGTTCTAAATGAGAACATTTATCATCATCATAGATTCATGTGGGCTGTCAAGACACAATAAAGATTTTAACTCATTTTGTCGCAGGCAGCATTTTCCACGGGGACTTTCATTAACAATACTCCCCGCTTGACCTGTTTCTGCTCAGCCACATCTCCCACTGTGGAGGACAGGGTGTGAAATATATCTTTTCAAATGGATGTCATTGATTTTAATATACCTTTAATAATATTGCTGCTCAGTGTTTTAATTACTCATACTTATTGGTACTTCCGCCCTCAGGTGATTTTATCTAATAAATCTGGTAAGTACAGTAGACTCTGATACTCGGATATTAGATGAATAGCTCATGCTGTGGGGAGACCATTTCTTCTGTGGTGGACTCCGACACGGGTCAAAGGTGTGCCCTAAAGAGCCCGGAGAAGGGGAAGGCTTTTACGTGCTCGGCAACAGCCGGACAGTCTTCTCTGCTCCAGGCAGCCACACCAGGAGAATCCTTGACCGGGCTGTTCGAATGAGTGCTTCATTTTGCAATCTCTGCCCAGTCTACCCTAATCACAATGTAGCACTCCTTCTTTGTGCTTTGCTGGCATTTAGTGCTTATCATTAGTATTCAGCTTTTCATATTTTATTCCAGTTAATCCCATGTGTATGCATTTTTGTCTACTGTTTTGGGTTGAAGTGAGTTCCCCTAAAGTTCATATTTTGGGATTAACCCCCAGTACCTCAGAATATGACCTTATTTGGAAATAGGGATGTTGCAGATGTAATTAGTTAAGATGAGGTCATACTGGTGTAGGGTGGGCCCCGAATGGGGAAATTTGGACACAGACGCTCATACAGAGAAGACATTGTGAAGACTCAGGGTGCAGGGAGAACACCGTCGGCAAGCCATAGAGTGCCTGAGGCTACAGTCACTGAGGCTATAGCCTGAGAGTACCAGAAGCTACAAGAGGCCTGGAACAGATTCTCCCTCACAGCTTTTAGAAGAAACCAACCCAACCAACACCTTGATTTTGGTTTCAGACTTTAAACCATCAAAACTATGAGACAATACATTTATGTTGTTCTAAGTCATGCATTTTGTTACTGCAGCCCTAGGAAAAAATAAACCCACTAAAGTATAGCTTCCTTATAGGCAAACATCTCATTTTACTCACCTTTGTGTACCTGAAGTAGGGTCAACATAAGGTGGTTGGTTACTCAATAAACGTTTATGGAACTTTATTATATGAGTGGTGAAGAATGAAGATGCAAAAAGTTCATTTGTTGTAGAGTAAGGAAGATGATAAGATGTACTCTTCCATTGCTTGGAAAGATGGGTTAGGAGGAAATGATGACCCAAGGAGTATATATTTTAGCAGGGATGGGCCGAGAAAGGTGGTTCAGATCTAAAGCCATAAGTAGCAAGCATTTATCTGAACATACCCCTGTGGGGTGCTGGGAAACATGATGAAGGCTGGCAAATAGGCTCAAAGAAATCATGCAAGACTGAGGGTTAGGACCCAGTCTGCATTTACTTAGCCCAGGTTACAATGGGACAATAAACTCAAAAACACAGTGGAATGCCTTGAGGGAAAACTGAGTTCTTGCAAAAAACTGGAATGCAAATTACAGGTGGGACTATGGCACACAGAAAAAATTACTATCAAGCAACTGGAATTCCTCTGAAAGTCTCACGTATTTGAGACAAACAGGGAATACCTAGGAATTGTACCTGAAATTAACAGCCCTGGTGCTAAAGCCTTGGGGGACTGTTTAAGGATAGATCTGTCTTGAGATGGTCTTTAAAGAGTACTAGTTTTTATGTAGGATTATAGTACACTTGGCTACAGTCTGGGATAAAGTAACCTGACACGGTACATCTATTTTTGGTATCAGTTCACATCTGATTGAAGTGAATAACTACAACTGTAAACCAGTGACTGGCTCAAGCAGAAACTGCAAAGTGGTTGCTGTTACTCTGCAAGCAGCTCATGAGCTTCTCTTCTAGGCCTATACATTTGGCCCACATTCCATTTTTTACGTTTGAATTAGTTGCCAAAAATCACCATTTGGAGGAGCATTGTTCAAGGTGTGGCTTCATTCCTTCATGACTCTGTCTTGGCCCATGCTGCCTGTTATGTTCCTGATCCTCAATTTAAAGGATGGCAGGGAGCAAAAAGATGAAACCCCTCTAGGTTTCAAAAATTCTTTTAAAAGTAGGATATAGAATGATGTTGGCCTAAATTGTTTTAATTTACATATATCTAAATGCAAATTCTAGGATTGGATTCTAGAGAAAAATCATAGCTGTCCTACTTGTAACAAACATTTGCAGTGTAAAAATGTCTAGATGAAAATAAAGCATAACTAAGCCAGATGGATGGGGAAGTGATATAACTAATAAGAGTTTAAATAAAGTAATTGGTTTTACGATTTTGTCAGTAGAAAGTGAGAATCATAGAAAACTTAAAAATATATAAAATTTTAAAGAAAAAAAAAAATCACCCACCATTCTACTACCTGAAGACAATTGTTGGGATTTTCTTGTGTCTTTTCTGTATGTGGAATGTCACATTCCTTCTGTTTTTAAATCAAATTAAATTGTAGTCCTCACCAGCTGAGTTGGAGGAAAATACCAGTAATTATTAACTCCTATCTTGGATGGAGATTGGGTAGGCAGGATGTCTTTCAAGAGTCGTGTGTGGTTTTCTGCAGTTGAATTCTGAAAAAGAGTGTGGTTCTCCATTCCACACTGGTCACCACAGTTCTCCAACTTTTTTAAGCCAGGTGTAGGAACCTTTGATATGGGCTCCCAGTCCATGAGTTTTAATATTCTACCATTCTTCCCCCAAACCTATGAGGGGGCACCACACATTGCACTATTCCTCCAAAAGTTCTATTATTAATAGGCTGGCTGTCACCATGTAGAAGGAAACTGAGGGGGCAAAAAAAGTCTCAACCACTTCCCAGTGATGGGAGAAGCTCCTAATCTCCCCATTGCTAATTCTCCTGTTTCTGCTTTTTCACTCTAGAAACACTTGCCATCCCTCCATATCCCCACTTAGCACAGTCTTTTCTCGGAAGCTGGGATGGAGGTGAGCATGGCATCTGTGGAGTGTCAGGAAACTTCTGCTTTGGACCTTCCCATTATTATTATGCCTATAATAATTTTATTAATATAATTTTATTATAGGCATAATATAATTTTAAAAATAATTAAACCTAAAAAAAGAGATAAAAGAGAGTCCTGGATTGGGTGGACAGTCACACTGTTACAAGTAGAACAAAGAGATATGAAAGTCTCCAATGAGATATGGAAACACAGAGAATGGGTGACTTTCTTGAAATAACAACAACAAAAAAGAACTCTATATCAAGAGGAACCAAAACCAATTAATTTCTCACAAATTTTTTCTGCTATATATAGTTGATATAATTAGAATCATACCATATATGCAGTTCTCTATTTTTTATTACATTATAACTAAGCATTTTTCAATGTTGTTAAAAACTCTAAGCAAACGTGATTAAGAGCTGCAGAGTACTCAAGCATGAGTATGCATCTATGCACATAACATTAGAATAGGCATCATAATATGGGAGGCAGGAGAAGCAGCTATGGAACCAGACTGTAGAGATTCCAATCCCAGCTCTGCCCTTGTAACTAGCATAATCTTGATACGGTAATTAACCTCACCGCACCTCAGTATCTTCATCTGTAAAATGGGCATAATAACCTGCATTCAGGTTCCCATGAACACTAAATAAGCCAATCT
This sequence comes from Hylobates moloch, assembly GCF_009828535.3. Classification (NCBI taxonomy): domain Eukaryota; kingdom Metazoa; phylum Chordata; class Mammalia; order Primates; family Hylobatidae; genus Hylobates; species Hylobates moloch. The sequence continues at coordinate 31,044,032 of NW_026652289.1, read as the reverse complement.
ATGTAAAGTCCTGAGAAGAGGGTCTTACAGAGTGGACAAAAGGCTGACAATTATTTTAGTATATTGCTGTGCTGTGTCGTTAAGACTAGGTACTCTAGACAGCCGCCCCTCTGTTTGAATCTAGGCTCTGTGTTCTATCATCTATGCGACCTTTGGGAAACTACTCAGCTTCTCTGAGTTTCAGTTTTCTCATTGATATGGCAGTACATTTTTGGGGGTTGTGCAGATTAAATACAATACCAAAAATGAACCCCTCAGCAAAATTCCTGGCAAAAGTCTTCAATATATTATGACTTAATCTTTCCATATCCCCTCTGCCTAACCCATAGCCTTCTAAATAGTAAGTGCTCAAAAAATATTTGTTGTATAGAGGTTTACTGATTAAAAAGCTGAGTTGTAATGTACTAATGTGTTTATTAAAAGACCTTGAGGAATACACAAGGATTTAGTAATAGAAAAAATCCATATGGAAGGAGACTGGGGAGAAGTAAGGGGAATTCACTTTTTCTGTATTCAAAGTTTACAATGAAAAGAAATTTCACACTTTATTTGTACTACTTATGATAAAATATTAAAAATAATTAAACTTAAAAAAAATGAGGCAAGAGCGGGGTCCTGCAGATTCCTGAGCTGGGTGGACAGTCACACTGCTACAAGTAGAACAAAGGAAAAAGCAGAGTGGAACATGTATTCCAGATCTTTCCAACAGGCTCCAGATCTCACTTTCTTTTGACCTTCCCTTTGAGCTCAAATCAACAATCTACCAAGACAGATGATATGGTTTGGCTGTGTCCCCACTCAAATCTCATCTTGAATTGTAGTTCCCATAATTGCCACATATTGTGGGAGGGACCAGGTGGAGATAATTGAATCACGGGGGTGGTTTCTCCCATCCTGTTCTCATGATAGTGAGTTAGTTCTCGTGAGAGCTGATGATTTTATAAGGGGCTTCCCCCTTTGCTGGGCACACATTCTTCTCCTTCCTGCCATCATGCGAAGATGGACTTGTTGCTTCCCCTTCCACCATGATTGTAAGTTTACTGAGGCCTCCCCAGCCATGCCAGATGTGAGTTAATTAAACCTCTTTTCTTCATAAATTATTCACTATTGGGTATGTCTTTATTAGCAGTGTGAGAACAGACTAATACAACAGAATTGTGGTGTTTTCCCTGAATGAGTAGTTTTCATATATATATAAAACCATTGTAATATATCCTATTGTAATATATCCTATTGTAATATATTATATTAAAATCTTCTCTGTGTTGCAGTGAAGTGGTAAAAAAAAGCATTTTGTGTTTGTATGGGAAATAATTCAGCACAGTTGGCAAGATCATGAATTTCCCGGGACTTCATATTTCCCTGTGTGCAGATGGGTGTTGCTAACAACCCCACACACACATGGACATGGTGAAGAGGTGATTGGTGAGCTTTTCAGTAGACTCTCTTAGGTGGGTTAGGCCACTTCATCCAGCATTTTGGCAGCAGCTATTCACAGATGAGGGCACTGTGCTCGGAGTAAGGCATGATGTACAAAGAAGGGGTTGACCGTTCATTCCACTTGTCAGATCACGGATGGAAAGCTCTGGCCACTGGGTCTGCTCACCTTTCTCCTGCCAGATCCCAGTTCAGATTAGCGGAGCAGTCAGCCTATCTCTTGTGCATTACAGCCTACTCCCTTCTGTGAAGGAAACTTTCATTTGGCTGCAGATATATTGAAATTTGCAGGTCTCAGAGAAAGGAGAAAGCTCCAGGTGCCAAGCTGATAGGAAAGATCTGTGTTCTTTGGTGTTGTCTTGTGAGCCTGAGATTTCAGAGAAAATGGTGTAAACTAGCTCAGATGCCACAGTATCAAATCAGAAAGAAAGGAAAAGACTTGGGCCTAAAGGCCTTGTTTTGGGTGGAAAAAAGTCCAGACGTCAAGACAACTTTGATTCAAATCCTGGCATTGCCATTTACCAGCCGTTTGACTTTGGATTTCTTATCCTGGAAGGCCTTCAGCTTCCTCATCTATCAAATAGGGATAAAAAATATCTACCTCAGAGAACTTTTAGGGGAAAATAATGGCATAAAGTGCTAGCATTTGATAGACATCCAACAATGATAGTAACAACTGTAATTACGAGTGGCTTTTATGTACATTCAGAGGATAGGGCCTACCCAGTGCCCGCACCTTGGCAACTTGAGGTCTGCTAAATGTCAGCCAACTTGTTGATTTAGTAACAAATTTGAGATGGTGTTTCTTCACAGTATTACTCTTTTTTTTTCTTTCTTTTTTTTTGAGACAGGGTCTCACTCTGTCACCCAGGCTGGAGTGCAGTGGTGCAATTTTGGCTCACTGCAACCTCTACATAACCAGGCTCAAGCAATTCTCCTGCCTCAGCCTCCCAAGTAGCTAGGACCACAGGCACACACCACCACACCTGGCTAATTTTTGGATTTTTTGTGGAGATGAAGGTTTCACCATGTTGCACAGGCTGTCTTTGTACTCCTGAGCTCTAGTGATCCTCCCACCTCGGCCTCCCAAACTGCTGGGATTATAGGCGGGAGCCATCAATTTTGTCTTCTACATTTTAATAGAAGGCATTTATGAATAGCTTTCTTATCAACTTAAACATTTTGAGTAGGTCAACCCCAATGAGCTATTATTCCATACCCATTAGGATGGCTATAATCAAAATAGCAGAAAACGACAAGTGTTGGTGAGGGTGTAGAGAAATTGGAACCCTCGTATATTGCTGGTAGAAATGTAAAAGCGGGTAGCTGTCATGGAAAATGGTTTGGAAGTTCCTCAGAAAGCTACATATGGAATTACCACATGACTCAGCAAGTCATTCCTACGTAAATAACCAAAATAATTGAAAACAGAGGCTCAAACAGGTACTCACATGCTAGTGTGTATTGAAGTACTATTCCCAACAGTCAAAAGGTGGCAACCATCCTAATGTCCATCTACAGATGAATAGATAAACAAAATGTTATATACATATGATAAAATATTATTTAGCCATAAAAAGGAATAAAATGTTGATACATGCTACAACATGGGTGAACCTTGAAGACATTATGCTAAATGAAATTAGTCAGACACAAAATGACAACTATTGTACGATTCCACTGATATGAAATCTCTAGAGTAGGCAGACTCATAGAAACAGAAAGTACATCAGAGGTTACTAGGGGATGAGGAGAGTGGAGAACAGAAAGTTACTGCTTAATGAATACAGAGTTTCTGTTTAGGTTGATGAAAATTTTTGGAAATCGAAAGTTGTGAGGGTTGCACAACATTGTGAATGTAATTAATGCCACTTAATTGTCAACTTAAAAATAGTTACAGTGGCAAATTTTGTTATACATGTTTTACCACAATAAAATGCTTTATAAAGTAAATAAATATATGACTTCTTATTTTTAAAATGTTTTGAATAGTTACACATTCACGTAGCTCAAAAATCAAAGCAGTGTACATTGAGAATTCTTACTCTTCTCTCCAATCTCATCAGTTTTGTTCCTCTCATCACTTCCCACAGGTAACCCCTGTTATTAGTTTTTAATGTATATTTTAAGTATATCTTTATGCAAATAGAAAGCAAGACTAAATATGAATTTTTTGCCCCTTTCATGTATACATATATTAACACATATGTACTGTTCTATGTCTTTGTTTTTCCATTTAAAGATACATCCTAGAGATATTTCCAGTATATAAAGAGCTGCTGCTTTCTTTTAAACTACTGTATAATAGTCAATTGTGTGGATATACCATGGTTAATTTAACCAGTCCCTTATTGAAGAAATTTAAGTTGTTTTGAATTTTTGATATTTACAGAACTCTGCAAGAAATAATTTCATATATTTGTCATTCATATATGCCGGGTTTTTTTTGTAGGATCAAGTCCTAAGATTGGAATTGCTGAAATCCAAGAACAATTGCATTTGTAAGTTTGATAACTATTCCTAGTGCTCCTCCACCAGGCTTGAATCATCGGCAATGATATAACAAAACCTTCTTGTGCTAAAATTGTTTGGCCAATATCATTAGTAAAAAAATGACATCTGAGGATCTTTTCTATTTATATTGTCCTTATGAGTATAGCTTAGCATCTTTTCATATACTTAGAGATCACTTAGTTTTCTGTTGATCTACAAGTTTTCCAAATCCTAAGGAATGAATGTCAGTGAAAGTGTTTGAGACTGGGACAGGTGGGAGGGAGATAACTGGGGGATTGGAGTCTGTCTCATTCTCCCCATCCCTATTCCCATGAAGCACAATCTAGGTAGTTGTGCCTTCCTCAGGCAAAAGCTGCTCCTCAATATCCAGGAAGAGCCTGCTTTCTGCTGGAGCTGAGTGAGGTTTTAGGAGAAGGCAGTCTGCCTTCTGTGTGCAAAGGATCACAATTAGAAGCAAAGTGAACTGTGAGTCGATAAGCTTAATAAAATCACTTTGTCTAATGTGCTACCAACATTTTCATCCAATTTCCAAAGAGCCACTTGTGAAAATCTTCTCAAGAAAGATGATCACCTGGTGGAGATAGGGTGGAGCCAAGATGGCCGAATAGGAACAGCTCCGGTCTCCAGATCCCAGCCCCAGCGACACAGAAGACGGATGATTTCTGCATTTCTGCTTGAGGTACCGGTTTCATCTCACTAGGGAGTGCCTAACAGTGGGTGCAGGACAGTCGGTGAAGCGCACTGTGCGCGAGCCGAAGCAGGGCGAGGCATTACCTCACTCGGGAAGCGCAAGGGGTCAGGGAGTTCCCTTTCCTAGTCAAAGAAAGGGGAAACAGACGGCACCTGGAATATCGGGTCAGTCCCACCCCAATACTGCGCTTTTCCAACGGGCCTGGAAAACGGCACACTAGGAGATTGTGTCCCGCACCTGGCTCGGAGGGTCCTGTGCCCACGGAGTCTCGCTGATTGCTAGCACAGCAGTCTGAGATCAAGCTGCAAGGCCGCAGCGAGGCTGGGGGAGGGGCGCCCACCATTGCCCAGGCTTGCTTAGGTAAACAAAGCAGCCAGGAAGCTCGAACTGGGTGGAGCCCACCACAGCTCAAGGAGGCCTGCCTGCCTCTATAGGCTCCACCTCTGGGGGCAGGGCACAGACAAACAAAAACTCCGCAAGAACCTCCACAGACTTAAAGGTCCCTGTCTGACTGACAGCTTTGAAGA
>NW_026652289.1:31028318-31038763 GCF_009828535.3 Hylobates moloch | reverse complement strand
GGGTCCAGGGCCTAGTCTTTCATTTTGAAGTTCAGAAGCCTGATTATATCTGCATATCTATTATGGATTGCTTCACATTAAATAATCTCATTTACAAACCAATCCCTCTCCCACCATGACCGACATTATAACAACCATTTTGATTAAAGGATACAACGTCTTTAGGTCACATATTTCTAAAGTAGCTAAGCATACATGACCCACATCAGGCTAGTCTTCCTCGCAATCTTCCTCTTCTAGCCAAAAGTGATAAGTCAGTATTGGTGCTCAATCCAAAGTGGGCCAATCATGGTTGATTCTGCTGGAAAATACAAAAGAGAAAGAGTAGCTATATTCAGAAAATGTAAATCTAAGGGCTGTCTGTAGCCATGTTTTCATCTTGTGGATAAATGAAACATGAAGTCCTTTACAGAATATATTAACATTGATATGCAGAGAAAGCAGGAAAAAAGAAAATAACAAAGGCATCTGAGACTTCCTAAGACCTAGTAGTTTTACAATACGTTCCCCCTTTTTGCTTAGTTATTTGATTTGGATTCTAAGTAATACACTCTTTAATACAAATATTTTTTGTGAAGTAAAAATCATACATCTAGCTGGTAGAGATCTCTCTGTTAAAATCTGAATTCTGTCACTTCTAATCTTTTACTTAGAGGAAGTTGCTTAATAGTGCTTGTCTGGGTTTTCTCTTTAGAATGATTATGGTAATTCACATTTCTACCAGCTGTTTATGAGATATTTTCCAACAGTTTTACCCTCACTAGATATTTAATGTCTTTAATATTTGCTAATCACCAATCTAATAAATGTGCTACTTTGTTAATACTTACATTTTCATATGCTTTATTATAAAATAACACATATGAGGAAAAGAAGGTTGAATTTTTTTCTTGTTTATTAATCATTTCCTGATTCATGTGAATTAAATTCTTGGTCCATTCTTCCTATTAGGGGCTCATGATTTTCCAAATTATTTTTAAGAGGTCCTTATATAGCAGGAGTAACAACTATTGGTATCTGTAATTTTTGCAAATATAATTTCCCTGTTTGTCACTTGCTTTCTATTTTGTTTAGATATCTTTGAGCTAGAGAATTTACAGTGTGTACTCAGGCCTAAGTCTGTTTTCTCTATTTTGGTGTATGCCTTGTTTGATTTTCTCAGGAAGGCTTTTTATTATTAAATTATGTGACTATTTCTAGCTTTTCTTCTGGCATGTTATTTCATCTTTCACATTTAAATGTTTACTCTACCTAGAATTAATGTTATTGTGTGGTATAAGTTAAGGGCCTATCCTCATCTATGCTCCAATTGGTTAAAGTGACTCTTCAGTTGTATAGTAAATCCTTACTTGTTTGTGTCTTGGTGTTTTTTATTCTAATCCATTCAACTATCTGGCTTTACAGTACTGCATTGTTTTAATTACTCTAGCTTCCAAATAATGTACTATTTCCATAGGCTTTTTCATTTCCATAAAACATTTAAACTAATAAAGATTTGTTGCAATTAAAATGTGTTTTTCTGCTTGTTTTATTTGATTGATGTAAAATACTTTAAATTCAATAACTTCTTACCAATAATTTTATAAAGAACCTGACAAAATAATCACTTTGAAGAGTTAACTTTGCTTTGAATTCCTGTCCCCTCTTTTCTAATGTAAGGTGAAAGATCTACAGTACTGGCAATTCATTCTAAAAATATATATGAAAAGACTGCCCTTTTGTGACAATATAATTCACACTTTTACCAATTTTACTAGTTTTCAGTAGACTTCAGGGTGAAGAGGATAAAACAGCATCCATACTTTTGAACATTTATGTAAATATATCATTAGAAATAAATAATAAAGAGAAATTTATTTCCAAATCACTCTCCTTTTTTCTTTTCTCACTTTTTTCTTCTCTCTCTCATCTTTGTTCAACTGATAGCTCTTGTGACATGGAAATTTGTGTTTCATTATGCATATTCTTGACCAATTATAAAAATGGGCCAATCCTATTTCAAGTGGTATTGATGCCTAATACTGAAAAAAGGGCTAAACATCCCCTAGTCGTTGAACATCTCTATGTTAAAAAAGTGTTTTACTATGTAGAGAGCTTTATTCTGTGACACTGTGGCATCTAGAAACCAGGAAGAGCCTGCTCTGGAATTCATATAACATGGCTTCTGGCTAAAGAGTGGAAATACCAAGTGTTATTGGAGAGAGTCAAGGTGGTATAATTATTACAGGTAGACTTAATATATGCCCACTGTGTCTTAAGTGAACATGTATTTGAAAAGGAGGAGGAACTGTAGCACATGGCAGAGTTATCTGTTCTCTCTAGGCTGCTAGATTTAAGAACACCAGAAACAGCAATCCGGCTTCAACTGAGAAATCTGCTGAGAAAGTTTTTTCTAGCTGAAACAAACATGAAGGCAGGAATGTTTTGTAGGTCTGCTATAGACTGAATGTTTGTGCCCCCACAAAATTCATATGTCGAAGCCTAATACTCAGTGTCATGGTATTTGGAGGTGAGGCCTTTGGAAAGTAATTAGGTCATGAGGATGGAGCTTCCATGAATGAGATTACTGTCCTTATAAGAAGAGACATAAGAGAGCTTATTTCCTCTCTCTTTCTGATCTCCACCATGTGAAAATGTAAGGCTGTCATCTGCAAACCAGGAAGTAGGCCCCTGTCAGATACCAGATCTGTCAGCACCTTGATCTTGGATTTCCCAGCCTTCAGAACTGTAAGAAGCAAATGTTTACTGTTTAAGCCAGCCAGATTGTGGTATATTTGTTATAGCAGCCTGAACTGACTAAGATAAGGCCTAAACAAATCTGTAACAAAGGGTAGAGACAGCAGGCTAAAAATGCCTTTGCACTTATGGAAGTGACATTCCTTGACAAAGCTCCCCTTTAGTGCAGCAATGAAATTTCAGAAAATGAAAATTAAGAGCATTTTCCGGATTGCAAAGATAGATATCTACCTTTGCAAATGTCTAGTCTTTGTAAGATAGTAGCAATGTTTCAAATGACACTTGCAGAAAAAGAAGAGAATATGTTTAAGTGAATTTTCCCCAAAAATGTGGTAAATATGTTCATCAGAATAATTTTTCTACTAGGAAACATCCTTAAATGAGTTTAAATTTGCAATTTATGTATCTATACAATGAGCACTGATTGCCTGGTATTAAATAGCCCTAACATTCCGTCAGAGCTCAAACCAGATTCTTGCAATAGACTTGGCAATGCTAAATACTGGGTTCTGTAATAACAGCCCCCACAACTAGGAGTTGGTTTTTGACTAAATTGGCTGGTCAGTGCTATGAGATTCATGAGCGTCCTATTAGCTATGAACATTTGAAAAAAATGTAGCCAAAATATGGAATCAACCTAAGTGTCCAAGAATGGATGAATGAACAAAGAAAATATGGTATATATGTACTCACACACACATGCACAATGGAATATTATTCAACCATAAAATAAAAAGAAATGTTATTTGAAACAACGTGGATGAGCCTGGAAGACACTATGTTAAATGAAATAAGCCAGGCACAGAAAGAAAAATACTGCATGATCTCACTTCTGTGTGGAATCTAAAAGTTAAATTCATAGAAGAGAAGAGTAGGATGGGGGTTACCAGGGGTCATGGTGATGGGGGTATAGAGGAGAAATGAAAAAACATTGGTCAAATTGTACACAGTTTCAGTTAAGATCTCCACTCAAGATCTATTGTTGAACACGATGACTACAGTTAATACTAATGTACTGAATACTTGAAAATTGCTTACAGAGTAGATTTTAAATGTTGTCACCACAAAAAAATAGGTACATGTGGTGATGGATATGTTACATGGCTTGATTTAATCATTCCACAATGTATACATATATCAAAATATCATGTTGCATCCCATAAATATATATGCTTTTAAAAAGAACAGAAACAAATTTAGACTTGGGGATGAATTAACTCTCCTCTAAGAAATGACATACATTTTCAGTGATTTTGTACTGTGTGAATATAGCTAGGCTAGTGCTACATTTTCCAGAATTCTCTTCTCCATAATTTCAGGTCAGGGCCACCTATATGAGAAACGATAATTGGAACGCGGCCCCAAAGCAGCCACCACTAGGCTTTATAGTTCTATGCAGGGCATCAGGCAGTGTTGCAGAGCAAAGAACTTTTTTATTGGTCTACTGGCTCACCTTGTTGGTGTGGGTCAGCAGGCAAGCCCACAGTGCCTCCACATCCCGTGGATCTCCCGATTTAGCTTTTCTGAGTCCTGAAGAAGGCATGTGTACAGTTCTGTAGTAAACACAGCAGCTACTCATACAAATCACTCACATCATCATGGTTGGATATTTTGAGAAGTGGGTATGGTTTCCAGTTTGTCTTAGGTCACTCTGATCAGGTGTGTGTGTGTGTGTGTGTGTGTGTGTGTGTGTGTTTCCACTTCTGACCCTATTGATCTATAGCAACTTCAGGCTGACCACCAAATGCAGTGGTAACATTCTTCTATGGTTTGTCTACCCTATATTAAATCCCGATTCCTTATCACTCATGGGAAGTCTTCTTCCCTGGTTGTAATCTATAAAGTTGGGTGCCTGGAATGAAGGTGTTACCACAACAAAAACCCAAGCCCATTGGCTCTGGGACAAGATAGCAAGAAGAAGATGAAAAGGACTTGAGAAGACCTTTAAAGCTGGAAGGGGCTTCACGAGACAATGAGGATGCCAAAAATATTGAGGATATTGTTATTGGAAAGTTCAGTCATACAGCTCCCTGTTGTAATATGGAAATTAAATAGGATATCTAGCACACTTTTTGATTTAGTTGGAGAGCTTCGCAGACAGAATAAGAAAAATGCCACCAGGCTTTTTCTAGCTTCCTGTAATTAAGTACAACATTAGTTGGGGGAGAGAGGCTAGGAAAGAAAGAGAGAAACTGTTCCATTTTAATTCATATTTTAGGAATTTAGAAGAAATATAAAGGACCCAGAGACTGTTGGGTTTGAAAAGAAAATGGTTTTTCACCCCCAGTTATTGCAAGCAAAAATTCTCAAAAAGAAAAGAAACAGCTTCAGCAAATATAAAATCCAGCACACTAAAAGAAACTCAGGATAAAAATCACAAGTATGTGGCTGCTATAAATCCCTTGGTTGAGACCTCAAAAACTGTAAGGATGAAATGGGAGAGTTCCCTGATCCCCCTCACTGGACATGTGACAGGGGTGTGGCTTGCCCGTTCAGTTGAGCTATTTGATTGCAAAACATGGCCGTTCTGTGTGGAGAAGGACCCAGAGGTCAGAGTCAACAGCACAGAAGGCAGTAGCAAGAAACAAGGGGAATCATTTCCAGGAAGCAGACCTGTTCCCAACCCTGAATGTCAGAATTACTAATGACCAATAACAGCCATGCCTCTGTATTCCCTCCACTTTTGAACTGGAGTTTCTACTGCACTTACCTTTCTTCATCTCACCACTGTGTGGAGGTAGAAAAAGTCTTTTTAGTTCACAGCTTATCAGATACAGAGGAATCAGGGCCGATTGGCCAGAACACCTCATCCATACCTGGATCTGAATTAGATGATAGCCCCTTGAAATCTGGCCTAAGAACAGTGCTATAATGCAATGAGAACTTCACAAGGCTCATGGGAAGGGTTAAATGTATTTTGTGTATGGTCAGAGGGAAGGCAATGGCCCATTAAAGATGACCATAAATTATTTGACATTCATCTCATGTACTTATGGGGTATACATGCCTTCCCCTTGAACCTAAATGGGCTCTTTGACTGCTTTGGCAAATAACACACAGCCAAAATGATGTTATGTCAGTCCCTGGGCCCAGGACTTAAGAGATAAACATTTTTATTTTGTGTCTTGGAATACTTGCCTTTGTAGTCTTGAGTCTTCACATAAGAAGTACAATTATCTTGCTAGAAGGACCATGTGGAGAAGTTCTAAGACTATATGGACAGGGAAAAGAGCCCAGATGAGCCCAACCTTCCAACAATTCCTGCTATGGCTAGGCCTGTGAGTGAACCCGTTTTGGACCTCTGAATCAGCCCACCAGCTGAATATTACCACATAATGCCCATCAACATCACAGGGAGCTAATCATGAGATATAATGTTTTTATGTTTGTGTAAATAAATAAGGCTTGGGGTAATTTACTACACTGAAATAGAGAACTGAAATTATATCTCAATGTTAGACATCCCAGGCTTCTGCTGCTGGGACATGGAAAAAAAAGCCATCCTTATCATTTTATTATGGCAAAGGCAAAGCACTTCCCCTTTTCTTGGCCTTCCTGGCAGTGAGTTGTCCTCAAGGTGTAGCTTTTTTTGCTCCCCATACTGTAAATCTTACCAGCACCATTCTTACTGGGTTAGTAAGCTTTTTAAACTTTGGAATCCAGTAATTGGAAGCCATTTGTATCTCATACCCAGATACATCCCCCTCCCAAGCTTTATCAGCAATAATTGTGCTTTGGCCTCCATCTACACTCTTTTGTTGTATTTCTCTTACCTTCAGAACTCAGGTAGATACGGGAGTAGGGAAAGGAGTATTTCCTTCATCCCCTTCTAAACTTCATCAATGTGTACTATTTCTGCCAAGCCCAATATTCAGAATTTTAATGCAATCAGATTACTTTTATTTGCTTTTAAAAGTCAGCAAGATGAAAGAACTGATTTATTTGTCATGTTCCATTAATCAACTCTAATAACTTACTATATGCTCCCTAAACAATTTAAATGCATTTCTGCAAATTGACATGCCTTTAATCTCTTTGATACATATCTGTTAACTGGGAGGTTTATATCTACATAGACACCTATCCCTCCCTAAATTTAAAGGGTGAGTAAAATTATAGAGCTTTAATACTTATTTTGTAAATTTATTTACCTCTCATTTCATTTTAAACATCAAAATTCCATTTAATCATATGCTATATCCATAAACCAATATGTTTAAAACTTAGTCTGAAAAAGTCATAGGAAATAATTTACATTAAAGCTATTCTAAGAATTCACAACTTCTGCTTATTGTTGGCTTTTGGTTTCCTCTCAGAGTTGGCCATCTGGGTAGCTATTTCTTGGACTTCTTCCCTCACACCTATGCTCCAGCTACCACAAGCCACATAACCTGGAAAGCTTCAAACCTGGTTTAATCTTCTTAGGTGAAGTAAGATTACAAAAGCACTGTTTATCTCACTAAAAACCTTTCGTTTGGATTACTTCGGAGTTCCTTCCGAAGGGACAGGTGTGTAATGACAAGACATCCCTTTCTTTGGTCTCCATGCTTTATTCAGCAGGGGTCAAGGAGAGCTCCATATCTCTGTGTTCTGGTGAGAGACTCACCACTCTCTCTTCTCCCAACTCTAACCCCTGTGCTCAAAGCTTCTTCCTCACTATTTCCCTTAAGACCATTAAGATCAATCTTATTATGCTGTTTGTCTTTATTTACCTCAACCACTACTAAAAACACAGGTCATCCCTCATTTCCCATACCATAGGCACCATTAGGTATGTGAACATCCCTATGCAGATTCATATCCCCCTCCTTCCCATTTCGGAGCTTTTCTGCTATGTTTTATGAACTCACAGTCATTCAACAGCAAAATCCTCTGTGTCCTTAACTTATTTTCTTATCTTCCTAGTCTGAAACTAGATTCTCTCCTAAAGACACTTGTTCCTTTGCAGCTTTCTTGAGTAATAACTGTTTTCTCTTATACCCTCCTCATACAACTTGGCCTGGAGGAAAGAAAGTTGCCTCTTTGCTCAACATTGCCACTTTCAGATCATGCTCCTCCTTCCCTGCCGTTGCAATATATTACTATCACCAGCCATGCCTCCTCATTGTACCATTCACAGTGCTCTCACGTCTTGAATTTAACACCTGGCTCACGGTCAGTCTTTTCAACACTGTTCCTGCCAAAATTGTCAGTGATTTCAAGTATAAGAGCTAGTTGATCCTTCCAAATTGCTGGACCTTTGATTTCCTAAACTTTTCTCTAATGATTTCAACTCTTACCCTACCTAATACACTCACTTTCATCATTGTATGTAAGACTTGGCCCCATCAACAAAAAATGCAACTTCTCCATATTTAAATTTCAAGAATCCCACTCTTCGCTGACCACCTCCTATTTTTCCATTAACAGATATGGACAAGAACAAGATAGAGTTTGTGAGAGCTGACATGATCATGTTTTAAACCCTAGGCTAAGGCAGCCTAAAGAAACTGCATTTCATAAAATTGTTTTATTACTTTATTTTCAGAAATTTGAATATTTTTCACCTCTATGTGTAATACTATTCTAGACATCTTTGTGCAAATTGTTGATTTGTGTATGTATTATATAACAACATATATCTCCAAGAGTTAATGGATGAAGAAGGATTCATTTTAGTACTCCTAGTATATTATTTGAAGGTGGTTAGCTTTGATCTAAAGAGTTATGATTATGATGAGTGCTGGAGAGATAAAAGACTTATTTTTCCCTCTATAATTCAGTATTGTTTGAACTTTTAAATAAGAACCGTCATTTATGAGTCAGTAATGTAACTAAAAGCTTTTAGGTTTAAAAATAACAAGTAACATTAATCATTGATTCACAAAAGAAAAAAAAACTATCAATGGATATATAAGAAAAAATGTCCCAAAGATGAAGCCTGAAGCCAGTATGAATATTCTTTTATTCTTTGTATCAAATTAATTATTCTACCTTCATAATTTTAGAATTTTTCTCAATACTTGTATTAGTTTGTCCTTGCACTGCTATAAATAAGTATCCAAAACTGAGTAATTTATAAAGAAAAGAGGTTTAATTGGTTAATGGTTCCAAAGACTGTAGAGAAAGCAGGATGCTGGCAGCTGCTCAGCTTCTGGGGAGGCCTTAGGAAACTTACAATCATGGCAGAAGGTGAAGCAGGAGCCAGCACCTCACATGGCAGGAGCAGGAGGAAGGAGGGGGCGAGGTTCCACACACTTTTAAACAACTAGATCTCCTGAGAACTCACTATAGAATACCAAAGGAGGATGGTGCTAAACCATTCAGAAGAAATCACGCTCATGATCCAATCACATCCCTCCAGGCCCCACCTCCAACAGTGGGGATTACAATTCAACCTGAGATTTGGACAGGGACACAGATCCAAACCCTATCAATACTGTTGCCATCTTATTTATAGAATATTTAAAATGTGACATTTTTCTCATTGATTTTACCTGAAATACACTTCATTCTTCTAAATTGGCCTTTTTTTCCACTTATGGGGTATACAAAAACACTCCTTTTCTCATCCATCTCTTTTTAAATTACATCTTATTCACTTTCATACCAACCTGTTCTTTCTTTGTAGTCTTCTTCTCATATTTAATTAATGTTGAAGCATCTTGTGTCCTGAAGAGAATAATAAACATGCTCATTACTACATTTCTTAAAGTAAATATTTTTGGAGTTTGCCTCTTCTCTGAAATATCATGATTTGTTCTCTGTTGCTGTATAATATATTTTAATATTCCCTCTTTTATAAGTACATTCATTCCTAAATGAGGAGAACTTTCCCAGCTGCAGTATTTACCCAATTACATGAAGTGAGGAATGAGTTTATGTCCATTGAGTTTCAACTGGGGTACAAATCCTATTCTTACCTGGAATCAGAGGGCTATGGGTGGACCATGGGCTGAGTTCATGTGCTCTTTCATTGCTGTGAAGGCTTTTATCTGTTTGGGTTCTGCAGAAACTAAATGAGCTCTTTCTATGTTCACCTCTGGCTTTTTAACATTCCTACCAGATAATGCACATGGATCTGTAAAATCCCCAGTGTGCACCATGAGAGAAGGTCTTCCTGACCCCTCCCTGTTTCTCATGCTTTTTGTAGACATTACATCTTGCAGAAAATAGTAAGCTGCCACCACCAGTTTACTTTCAGATGGCCCTTGGTTCCATCCCATTTGTATGATAGGAATTTTGGTCTCTAATGTAATGCAGAAAAAGTTCACTTAAAATTTAGATGTTGACATGACAAAGTAGCATTGAGGCAGTAGATCAATGGCTGTCAAGGTTACTATTCAATAAAGATATTTGCATTTAGAAACAGGAAGAAAGTGGCAGAGAATCAAGAAAGGATGGCTGTTGCGGGAAGTCAGGGACCCCAAACGGAGGGACGGGCTGGACCCGTGGCAGAGGAAACATAAATTGTGAAGATTTCACGGACATTTATCACTTCTCTAATAATACTCTTATAATTTCTTATGCCTCTTACTTTAATCTCTTAATCCTGTTATCTTCGTAACAGGTCACCTCAGGACCCTGTGATGATTGCTTATTTACTTTTGGGATAATTTGAAAACAAAATCAGTCTTTGTATGGTATTTTTCCCCCACCTGCTTGGTTTGATTTTTGATTATTTTATATCTCATGAATAAAAGTGTTATTTAATAACTTCTTGCCATTTT
>NW_026652289.1:30599892-31023318 GCF_009828535.3 Hylobates moloch | reverse complement strand
ACATATGCATTTAATTTGACTTATATGGTTACTTAGAACATTTTCAGAAATTACCATATGCTAGCAGTTCTAAATTCCCTATATAACAGGTCCTTTAATAATTCTTCAAGAAATGGAATACCTGAAATCTATATCCATCCCATATTAAGTACAGAATCATGGACCAGTGAAATTTGCATAATTTTATATGCAAAGTGGGAAATAATGATCTAACCCCACGATGGGGTTAAAGTACTAAGATTGTCCTAAGTACCTTGTAAATGCTTAGTAAATATGATTTTCCCTCTAGACCACAATAATTATGCCACATTTGTTCAAGAGTTCTATTTGTACTTATGAGAGGGCACATGGAAATGGACCAACGTTCTGTCAGTACAAACACTGAAAAGCAAAGCTTTGTTCCCCAAGAATGAGAAAACGCTCAACACAGCAGCATGGTTTAACAGCTTGCAATGTTAACAAATGGACATGCTACAGTATGTTCAGCTCTCCATATCTCTGTGCCTATGTCTATCCATTGAATCAGATAATTGATATCATCCTTTAATTCAAGTTATCTGTGCAAGAATCTATTTTAATATTTCTTTACCCTGTAGAAAACAGGATTAGAAGAGGACTATACCTCATTTCCTCAATTTTTAATTCCATTATCTAACTAGCATATTCAGATTGTGAAGGAAAAATTGCTATAATGTGATACAGCAGGAACAGTGAGTTAAAATTCTTCCTAGCAAATCCAAGGCAACTATATTCATAACCTAGAGTGCAGTGATGATGAACATAACTAGATATTCAGTGTTCAACATATCATCTTACTTTATTCTACAGTTTTCTCTATGCAAAGACAATGTTCGTGTTCTGACTCATCATCTCCTCTGCTACCATGGAGACACCAATGTTTAAAATACTTTACAAAATTCATTTTTGCAGTGAAAAATAGAAGAACAATATATGAGAAATAGAAGAACAATATATGTGTCTGAGAATTGCTATTTTATAATCCTGCAGCTTTCTGAAAGACAAATAGCAGTTGATAAATACAGAATGGTTATGCAGCATTATCAATCCTTCTTAGTAGCTTTCAGAAGGCTAAGGAAATCATTTCAGACTTAAGAACTATGAAGCCAAACTAAATGCTAATCCCAGAAAAAGAATCCTTGTCTTGCGTTCTAACCATAAGTACTTCCTTTGAGATTTTATAAAACAAGAAAACAAAAACAAACAAACAAACAAAACTCTTAAAAACGGGATTTGGCTATTAATCCAACTAATTCTTATATGCAGAATTTTTTCTGATTTATCAAATCCAATAGAGAGTAACAACCAGTTAACTACATAGTAAGCAAACTTCACTCTGACAACCTTAATTCAAGAAGCTGTAGACATCAAGCTTCTAGTAAAAGGTACAGAGTCAGAGGCATTCAGTATATGTTAGGACTGATCAAAAACTCTCCTTGACCCTTTGCTCTTCTCTCACGATGCTTTTTGTCAAAAATACGGTCATCATCACTTAATCATGGGGATATATTCTGAGACATGTGTCATTAGGTGATTTAATTGTTGTACCGACATCATAGAGTGTACTTACACAAACCTAGATAGAATGACTAACTACCCACCTAGGCTATATGGTATAGCTTATTGCTCCTAGGCTACCACCCTGTACAGCATGTGACTGTCCTGAATACCATAGGCAATTGTAACACAGTGGTATCTGTGTATTTAAACATATCTAAACATAAAAAAATACAATAAAAATGCAGTATTATAATCTTATGTGGTCAGCCACTGTATATGCTGTCATATAGTTTGGTTGTTGACTGAAATGTTGTTATGTGGTGCCTGGCGGTATCTCGTCCATTACCTCTGTGAAGCACACTTGTGTCCATATTCCATCCCCCCTCCAACCTCACCCTGAATACCAATCCCTTATACAAAAATGCCTATTGTGTGCTTTAACTGTGGATATTGGATGTTGTTGATTATTTGGAAAACAGAGGGGTGAAAAGCCAAGATTCAAAATAATAGGAAGTTCTGCTTCAAAAACGAAGCACTCCTCCCTAAATTCCCTCTCAGGAGGGGAACTCTTCTTGAAATGTATCTCAGAGGTGACAATGGACAGCTTTTTAAAAAACTCCTTTTAATCACACACTTGTGTATGTATAGGTACCTGGCTGACACCTGATCATTAAGAATAAAATAGATTATTTTGGTCCACAGAATTTCACAGATGGGTAGTAAAAGTCAGTTGCCAGTTCCATTAAATAAACAAAATGACAACAACAAGAACCTTAGTAGAGCTCCTTTTAAAATGATTTCTTCTACTACACAAAACAGGGTGAATCACTGGGAAATGTGGCCAGGTTAATTAATCAAAAGGAAGATGCTTTTATTTGATATTGTTCATTGACCGAATTTTTTTTTTCAGAAAAGCCACTTTTGCAAAATATGTAGGAAAAATACTTAATATAATTATAATTCCTCAAGAACTTAAATACATTTCAAAAATATTATCTAAAAATTTGCTACAACTAGCTTAGTCTATTTCTAGTGAAGTGTTAAAAAAGGAATTAAAGAATTAATCTTAAAAGCTAGCATCTGTGTTTTCATGTAAAATCTTTGTTTAGAAAAATACCTTGAAAAGCCACTAGAGGGCAATGATTAGCGAAAAACTAGGAAATGTAAAATGTACCAGGACTGGATAGAAATGAATGGGATGGTGTGGAAAAGAACAAAGAAGAAAAACTGAGGGAAACTGAAACAGGTGCAAGAGAGAAGATAATTATAAACGTGGTGCAAGACTTGATCCATTGTTGGCAGAAAGTGCCACGGGACAGTGTTGAATATTCAGTTTCAAATTTGCAGCAATATCAACCTAGACTGTCGAGACCATCAGTAAAGTCAGCAATGCCAGCAAAGGCCTTCTGTGAATACGGTGTGTGTGTGTGTGTGCGCGCGCGTGTGTGTGTGTGTGTGTGTGTGTGTTGACAATAAGGAAACCTCTGGAGTTGGTATTTGAGTAAACAATGTTAGGAACAGTGCTAATATATTGCTGGTATTAACTTAGTAGAAGCAAGAGTTTGAAAATAAAGATAGCTATGGCAATGACCATATTGAGTAGTCCTAGAAATCTTGCTGATGCCCTTAAATTTTTCACAAGACATGAATTTAGGGTTTGAACCAATCTTGTGATCTTAAGTGGCAGGAAGAGTTTAGCTATCACAAATTGTAGATTAAACACAAATACACAGAACACTCCTTAATTATTGAGGAAAAGATTAGCACAGGGCTTTTAAGGGGTTGCTGGTTCACAGTGGCAGATAAAACAGTCATATACATACACACATATATAAGGCAAATTTTGGCATGCAAAACAACAGGTATACATGCTTTATTTTTGGCATATATCTGTGTATGTGTGTATGTGTGTGTATCATATATAGAATATATATATATGTTGTTTTATATGCCAAAAATAAGGCATATAAAACAATAGGAAGTTCCAGAAGAAAGAAGAGCCTGGTACATTTATGTAATACACTATTCCTAAAAGTGGGGGCAGCAATAAAAGTACTCTAGACCCAGAGTTTGCAGATATCAGGAATAAGAAAGTATCCAGGAGCAACTGCCAGCGTGATCTGTTATGTTATTTGCAGAAGGATCCCCTGGGCTGGTTTTCCTCTGCCCATCTCCTGTGGGGAGCAGCACCAAGGCGCTAGAACTGCAGGTGGATCTGCAAGAAGTGCATCACAGTTACCACTGACTTTAGCAAGTGTTCTTTATTTCTGTTCCATTTATATTTACATTTTTATGATAGAAAACTATACTATTTAAATGTCAATATTGTTACTAATTCTAGGGATGTGGACCAAACAGATAAATGTAATCGAAATGGTTTCATTTTATAAAATTTCTTTTTTATTTTTAAGTCAATCATTTTAATAGGTATGTACTGGTATCTTACTTTGGTTTTAATTTACATTTTCCTAATGAATAACGATGTTGAATATCTTTTCGTGGCTTTTTTGCCACCTGAATATATTTTCATTGGTCTGTTCAACTCATTTAAATAATTGGTTGTTTGTATTCTTAGTATTGGGTTTTGAGAGAATTCTTTTTATATTCTGGATATAAGTCCTTTATAAGATGTGTAATTTGCAGATATTTTCTCCTAGTTGTTGCTTGTCTTTTTATTCTCTTAACATGTTGTTTGAAGAGCAGAAGTTTTGAATTTTCTGAAGTCTAACATCAACTTTTTTCTTTAACTTTTATTTTAGCTTCCCAGGCACATGTGGAGGGTACTCGGTTTTGTTACGTAGGTAAACATGTGCCATGGTGGTTTACTGCACAGAACAACCCATCACCTAGCTATTTAGATCAGCATCCATAAGCTATTCTCCCTGATGCTCTCCCTCCCTCTATCCACCCAAGACAGGCCCCAATGTGTGCTGTTCCCCACCATGTGTCCATATGCTCTCATCTTTCAGCTCCCACTTATAAGTGAGAACACGCGGTGTGTGGTTTCCTGTTCCTGCGTTAGTTTGCTGAGGAGAATGTCTTCCAGCTCCATCCATGCCCCTGCAAAGGACATGATCTCATTCCTTTTTATGGCTGGATAGTATTCCATGGTGTATATATGCCACATTTTCTTTATACAGTCTATCATTGATGGTCATTTAGGTTGATACCATGTCTTTGCTATTGTGGATAGTGCTGCAGTGAACATAATCATGCATGTATCTTTATAATAGATTGATTTATATTCCTTTGGGTATATATCCAGTAATGGGTTTGCTGGGTCAAATGGTATTTCTGCTTCTAGATCTTAGAGGAATCACCACACTGTCTTTCAGAATGGTTGAACTAGTTTACATTCCCACCAACGGTGTAAAGGTGTTCCTTTTTCTCCACAACACTGTCAGCATCTGTTGCTTCTTAACAAAGATGGTTGTAGGCGTGTGGCCTTATTTCCGAGTTCTCTGTTGTGGTCCATTGGTCTACATGTCTGTTTTTGCACCAGTACCTTGCTGTTGTGGTTACTGTAGCCTTCACTTTACAAAATTTCTAACATATCTGAAGGGTTGCTAACTTCTCTTACAAGTTAGGGAAGTCAGTATACCATAAAGCACTTGGGTGATACTTTGTGCATTCCCTCAGAGAACTATTTCCTTAGAAATCCGAAGCCTGTCTCTGAGTCAGGGTAATTCTCTGTCACCTTGAAACTCACTTTTGGGTTCATTGTGATTCTGCATTCTGTCCCATTTCATGGCTTCCTAGGAAGAAAATATAAACTGGTTACTAATAGGCCTAGGAGGAAGTCTAAGATTAGTGTTTGGTTTTGGAGGAATTCGCCTTTTTTTTTTTTTTTTTTTTTTTTTGGAGACGGAGTCTCGCTCTGTCTCCCAGGCTGGAGTGCAGTGGCGCGATCTCCGCGCACTGCAAGCTCTGCCTCCCGGGTTCACACCGTTCTCCTCCCTCACCCTCCGGAGTAGCTGGGACTACAGGTGCCCGCCACCACGCCCGGCGAATTTTTTGTATTTTTAGTAGAGACGGAGTTTCATCGTGTTAGCCAGGATGGTCTCAATCTCCTACCCTGTGATCCGCCCTCCTCGGCTTCCCAAAGTGCTGGGATTACAGGCATGAGCCACCGCGATTCGCTTTTAAAGGTGAAAGCTGTTCGCCCTGAGAGAGTACTGGTCTCTGTCTCTCAAGGGGACTATCCTGTTCTTATTTGGCCACTGAACTAATGGTTAAGTACAGTGGGTTAAGAGAACAAAAGGCCTAGAGATGTTACAGGGAATATGTTGTTCCGTCTGCTCATGTTTCTGCTCTGTGGATATCCCAAAGGGGATTATTATTTTTTTTTAATTTTTTATTTCTATAGGTTTTTGGGGGAACAAGTGGTATTTGGTTATATGAGTAAGTTCTTTACTGTGATTTGTGAGATTTATATTTAGAATTTATATTAATAAATATACATTTTTTATACTATATATAATTAAATCTACATAGTAGATTTATATTTATGTAGATTTCTACTATAGTAGATTTATATGTTATTTTTTTGAGACTGAGTGTCACTCCTGTCGCCCAGGTGGGAGTGCAATGCAATGGCAGGACCTCAGCTCACTGCAACCTCCGCCTCCCGGGTTCAAGCGATTCTCCTGCCTGTAATCCCAACTAGCTGGGATTACAGCCACCCGCCACCACGCCCAGCTAATTTTTTGTATTTTTAGTAGAGATGGGGTTTCAGTATGTTGGCCAGGCTGCTCTCGAGCTACTGACCTCAGGGGATCCACCCGCCTTGGCCTCCCAAAGTGCTGGGATTACAGGCGTGAGCCACTGCAACCAGCCCCTCCCTGCAGTTTTGAAAGAGAACTTATTCATAGTTACTACCTATAGTATTGATGGAGAATTTATCAATAGTTTCTATCTGAAGTTTTGAAATAGAACTTATTGATAGTTTCCTAAATTCTGGCTCCTTCTGGGAAACATCTAACCTCCTCCCTTTTTTCTCTAGTTGGATCTCTTGAGATTCCTCTATATCACCTTCTTTCCTCCCGGAATTACTCCCTAGCTTGCTTCTTGAAACTAAGTCGGTCTAGGTATGTTGTCTGAGTTCTAGTCCCCTTTTCTCTCTCATTATGGGTCTAGTTAACTTCTGAATACTCAAACACTCTTTGTATCTTGAAGTTTTAGCACTCAGCCAGCTTGTCCTCTGTTGTTTCTTAGAGCTAACTCTGTTATCTGAGTCAAAATCCATCTCTACAAAAAATACAAAAATTAGTCGGGCGTGGTGGTGCATGCCTGTAGTGGTGGTGCATGCCTGTAGTGGTGGTGCATGCCTGTAGTGGTGGTGCATGCCAGCTACTTGTGGAGTTGAGGTGGAAGGATCACTTGAGCCTGAGAGATCGAGGCTGCAGTGAGCCATGTTCACCCCACTGCACTCCAGCCTGGGTGATAAAAAGAGAGATCCTATCTCCAAAACAAAACAAAAAAACAGTCCAACTACCAACTATATGTGACTTACAATAAACCAACTAATGGAAAAGGAAAGGTATACTGAAATATCGAAAGTAACAAAATACAAAATCATACACCATGCAAACATAAACCAAAGAAACAAAAGCTGGTATAACTTTATTAATATCAGGAAATAGAGACTTTAAAGCAAACATTATTACACACATGATAAAGAGGGCACTTGAAAATAATTGAAGGTTCAATTCACTAGTTCGAAATAAATTTAATGTTGTGTGTACTTCATATCATATTCTCAAAACACATAAAGGGAAAAGTGCCAAAAGCACAAGGAAA
This sequence comes from Hylobates moloch, assembly GCF_009828535.3. Classification (NCBI taxonomy): domain Eukaryota; kingdom Metazoa; phylum Chordata; class Mammalia; order Primates; family Hylobatidae; genus Hylobates; species Hylobates moloch. The sequence goes on along the minus strand of NW_026652289.1, from coordinate 31,016,001 downwards.
AATACACAAATTCACAATCACAGCAAAAGATTTTACACACCATTATGCATAATGGAAAAAGCAAGCATACAGACAAATTAATAAGGGATTTAGACAAATTGAACAATGCAATTAGCAAATTCAATATCTTTGTTTATCTTTCTATATCCATCTGACTGCCACCCCACAAACAAGAACACTGAACAGTTAGAGACGGAAACTTATACAAGGTCATAGAGCAAGTCATTAAAAACTGTAGAGTTTTATATCATATGTATATCAGAAGTTGGTAAAATATGGACCACAGGCCACCTCTATCCTGCTGCCTCTTTTTGTAATAAACTTTTATTGTAATAATACAGCCTCACTCATTCCATTACTATTGTCTGTGGCTGCTTTCATACTACAATGGCAGAGTTGAGGAATTGTGTCAGAGACCTAATGTTCCCAAGATTTGGGGTTCTGCTAATTTAGTGGTCTTGGTTTCCAAGGGGGGAATTCTTCCACCAGAGATGCTTTAATATGGTTCCATTAAACTGGAAGCTGAGCCCACACATGGCCAAGTGGAGCTCCCCATGCTGGTAAATCAACAGGCAAAGAAGAAAATGAATGTTATGGCTGAGAAATTAATTCTGACTATCTGGAGGATATGGATTGCTACTACAAAAAGCGCTTAAATAGAAATAGGTCTGAAACACAGGGATTTCTGCGAATAGCTCTTAATATTCCCGAATCCACAGTGAGTTGGTTGTTATTTAATGTGTCCAGTAGATGGGGCCAAAGTAACATTCGTAGATGATTAGGCGTTCTCACAGGCTATTCCAAGATGAAGATTTGTTCCCATAGCCAACCATCCTTTTCTGCCTTGGAAAGGTGAAGTCTGCATTTGCAATTGCTAATGCCAGCTGGACAGCCCCCTGCCTATATATTGAAACTGGATGGTATTGCTTGTTTTACTTTTGGTATTGAAAGAACAAAGGTCAAACCATTATCTTAGAGCTTTTATAGTCCTTTACTGATAAGTTTTTATGAAATCATAAAATAAACATATTCTGAAATGAAATCAGAAAGTGTAGTGAACACGAGGGCAACAATTTACAGTCATGTGTCACATTTTTAATTTTAGAGGCTATTTGAAAGGTGTGCTCTGTTTTAAACTCACACTACATACACTGTTTTTTCCTAGTGTTAGCCTTTAATCCTAAACAAGAACACTTGTTAAGTCCTGTTTGATCTTTTATAGAGGATCCATCAGCTGAATAATCAAGATGCTGTAAAGGGTTTCAGTTTAAATTTACAAAGCTATACATAGTAAAAATCATTTGCTAAGCAAAGTAGAGGAAAAGTCATAACATAAAAGGATTTAATTGTTTTTGGCAAAATGGTTGAGAGCACAGACTCTGGAGAGAAAAAAATCTGGATTCCAATGCTTGTTCTGTATGATCTGGGACAAAGTTCTTAGGTTTTATTCTGAACCTTTGTTTCCTCGGCTATGTAACGCAGGTAATAATGGTTTCTTCCTCATAACTTTGCTCTAAGAGAACATGAGTACAAACAAATCCCTGGGAATATGCTTAGCATATAAGTCCTAAATAAATGCTAACAATATTAATTATATTATCATTATTTAACGAATGTTGAACTTTGTGAACTCATGTCTAAAATATCAAAATTTTAATGTGTCATTTGGACCTTTCATCTACAGTAAATTTGTCTTTTTTGTTTTTAAAATGTCTATGGAAATCATCTTTTCCTATAGAATGCAATGCTATCTTCCATTTAAATAGCATGACACTAAGAGTATATTTAATTGAATTTGAATGGATTTCAATTAAATCAGGATTTAATTTGTAAGTCAGAAAATTTACTCATTCTTTTCTCTGAATGACACATTCCGGTTCAACGACCAATATTTATATTCTTGAAAATTTAAATATAGTTGCAAATTTTGTATTAAAATATAATGAATATTTCGGAACTCATACCTCATGGATTTCAAATAAGGCATCCTACAATATAGTTCCGTTGATTCTATAGCTACAATCAGACACGCATTTTGTTCGATTTCTAAAAGTTTGCTCAAGCCAACTTTAATGGGACCACTGAAACTTCCCAACAGTTTCATTCACGGAGGTTGCTGCACCTGTGCTACATTGAGAACACATCAATTAAGCCTTGACAACTTTGAGACAGCCAATTAAAAAGAGCTCCCCAGAGAATCTCCAACCGGCCTGTGCACTGGGAGGACAGAGTGGAGCCTTGGGAAGTTCCCCGCATTTGCAGGGGGAAGGAACCTGGCCCCTCCTCTTCCTGTGTGGTAACCTGGGATTCTATTTGTGAGATGGGGGCCTGTTAATGGGAACCCCTCTCGCTTTACTATATTATTTTCCTTTTTGCCCAATAAATTCCATAATCCCCTCACCCTTCAAACTGTCTGTGAGCCTAATCTTTCCTGGTCCTGTGACAACAACCCAATTTTTAGCTAAACTAAGGAGAAAGTTTAGTAAGGAAATTATAGTCTACCAAAGAATTAAACATATTTTGATGCAATAATCATTGAAATCTTATTTATTATATTGGCATAAAATTATATCAATAAAAAATAGAAGGTTCAGAAATAGACACAATGGATTATGATAATTTAGAATATAAAGAAGAACACATTGAATATTGGTGAACTGAAGAAGGTTCAGAAATAGACACAATGGATTATGATAATTTAGAATATAAGGAAGTACACATTAAATATTGGTGAACTGAATAGTCTTTAATCAATACTGTGATAAATGAATTGTTCAGAAAAGACTAGACGCACACATTTTAACATATTAAAAAATAAATTCTAGAAAGATTAAAAGGGCAATTTTTTAAATCAAATGTTAAGAAAACCAATCTTTTCAAAAATTCTGCAAGAGTTTTAGTACTATTTGCATAGTATGACTGGGAAAGTTTATTTGAAAAAAGTTAAACAGCCTACGCGGGCCACAATGTTAATTAACGGAAGAGCAAGGAATCAGATACAAATTGATTTGAATATAAAACCTACAATTGTTCATTAAAATTCAATATAAATTACTTAGAAGAGTCCTCAGCATGTTTTAGACTAGATAACCTTATTATTAGCGGTGGTGATGTCATCATCACTATTATTATTACCCACAGAGCAGGAAGATGATTGTAAAGTTCAGTGAAATAAATTTATCGATTCACAAATAAATAACATTCCGGGGACAATGTAAGTTACTAGTATGCTTTTGGATAATGTTGCCAAAGGTTAAGCAGAGCCATTAGAATGCTGAAGCCTCTTGAACTAGTAATTCTTTGTAACTCATTTCAAAGTAATAAAACGAAGTGAGTAAAAACACTTTCTGCACAAAGAAGCTTATATAATAGTAAAAACTTAGAAATAATAAGATGTTGAATAATCGACATTACTTTATTAGTTAAATTATGCTACATTAGCATAATAAAATATTAGGTAGTTATTTTTAATGATAATTTTGGGGATAATGCAGGAAAAACTATTTGTGAAACCTAAAAATGGAAAAAAAAAATGTAAACATGGTAAAATTGTAACTAAATGCAATAATAGAGCTTATTTAAGAACTGGAGCTCAGAAAATTACACATAGAGTTGTCATGGGGTGGAGGTGAGGATAGAGTTTAGGCGATCTTTTTCTTTGCTCTTTTTAACGTTTTTAAATGATTTTTAATTCATAAAATAGGCAGTAACACATTTAGGCAATTTGCTTAATATATTCGTGGATATAATTATAATTTCCAGATGTAAATGTAAGTATATTTGGCTAAGTTCAAAATAATGTGAGCTTTAATTAATTGTTTCAGCGATTTCAAAGAGAGAAATTCAACATATTAAATAATATAGGTTTTCAGATTTCTCTTTCTTTTTGTTCAAATTTGGAAAGATTTTTATCCCTAAATTAATTCTCAATTAATAATCATTGAGGGAGAAACTGTATCTATATTTTTGTAGGAATCTACTGTAATGAAGGTTAATCACTTTGGTAGTCTTTGAAGAATTTAAAGACTTTTCCGATTTCTCTCTCTGTTCACTAATGTGCCATTCTGAAAGCCAAATTAATGAAACTCTTCCTTGTATAGCTCATCCTTATCCCATAAATTCATCTAGTTAATGTTAATAGAAAGATAATGACTACATTCTTGTGTCATAACCACCACCTTTGCTTTAATATATAAAGATCGATGGTGAGTTGAAGTATGAGAACATTGACCATGGAGGAGTCTGGAAATGAGGTTGAAATCGTGAACTAACCTGTTGTGATCTTTTTTTAAACCTTTAAAGTACACATGATTTTATTGTGTCTACTTCTATACTTAAAAGATATTAGCCTTAATTTGAAATGATTTTTTTAATGATAAGACTCCTTTGTCAATCGTCGTCCTTGACCATATTCCATCTGCTGTTCCTAATACGTTAATTCACTGGATCTAAGATGTCAATGATTGTGAGCCTTATCATTATTTCATGAACTACTAAGAAAAAAAATCTACAAATTTAACTATAGCCAACAACGCTTTCTTATCTATGAGATGTGTTATTTTATACTTATTTAGATCACTTGTTTGGACTTTAGTCAGGATAAAACTTCTGTACAAAGTCTGAACAAGCACTGTGGTCTTGGGTTTCTTCCAAATTCTAACACCTGTTCTGCAAGTTTAAATGCCAGGGTTTCCTTGAATATTACCAGATAACCAGATTTCTTGCTCCTCTTCTCTCTCAGGTATTTTCTTAAACACTCTGAAGGAATTCAGAACATGATACCCCACAATATACTGCTGTGGTATATGGATTATTTTTAGCTGAAGGCTCTTGAAAAATAGCAAAGGCAGGAAGAAACATTTGCTGAACTCCCTTTATCTACATAAAGACAAATCCTCCATATGAAACAACTGTCATCAATCACTTTTACAGGAGTTTCGTCAACCAGGAAAGATTGACTCATCACAGGAGAGGGGACTAGAAGTTGACACCACACCCAGCTGAACTTTTTCATAAACTGTCATATTCACCCTTTCTTCTTCTAAAGTCCACTCACCTTTCCTAAAAATTATTTACCCTTCCCTAAGTAGTCTATGGCCCCCTCTATTTCCCTGTATTCTCCTATATATTATATCCCTTTTGTATATTGTATATATGCTCCAGAATCTCACTGCTTTCTTTTTTTTTGGATATTCACTTTTTCTCTGCAATGTCCCTGCACACATAATACTAAAAACTAAGAAATGTACATTCTTTTTCTCCTGTTAACTTTAATGTTTTCAGTTTATTTCACAGCCTCAGCTATCAAACTTATGAGGGTAGAGAAGGAAAGTCTTTCCTCCCTCTAACTCTTTTTCAGTGAGTCCTTCCCTGACCACCATATACAAATTGTGACAACATTACCCATATTCCTATCCCTCTTCTCTTCACTGTTCTTCTTAACACCACTTACTGTCATGTGACATCAAAATCTTTCATTATTTGGGTGTGTATTATCTGTTCCCCAAACACACTAGAATATACATTTTATGTGGGAGGGATTTTTCTTCCTCTATTTTTTCTTTCCAGCACTTCCCGCAATGCCTACCCCTTATTATAACAGGGATGCAATAAATACATGATGGGTAAATAAATGACTATCCACCTAAACTACAGAAAATTCAGAAAAGTTCTTCTAGTTCACAGTAATCTCCTTCCCCTTGAAAGACAGACTACTCACACTGAGAAAATTCATTTCTCTCTTGACCCTATTCGATGCTGCCACGTTTAGCTGACGCAACCTTTTCGTAGCTGTGTTAATATTAATACACATGCAAGTTGCCACAGCTCTCGGGATCTGGGGGGCACCATCTCCTTCCATTCTGAATAAATTGATGATAAAACTACTTCTGGTCAACTCTGGGATTATCAGCCATATGACTCTTTCAAGTTATTTAATTTCTGAAAAGCTCATGGGTTTGGTTATATGGACTCAATTAAATACTAAATATAAAAAACATAGTATAACATCTGACACATAAATGCACTATACATATTAACTATTATTAAGTTTTGACCTTAAAGTCCTCAGGGCTGTGTTCTAGCACTCTACATTAGTTTGATCAAAACATTCAAATCTGTCTGAAATGCATTATGTACAGAAAGGACAGATCCATGGGGCATGGCTCAATACATATTCATTTAAATAGAATAAATGTGGAATTTACTCCATTGATGTTTCCCTGGAAACCAAATAATTCAGAAGGTGGTGGAGAAAGATAGATGGAGAAATAAAGGATACAGTCCTGCTCCAGGTTTAGCAATATTTCGTCATGGACAGATTACATATTTTCAAATAATTTACACTCCAGAAAGAATGAAAAAAACAAACATAAAGAAGAGTATTTAGACTTCTGTCCATGTTATTCCTGTACCTGAAATGGTTTGCCTTCAACTATTTTGTGGCCTGTTTATTCATCATGTTTAGCTTTTTCAGAGAGCCTTCTCTAACTAATCTAGATGGTGGCGTGTTATGGTTTGGACCAGTGTCCCCACTCAAATCGCATATCAAACTGTAATCCCCAGTGTTGGAGGTGGGACCTGGTGGGAGGAGATTGCATCATGAGGGCAGTTTCTAATGGTTTAGCACCATCCCCCTGGTGCTGTTTCCCAGCTGAGTTCTTACAGGATCTGATTTAAAAGTGTGTGGCACCTACCCGCTCTCTCTCTGTTTCTCCTGCTCCGGCCGTATAAGAAGTGCCTGCTTCCCCTTCACCTTCCTCCATGGTTGTAAGTTTCCTGAGGCACCCCCAGCCATGCTTCCTGTACAGCCTGTGGAACTGTGAGCCAATTAGGCCTTTCGTTATGAATTATTCTGTCTCAGGTATTTCTTTATAGCAGTGCGAGAATGGACTAATACATGGAACCTTGATAAATTATTCTCTAATATTACATCCTATTCATTTTATCTATAGTACCATACATTTTTCGTTGTTTTTATTACTATTTTGGTATACTCATTTCTTCTGGGTTTCTTCTACTAGTGTAGAATCTAGTGAGGACAGGAACAAATTACTACACTTCCGGCATGTACCAGAAGGCTTGACACACAAAAGGTAGTCAATTAATGCTTGTTAAATATATCAATTAAATAAAGAACAGTGTTCAGCAAAATACAGTAGAGGAGATTTGAAGAAATTCTTTAAAAATGTTTGAAAAATTGTTTTGCTAAATTATATCCACACAACTTTAGGATCACAATAAAAAATGATTTAAAAAAACCGTATTACCCTTTGTTAATGTAAAAATGGGAAGATTTTGTATCCTCTCTCTCACATTTGCAAATCAGTAATTATGTGAGGCAAAGGGAGAGTGTCAGATTGGCATAGTGGAAAAATAATCACAAAGATCCTAGATTCAAGGAAATCTGATGTTTTTCTCTGGCTTTTTTTCCAATTATAATGTTGGCAAAGTCACTGAACTCTCTCGGCCTTGTCTCCTCCTCTGTGACCTGGAAGGCATGAAATAAACCTTGAGAACCCTGCAGTCTTTTCTACTATTACTTTGATTTTCATTTCTCTAGCACTGTTTTTTAACTCAGTCAAAAACAGTGCAACTTCCACTTGCTTTTAATAAACAGAAGCACAAAGTAACTTTGTGACTTTTGCTAATGTTCTTCTAACTCCATTTTACTATCAGCTCTCATCTTAGGATGACTGGGGAGAAAAAAACTTGGTGATTTTTCCCAACGCTGACAGATCTTGAGGTGTGAACTTCACAGAGAGAAACCTGTGCATATTTAATAGAAATAAACCAAGAAGTTAATTTTAAAAACATGTTTAATTCTCCCTGTGGAAATCAACACCTGCCCTTTCGCTGCTTAATGTCGTTATTATCATGAGTTTGGAAGCTCTGAATAGATGCAGCCATGCTTATTACTAGGAAAAATATGATAGCCATGTTCAATAGAGAATAAAGTTGTCAACCCCAAATGACAGACCTGCATGTAGATTTCCCATAAGACCACCTTTATGTCCAGTAAAAGACAGCCAAGTCCCCCTTTAACAGGCAGCACTCTTGGCAGAGACAGCAGACTATTGCCTGGTTTGTCACTCCAAGGGCATATTTGAATTACTTTCTGTTGACTGATTGTTTAAATATAACTCATAAAAGTTTATCCTCCTTGAGACATTCAGTACTTTGACCCTGACCTCAGTTCCCTATCACTTTCCTAGCTTCAGCTTTTTCTCTATCCAAACAAAATGACCTCAGTGACAGACATCCGCACAACCACTTTTGATTCTTGCTTCTTTTGGACATTTTACAGATCCTCTATGTTAAGTCCAATCATTTCTTTTGTCACTACTGCTCCCATGTTTAAAGCATATCTAGGACGATGGCCTTAGAGTTATGCCTAATTGCTGTGCTTCACATTTATGGTTTCCAGCCTCAGCTGAGCCTTCATCTCTATACCTTTTAAGACATGGCTCTAAATAATGATTGTAGTGTTTACTGCATTGTGTACATACAACACGTCAGGGTCTGTATGCTGCATTTTACATTAAGTATCTTTTTCAGTACTTTGGATGCCCTGTGAGGTAAAAATGAGGCTGAGGAAACTAAGGCAAAGAAATAAGAGGTTACAAAATGTGTCTTGTTTTATACAGGTAGAAAATGCCAAGCGAGTTGCATGCTCTGATTTCTCTCACACCTACGCCCCTGCTTACAAGCAAGCCCTCGATCAGCTCCTTCCTCTCTATGCTGAGACAGTTGGCAAAGTGTAGGGGTGGAGGTTCTGGCAAAGAATTCTTAAAGCATGTCTTGAAGAATTATGTATGTATTTAAAAACACATCAGCCTAATGGAGAAATCTCAGTTAATATTTATTTTCATCTACTTTTATAACTAATGCAAGATGGCTGTAGAAAATTTTGAAAATGCATAAAAAATATATATATATAAAGAAAAAAAGAAAATCATTCATAATTTCACTACCCAGAGGGGACCACTATTAACATCTGATTCTTTGCAATGTTACATAATCTAACACCTTTAAATAATTTGACATTTTTAAACAAAAGCAACTTAATTATTATTTATATAATTGATATGTAATTATGATATATATATAATACAAATACACAGGCATTTGGAAGATATTTATAACTCAGGGAACTAACACTTCGAACTACCAATACATGATGTTACAAAATTATGGAAGAATAAAATATCCACTCAAAATGCAAGATAGACCAACAGTATTAATATAATAAAGAACAAAAGATTTACCAATATGGTTTCAGATTCCACACTGTAAATAACTTTGAAGACGCTACCAGAATTTTGGTGTTATCTCAAAGAAAAATATACAGAATTTCCTGAAAGCTAATTGAAGTTGTCGGCCTCTTCCCACTACATATGTGTATACATCCAGGCTTTCTTCATCTACTTCAATAAAAACAAAATATCTCAACAGATTGAATAAAGAAGTAGGTATGGGAGTCCAACTATCTTCTACTAAACCAGACATTAAAATGTTAAATTATATTAAAACATAAGTGTTAAAATGATAAAACCAACAGCAACCTTTTCAAAGTTTTGAAAATATATGGATTTTTAAAAATAAGTAATATATCATTTATGACAACATGCAATAGGTTTATCTTTAAATAAATTGACAAATAAATATATTTTAATTTAAATTTTAATTTCTAATTTGATAAATATAGGTGGATAGAGTATACATAAACTGAAGTTAATTGGGTCCTCAACAATTTTGAAATATATAAAAGGTCCTACATTCAAAACCTTTGAGAATCATGATCTAAAAGAAATGCACGGCCAGGCGTGGTGGCTCATGCTTGTAATCCCAGCACTTTGGTAGACCAAGGTGGTTGGATCATGATGTCAAGAGATCGAGACAATCCTGTCCAACATGGTGAAACCCCGTCTCTACTAAAATACAAAAAATTAGCCGGGTGTGGTGGCGCACGCCTATATTCCCAGCTACTAGGGAGGCTGAGGCAGGGGAATCTCTCGAACCCAGGAGGCGGAGGTTGCAGTGAGCTGAGATTGCACCACTGCACTCCAGCTTGGCGACAGAGCGAGACTCCATCTCAAAAAAAAGAAAAAGAAAAAGAAAAAAAAGAAATGCACATGCCAGTCCTCAAAGAGAGGTGTTTATCACAGCACTGACCACAGAGTTAGCCTACATATTGATCACAACGTGACTAGATAAGTAATAATCATAATACTTTATGCAGTATTTACCATGTCCCCTTGTTGTTCTAAATGTTTTGCTTATTATATGATGAAGTCATGTAATTGTTACAACAAACTTATGAGGAAGGTATGACTATTACTTATATTTGATAGATGAGAAAGTGAGCCCTGAGATGTTCATGACTTGCTGGTAGGTAGTGGAGGCCACAATTTAAGCCCACAGTCTTACATTAAAGTCTATGTGCTTAATCACTCTGCTACGGGGGTCCCTCTAGAATGTGGTATTTGAATGGAACAAAGCAGCATGCAGTAGTCAGAAACCATAGGTGAGGACTGCATAGCCTCGCATGGGTAAAGTGCCTTACAAATAATGTCATTTTTAAAAATGTGGGAAGACGGGGGTTGTTTGTATGGTAGAAATAAAGAGATGATCAAAGTATGTCACAAATCGCAGTTGATTGCTATATAACATGGTTTGAATGTCTGTCCCCTCCAAAATTCATGTTGAAATCTAATTGCCACTTTAACAGTATTAAGAAGTGGGATCTTTTTTTTTTTTGAAATGGAGTCTTGCTCTATCATACAGACTGGAGTGCAGTGGCTCAATCTCAGCTCACTGCAACCTCCGCCTCCCGGGTTCAAGGGATTCTCCTGCCTCAGCCTCCTGAGTAGCTGGGACTACAGGAGCCCATCACCGTGTCCAGCTAATTTTTGTATTTTTAGTAGAAACGGGGTTTCACCATATTGGCCAGGCTGTTCTCTTACTCCTGACCTTGTGATCCCCCCACCTTGGCCTCCCAAAATGCTGGGATTACAGGCGTGAGCCACTACACCCAGCCAAGAATTGAGATCTTTAAAAGTGATTAGGCCATGAGGGTTGGGTGGAATTAATGTCATTATAAAAGGGCAAGTTACACCGCATTTTGTCTTTTTTCCTCCTACCTTCCGCCATGTGAAAACATGGTGTTCCTCCCCTCCTGAGGATGCAGTGTTCAAGGTACCATCTTAAAATCAGAATCACCAAACCAATAGTGCCTTCATGTTGGCCTTCACAGCCTCCAGAACTGTGAGCCAAAGAATCTCTGTTCATAAATTACCGGAGTTTGTGGTATTCTGTTGTAGTAGCCAAAAATAGACCAAGACATCATATAAGAAGAAATTTTTTTTCCTTAGGTTCACAAAACTTAAAGGGACGAGGAATAGGAAGAACAAATCTCACAGGGAATATGCTTGATAGATGAGGTACATTGACTACATGGTGAGTGAATTCCAAAATTACTGAAGTCTAATTGCTCAATTAGGATAGAAGCAGGCCTCTGTAGAAAGTAAAGTCTAGTTAAAGTTTGAGGTGTATATTTATATAAGTGGTTCTCGGGTGAGACTGTCATGAGTGACAAAGCAGAGATCTTAGATTACAGGCAAGGTGACTGGTGTTGGCAGGGCTTCAGAGATTAGCTCAAAGGCTAACAGGGTGCGGCTCTGTCAAGGCTGAGGGCTCAGTCTTCTGAGAAGCAGGTGACAGTGTAGCCCTGAGTCAGCATATGTAGAGAGGTAGCTCACAGAGTGTAGACTACCATGGCCTAAGCTCTCAGATTGTGTGTGTGTGTGTGTGTGTGTGTGTGTGTATGTGTGTATATATATGTGTGTGTGTGTATATATATATACATACGTGTATATATGTATATATAGACTATATATGCATGTATGTATATATGTATATATGTATATATATACACATATATACATGTATATAGAGAATTATATATACACATATGTATATATACACACATGTATATATATACACACATGTATATATACGTATATATATACACACACGTATATATATACATATATATATACACACACACGTATATATATATACGTATATATATATACACACACACACATATATATATATTGAAGTCCAGTGGTTGAAATCAGTAACTCATACATGGGGTATGATAAGGCTAAGGCGTGGTGTCACATTCCTGAGGGCAGGGGAAGATCACTCCAAGTTCTCACATATGGAGTAGGATAAGACGTCACATTTTTGAGAGGCTGAGGAAATACACTTCAAGTTCTTATCACAGCAAAACATATATCGCTCACATAGCAGAGTACATGTTTGGAATCATTTCAAAGCTACATGACAGGAGAGAATTGTATCGCAATGACTTTATAGCAAAATACCACTTGTGCCTGTGTTGAAGGCATATAAAACAGCACAATATATTTTCAAGGATAAACAAGTATCTCAATAAATTTGTAGAAGGTGAATTGGAAAGATACTAGTTACTGCAGACAACTTCTGTTGGGGAAAATAAATGGACTAGAAAATAAGCAGATGAAAAATATAAATAAAATAGAAAGGCCCTTCACAAAATGATACTGATAATATGCAGTGAACTGAATAATATTGTTAATTTAATTTTTATACCAAAGTTAGCAAGAACAATGAAAATAACATCTACCCAATCTCCCACTCCTCATAAAAACATAACCTACAATTGTCTCGAAGAAAGAGATTCTCCTCTGTCTGCCATAGTGACAGGTATATGCCCAACTAACTGTGGAAAACAGTCAGCTCTTTCTTTCAACCTTACTCATCAGCCTCACAGTGTGTTTATGAGGCTCTCCTCCACCAGCCAGAAAGGATGACGTGCCATACCTGAAAAACTTACACAGCATGAACAGAATGAATCTTTCCAACAAGCCGAAACACTGACTATTGTGGCACAGAATATGCCCCACCCATTACTAAATCTAGATATCCTTTTATTCCACCGTCTCATGATTTTCTTTTTCCTGGAAAACGAAAGTATTTCTTTCATAGTCCAGCTAGCATGATAAATCAGCGAGTCAGAATTCTAGCTTTGTTGTAAGGTTTTGTGAATATCTGATCCTCTTATTTTGTACTTTTCTATTTCCTAGGCAAATCTGAGTATTTCACCCAGTTTTCCTTAACTAGGCATTGAAAACTCAGGTTTTTTCTTACAAACCTTCATGTCTTCCTGCTCATTTGCACAGTCTTATCTGGCAACTCCTATAAAATGGAGAAACTTGACATTAAAACGTAATTTTTATTACATTTTGAGGGATTCCCAGATAATATTTTCCCCAATCTCCTTAGGTAGGGACTTCTATACTATAGTTCCCACACACATCTATTACCCTCCCCAACTTCTGCACAATTTTGGGGGGCATTCCTCCCTTCTCCCACCAATCAAGGAGCCAGGTATTTCTACCGAGCTGAGTAACTGTAGAAATCTTTCTACTTCCAGTTTCTAGCACCAGCATTACCTGAGGGGATTGATTCCTAGAGGTCAAACACAAATGCTGGGTTTGGTGCCTGCGTTGTTTTTAGGCTTCTTTTCTTTCCTGTCTTCCTCGTCCCTGCACAGGTTCAAAGTTGTTTCTTTCCTCATAACTATATCTGAAAAAGCAAGGCCCATTCTACTAGAAGACCTTGTATTTTCTGTGGAGAATCCACAGAATGAGTAGTTTGAAAGTGCAGATAGGAGGAGGGCTGTGGCTGCTGAGTGAGAGCGCGGTGTTCCCAAATTGGTGAGCACATTTGTGGAAATGAGACAAAGTTTCTAAGTCCTGAGCTGCACCCTTAATTCTTCACAGACATGTTGATTTTTAAAGTTAAACCTACAACTTCCTCCTTGCATAGAGCCAAACAAGCATAGTGTTAAGAGAGGAAGACAAATGAACTGCATTCTAAACATTTCCCAGGACTTCAGTTCCATAAGGCATCATCTGGTCGAATTCCTATGTAGAAATTGTCTGGTTCCTCAGTTTCACCCATTCTATGGCCAGCCCAGACTTCCCTAGGTAGGATTTATGCCCCTTCCTCCAGAAAGCAGGACTTCTCCTGTCCTAAATCCTTCATTCTCTCCATCTAGCAGTTAAATAAATCCCAGGAAATACACGGAGTGTTCCTTGTCTTGAAGTATAATACCCATCCTTGTAATATGCTACATGGCCTTATCTTTATCCTTACATTTAGGAATTTCTAATATTTCTCCCTCTTTTGTTGCTTCAGATGCCAAATAAACCAAAATGCTTCATCAAACCAATGACATACATCACGTGTCAAGTATCTGCCTCAAAGTAACTTGTTGCATACTCTTTACTTCTATATACACGCTCACAGTTTCTTAATATTTACTAAAAATCAGAATGCAATTCTTTAATTTTTATGTTCCCCTTTGTACATCATGTGTCACCTTCAATTCTTTGTTCATCCTAGTTACTATGAAGTTTTTCATTTATTTACTTGCTTCGTAGTTACTTTGAAGAGTAAAATGTAGATGAGATGCAGTATACTGTTAAGGTTTTCTAATACCACGGGGAGCGTTTCATTTGTTTTTATTTTTTATTTTTTTATTGTTATTATACTTTAAGTTTAGGGTACACGTGTACAACGTGCAGGTTTGTTACGTATGTATACATGTGCCATGTTGGTGTGCTGCACCCATTAACACGTCATTTAACATTAGGTATATCTCCTAATGCTGTCCCTCCCCCGTCCCCCCGCCCCAAACAGTCCCCGGTGTGTGATGTTCCCCTTCCTATGTCCATGTGTTCTCATTGTTCATTTGTTTTTAAAGTTAAGGCCATTGCAAGAAATTTGCTCCTTAAAATTCTAATTTTTTTTAAGCGACAGCTGTAACATTGTTTACAAACGTATAAATATCATCCCAGCGAGAAACTAGCTTTGTGCTTCTGTCATAAAAGAGACACAGGTTTCTAATAGGAAATGGAAAAGGGAGAACTACTGAGTGAAGTGCAGACTCCCTGCCAGGCAGAGAGCAGCTGACTCTACAGAACCGTCCCTCCCCGTCTCCCTCCACACCTTCCCTCCTCTGGGCCCAACCCCATTCCACCAGCACCCCGCCCCAGGTGCACTGCCAAGGTCTGGAAGGCAGGGACTAAGGTGACAGCTGACTCTGCCGGGGCGGAGTGCGTGTCCTCCCACCGTGCTGGCGCTGAACTGACAGTCCGCTGCCAAGGGAAGTGACAGCCGCAGCCAGGCTCTCAGCCAGCGGCCGGGCGCCCCGCGGACCATGCTCTCCAGTCCTCGGAACTGGGGCGGCTCCTATCAGCGTGTCCGCGGGGGGCTTGACGCACAGGTAAAGTTCTCCGGTCCTTAGGGGAGAGGAGAGGCGGGGCGTGGGTACCACTGTGGGTGCAGGAGTGGAAGTGGGGAGAGGTGAGTCCTCGAACCCTGAATGTGGAATGACGAGCCCTTGTTCCAGTAGCCATCACACACGGGACAGACAGACCCACGTACACACTCACTCCTGAGAGCAGAGATCAGAGATCAGGGTGGGTGCAACTTGAACCAGAGGAGCTCAGTCTTGGTAGGGCTGGAGGAGAGGAAGAGGCATCTTTGTTTGAAGAGATAAGTAACTCCCCCATAAGCAGAAGGCGTGGGTGGGCCTGTCATCGCTGAAGGAACACGGGTTGGAGCGAATTCTACAACCAGTGAGTGAACCCATTAAAACCGCAGAGCACTGGGGATTAACAGCATTCAGTGTGGATTTTGGGACCCAGGTCTGGGGCAAATCTAGAAACTTCAGACAGTTAATTGTGCTCTCCTCTGGTGCACTATAACTCATGCTTCTACAATGGGAGTCACGTGCTAAGGCGGTAGTCAGAGAAATGAGCCCTACAGTTGTTGTGTATTAGCAACAATTCCCCTAACAAAAGTTCCATTTGTTTCACTTATCATCACTATACAAGACATGGGCTTAGAAACAGCCCTGTTGTCCTAACAAAGAAAAAACATATAATTCTGATTCAGGGGACTTGTTCTAATCCTGGCTTTTTTAGTAACTCTGAGTGTCAAATATATGTGACATCTATTCTGATCACATACAAAATCAAACTATAAATTTACTTAAAATTAAGTTATATGTAAAGTACTTTTATAAAAGTCTATTAAGATAGAAGGGCTGAATAAGTTCCTTGAAACTGTGAAAAAGCTCCATCACTATAGCATGCATCTTTTTACTGTACCGTAAAGATGGCAGGCTCAATTGCGCAAACTGGTTTAATATCATTAGTAACAACCAAGGTGACCAAAGGCAGTAAATTATAAACTTGTGGTTGAAAAATTATAAAACTCAATTTTGTCACCCCATATTCTAGTCAACTCTTCCTTTAGTATTCAAACAACGTTTGTTTCCTGATTATTATTCAACTTTGATAGACTTCATAGATCAGGAATCCACTTAAACAAGGTTGAAAATATTCATTTTAATTTCATTCTCTGTTATTTCTATGATGCCAATTTTTTAAAAAGTTGATGGTAGCCAGGCACAGTGGCTCACGCCTGTAATCCCAGCACTCTAGGAGGGCCAGGCATGGAGGCACACTCATGTAGTCCCAGCTACTTGGAGGGGCTGATGTGGAAGGATTACTTGAGCCTGGGAGATTGAGGCTGCAGTGAGCCATGTTTGCTCCACTTCACTGAAGCCTGGGCAACACAGTGAGACACTATTTCAGAAAAAAATTGATGGCTTCAAAATGTATAAAAAACCTCTGTTTACTTACATATTGACTTCATATTTTTAATACAACAGATCGCAGGTAAAAATCCCTATGTAACTATAAGGTAAGAACATACCTTTTTAATTGAATTTTTATAGCTAAGATGGTGACCTGTGAATAGATGCTTCTAAATATTTTTTGTTGGTAGTGATTAGCATCCATCCATTCATTCAGTCAGTCATCCGAAACATGTTTATTATGAGCTGGGCCCTGGGCCTTGAGAAACTGGAGATTTCTCCAGAAGCTAGCGATACAGAGATAAACCAACTATAGTTTCTGTCTTCCAGCGGCACTAAATCTAGTAAGAGAGAATCACCTTCCAGGAAATAATGAGAGAGTTGGGTAACATGAGGGTAAATTCAGTGAGTGCCAACCTGAAGGAGCTCTTAAGTCCTCCCTGAGGAGTATGTTAAGGTTGCTCTGGTAATACAGAACCTGTTTCAGAGCCTTGGACTGGAGTGAGAGGACAGAGATTACAAAAGGCACTGAAACCTGAATAGGATTGAAGCACAAAAGCCAGGAGAAGGGAGGCAGAAGGATGTGGGCAGTAGGAAAGGTCTAAGTAGTGAAAAACAGTGTTGCATGGGTACAGAGTTGAGAGTGTGGATTTAGAACTGGAGTATAGAATAAATTAAGTGGTTTAGATCTTGTTTCCAATACTTTGTTGCAAGATCTTAGGCGAGTTTCTTAAACTCTGGGTGTTAGTTTCCCTTTCTATAAAATAGGGGTGACAGAAACTATTCCACCATAAAGATATTTTACGTTTAGTGAAATAATATACTTAGTGCAGAATTTAGCATCTTTTAAGTGATTAAAAAAATGTAAGTTTTATCTGTCTGGCGCCATGGCTCATACCAGTAATCCTAGCAGTTTGGCAGTCCAAGAGGGGTGGATCACCTGAGGTCAGGAGTACGAGACCAGCTTGGCCAACATGGTGAAACCCCATCTCTACTAAAAATACAAAAATCAGCAGAGCCTGGTGGCAGACGCCTGTAATTCCAGCTACTTGGGAGGCTGAGGCAGGAGAGTCACGTGAACCTGGGAGGCAGAGGATGCAGTAAGCCAAGATTGCGCCACTGCACTCCAGCCTGGGTGACAGAGCAAGACTCCATGTCAAAAAAAAAAAAAAAAGTAAGTTTTTTTTTTAATTTCTAGAAGTTTTCCCTTCTCCATGAGCATCTACTTTCATTTTCCAGTAACTTCCTTCACTATTCCCAAAATCCCCGTATAAAATCCACACAGGAAGCTTCTGAAATTAGGCATTATGGGATATCAGTAAACATAGCAATCTGTCACACAAACCATATTGCCATGAGGCCACATCTCAACATTAAACCCAAGGAAGTTTGAAAACAGCACACTTCAGAACCCTGGCTGTGCTATGATCCAGTGGTCTAAATACTTCTTGTTTTTTCTGCCATAAACCAGAAGTAACAGGACCTCCATTCTAGTGAAAATTGCTCTTAAGTCAGCAATGTTGAGGTATGTTTATGGAATGCCTACTATAAGCTCAATAGTAAATAAATACAATAGATAATAAAACAGCTTAAACAAGGTCTGTAGTGGACATGGGGACACATGAAATGAGAAACTCACCTGGGGTCAATTAGGTCTGCAGACCAGAATTGCTGTCAGATTGAGAACAAATGAGTTAGAAAGATGATAAATATTTAATGGAGAAGATGGGAGTAAACTAGAACATTCGAAGATACTCAGAATTGTCACGTTCTATTTTTCTACATAGAAATTACTATGTGCAATATATAATCAAATCACTGAGATCCATAATATGAATTCAATAATTATGAATGTATTGAAAAGTCATTTGCACATTCTTGGTGCTTGGTAAGGATTAATTCCCTTCATCAGACTTTTTTTTTTTTTTTTTTTTAAACCTGGCTGCTATTCCTTCTGGGAAGTAAAGTATGGTTGGACTTTACTGTGATTCAGCATAAGATACCTGGTTCACATCTAAGGAGACTATGTACCAGAAAATATAAAGGGCATCATATAAGATGCTTTCACATGAAAAAATGGCCCTAGAGGGAATGTTAAACCAAATACTGAGTTCTTAGTCTGCTAAAGTAGCCATCTGCAGTAGCTTTGCAAGGCTTAGGTGCCTAAAACAACAACCATGTTATTTAGTTCATTATTCTTTGGGTCAGTTGGATTGTGTCCTGGTTTGGGTCAGTTTGGCGGATAACTCCTGCGCTGTTTTAGGCATAGGATTGTTTGCGAGAACTAAATACAATGACAGTAATTCTACAATGATTGTAGAATCAGCTGGCAGATGGGCTGGTAGCCAGATAATCTAGAACCACGTTGTTCCTATATCTGGCAGTTTTCAAGCTATTGGCCTGGTAATAGACCACCAGATGAGTGCCTTAGCTCTCCTCCACGTGATCTGTCATCCTTCAGCAGCCTAGCTCCAGCTCAGTGACATGATGCACTCAGTGTTCTAAGCACAGCAGGAGCCAAAGCATTAAGGCTTTTTGAGGCTTAGAATTGGAGCTCTTTCAATGTCACTCCTGTTGTATTTCTATGACCAAAACAAGACACAATGCCAGCCCAGATACAAGGGGTGGAAAATAGATTCTACCTCTTGATGGGAAAAGCTGCAAAGAATTGGTAGCCATTTACAGTTTTCCACAGAAATATATGCATTTCAGCTATGAATCAGATCTTTTCATTGGTAGCAAATTATCACATTAGCAACTCCCTGTGAAATTTGAACTTATGACATAAAATATGTTCTCCAGGTTAGAGAATTTTTAGAATATTGTTTTCCAATAATTTGTGTACTTATTTTTTAAATAATATGTTGGTAACAGTAGTGATGACAATTTTATTGTTCATATATTTGAGTCATTGTTTTGGGCTAATGGTGTGATAAGTATTTTATATTTATCATTATATTAGTTCTTGCAACAATCTTATAATGATAAATGCCATTTTGGTAAATTGTGTATATCTTACATGATTTATATTATATAATTTGTTATAACACAGAGAACAGATTTGGCTTCAAATATATTTTCTCATCTCTACTTTGGGCATTTTGTTGTATACGATGAAATTTGGATTTAGTCATTCCTTCTAGCTTCAGAATTTTTTAAACTGGTAAATACTGGTAAATATGGAATCACAACTGAGTTAGAGAAGATCACAAGGAAATTTCTTAAATTTTGGACAGTTTCTAAAAATCAAAATTAACTTGGTGACCAGTCTTACTTTTTAAAATGCGAAGAGATTGATGCTGACTATAAAAACATAAAATGGTTATTTTTGAGTCCTCTATTTTTAAACCTCTTTTCTCTTGGTTAAACCAATACAGTAAATGGGAAAACTTTATGGAAATGTTATAACCCACCCCAAAATAACATGTAATTGTGACAAATATGTAATTGTGTATATAATTTTTAAAATATGTAAACACACAGAGAAGTACACCAAATAACTATGACATTCTCTTTTCTGTTTTTCAGAAAAAGAAAACTATCTTTAGCAATTTAAATGCTTTACATTTATCTTAGATTACATAAACATATATAATACATATGTGTATAAATTATTCACTTATACTGTCATATAATTGTGTTAATGTAAATAGACAATATGGGCTAAGTTCAAAGAACTGTCCCTCTGTATGTGTACATATATATGTACACATATATATGTATATGTACGTATATTGTATATGTATATATTGTATACCAATACATATAATTGTAAATTTACAGTTCTAAAATCTCTCTCTCTATGTATGTGTATGTACATATACATACAATTTTCCTTTCCAACATGATTTACTGCTACATGCACCATCATAATGTTGAGAGAAATCTTGAAATTCCTCTAGTCCAACCACCATACAAGCATATCTTCACTTAACTATATTTCTTAAGAATTATGATACCAACATATCTGTAACTGTTAGTAGAATAAATCATTTCAGATTTACCCCTCTGACAAAAAATATTTCAAATGTAAATTTCAAACATTTACTTTATACATTACTCTCTGTATTTTTTCTTTTCAGAAATGCAGTCCAGAGAAAAGTGCCTCATTATTCAGTAAAGTGACATATTCCTGGTTTAGCAGGTAGGAATTTTACTATGTTTGTAGCATACCACACTGAAAAGATCCCAAGGGCAATGACACCTGAATTTCCTTTAATCTCAATGTGAATAGTTGTACGAAGTTGTCTCATATTACTTATTACACAGAAATCACAGGTAAAAACATACTAAATAGTTCCACAGATAACAGTACTAATATTCCTCCAATATATCTGTCTCTTTATCGGGTTTTCATCTCATTAGCAGTAGGGAAGAACAGAAAAATGAACTTCTTTTTTAGCATCAAGTATATGCTATCCACTTTGTGTTTATTATTTCATTTAATTCTCCTCCAAGTGCTATGAGAAAGGTATTTGCATGAGAAAAATTTAGGCTCAGGAAAGGAAAGCACCTGTCCATTGATACCCATGTAGGAGTAAGTATGTGTTTTAAACCAATTTCTGATGAGTTCATGTTTCACGCTTTATTTTTGCTATGTCAATCTACTTTTTATTAGAAATGTTCTCTTTTATACTAATATATGCTACTATTAAAACACACACACACACAGCCCTAAGCATTTTATAAGACATATATTATGGTTTTTCTCATAGAATAATTCACCCATAACATATGATGAGGGCTCAGAATTTCTTCAGGAGATATCATTGTGAACCCTGATTTTTAACACAGAAATTAAATGCTATTGAATGGGAAGAGTTGATGTTTTCTTATTTTATAAATTCAGAAGCTTTCTTTAGAAATGTATTTCTTTTTCCCCCGTGACAGAAATTCCATAATAATATGAAGTTAAATTTGTGTTTCTAGCTTTATGCCCCTTGCTCTACAGTTCACAGAGACAAAACTGCTCAATTTTATCTACAGATATGTTCCCAAGAGTGGATTTATCTTTTAAAAAATGATTGGGTACTAGATAGCCCAAACTCAAATAGTCTTTAAAAATGCAGAGATAAATGAGTTAGTTTCTGTCTTCTAGGAATTCATAGTAGAATTAAAAAGATTAAAAAGTATACCACCATTACAAAAAAGGGGAAAAGGCAACATAAGCATAACTGACAAACACAAATTTTCCATAATATCATCTAATCAAGTTTGCACAATTAGGGACTATTTCACAGATACCAATGCTTTCACTTAACATTTAAAGACGTGTAGGAGTGAGTAACGTGGTATCCCAAATTGAGCAAATACTATGTGAAAACCACATAATAAAAGGTGGGAAAGAACTGGCTGTGAAGTTCAGATGTGGTGAAAAACTGTGGGTTCAGATTGAGAAATTTTTAAATTTTGAGATACTTATTGAAGGGGTGGGTTGCCCCTCCACACCTGTGGGTGTTTCTTGTTAGGTGGAACGAGAGACTTGGAAAAGAAAGAGACACAGAGACAAAGTATAGAGAAAGAAAAAGGGGCCCGGGGGACTGGCATTCAGCATACGGAGGATCCAAGCCGGCACTAGCCTCTGAGTTCCCTTAGTATTTATTGATCATTATCGGGCGTTTCCCGGAGAGGGGATGTGGCAGGATAATAGGATAATAGTGGAGGGAAGGTCAGAAGGTAAACACGTGAACAAATGTCTCTGCATCATAAACAAGTTAAAGAAAAAAGTGCTGTGCTTTTGATGTGCATACACATAAACATCTCAATGCCTTAAGGAGCAGTATTGCTGCCCGCACGTCCCACCTCCAGCCCTAAGGCAGTTTTCCCCTATCTCAGTAGATGGAATATGCAATCGGCTTTACACCCAGACGTTCCATTGCCCAGGGACGAGCAGGAGACAGATGCCTTCCTCTTATCTCAACTGCAAAGAGGTGCTCCTTCCTCTTTTACTAATCCTCCTCAGCACAGACCATTTACTGGTGTTGGGCTGGGGGACGATCAGGTCTTTCCCTTCCCACGAGGCCATATTTCAGACTGTCACATGGGGAGAAACCTTGGACAATACCTGGCTTTCCTAGGCAGAGGTCCTTGCGGCCTTCCGCAGTGTTTGTGTCCCTGGGTACTTGAGATTAGGGAGTGGTGATGACTCTAAACAAGCATGCTGCCTTCAAGCATTTGTTTAACAAAGCACAGCCTGCACAGCCCTTAATCCATTTAACCCTCGGTTGACACAGCACATGTTTCAGGGAGCACAGGGTTGGGGGTAAGGTTACAGATTAACAGCATCTCAAGGCAGAAGAATTTTTCTTAGTACAGAACAAAATGGAGTCTCATGTCTACTTCTTTCTACACAGACACAGTAACAATCTGATCTCTCTTTCTTTTCCCCACACTTATGAAGCATCACATGTATGGGAGTTTGGATATGTGGCTTCCAGGCTTAGAATAAACCTTTGACTATAGATATGGATTTGGGAGTCACTGACTAGAGGACAGTAGTTGAAACCATGCGTATGAATGAGATTGCCCAGAGGAAGAACCCATTGAATAGGCTGAACAAATAGAACATTGGTAATCCTCAGTATTTAAATGGTAAGAGAAAGAGGAGTCCACAAAAACAGCTAAGTAAAGGTGTTCAGAATATATTATATCTGATGAAATAGTATGAGTGACAGGTAAGAAAAGAGAAACTGTCAAGAAAGGAGAAAAATAAAGTGGTCAATAGGGCCAAATACTGAAAAGGGGTAAATTAAAATAATAACTCAATATTCTCCATTAAATTTGGAACACGAAGATCATTGGGGAGTTTTTTAACGCAATTGAAGTAGAAAATGTATATACTTGTGAGCAAATACTTGGGCAGAAGGGGTTAAACTGTGATAAAATTTCCAAGTTACACAAATCTAAGAATCTCATAAAGAGGATGGCAAAACTATGTAACATTAAGCAGCACACTAGAAAAGAGCATAGCTAGAAATGTAAATGTGAGCTATTTACAGTTAATGATTTTAATGCTTCAAATTTGTATATGTATAGAAATGTTTTCCAAACCTGAATTTTGTTTATGGAGGAGTTGAGAGGAAGAGTGACACCTATCCCAGCTTTAAAAAATTCCAGTCTCGGGCCGGGTGCGGTGGCTCACACCTGTAATCCCAGCACTTTGGGAGGCCGAGGCGGGCGGATGGTGAGGTCAGGAGATGGAGACCATCCTGGCTAACATGGTGAAACCCCGTCTCTACTAAAAAATATACAAAAAATGAGCCAGGTGTGGTGGCGGGCACCTGTAGTCCCATCTACTTGGGAGGCTGAGGCAGGAGAATGGCGTGAACCCGGGAGGCAGAGCTGGCAGTGAGCTGAGATCACGCCACTGCACTCCAGCCGGGGCGACAGAGTGAGAGTCCGTCTCAAAAAATAAATAAATAAATAAATAAATAAATAAATAAATAAATAAATAAAATAAAAAATTCCAGTCTCATTTTAAAGCCATAGGTATCACAGAATTTAAGTAATGCAGATAAAATTAATTTTAAATAAATGTAGTTTTAAAGTTTGATTATCAAACTATAAAAACTATATGCATACATATTAAATATTGCAAACATTATTTTAGCATTCCTAAGGATGCTGAAATTAAATTTAATAAGCAAGACAAGACATAGCAAATCTTCAAATATGACAACCTAGTATTTTGAAATCCATATCTTGAGTCAATCAAACAAACCATCAAGCTCTAACTGTGAATATCACATTTATTTTCTGTTTAATTTGAATATCTCAGAATTAGATACAAAATATTTTCATAGGATGTTGTTATCCAGAACTGTCATTGGCATGAATCTAATCTGATTTCTTATGTGGTGATTAAACAATTGTATTTGAAACCTAACTATTGTTTAAGAGAATGTCCCTTTGAAGACAAAGATTAATTGCATTCTCTGATCTATTTTTGGAGTTACAGAATAGTGTCCAATTATTTCCTAGAACAAATTCAAGCATCAATAATTGTATGAATAACTCAATTAAAATGTGCTCAGATGACACAATAATTAAAAAATTATATACTTATGAGCCTTAATTCCTAAGACAATAGCTATCTAGATCATTCTGGTGATCAAATAATTACCAAGCCTTTATTAGCAAATATAATCTGTCACCAGTGTATAATAATCATGGCCAGAGATATACATGGAAAAATCTAGTAAGAGTTTTCATAGGTCACAATCGTGTCATTATTTTAACCAGATACACTATTCAATATGTCCTTTTTCTCACATATTAAAAAAAATTTGTACATTAAACATCTTTCTCCCAACCTATAATTTTTGGCCAGATTGATTTCTTTCCTTTTCCCATAACATAATGCCTCTTTCCAGAAATGGTTTTTTTTGTTTGTTTGTTCTTTTTTTTGAGATAGAGTCTTGCTCAGTCGCCCAGGCTGGAGTGCAGTGGCGCGATCTCGGCTCACTGCAAGCTCCGCCTCCCGGGTTCACGCCATTCTCCTGCCTCAGCCTCCAGAGTAGCTGGGACTACAGGTGCCCGCCACCACACCCGGCTAATTTTTTTTGTATTTTTAGTAGAGACGGAGTTTCACCATGTTAGCCAGGATGGTCTTGATCTCCTGACCTTGTGATCCATCCGCCTTGGCCTCCCTCCAGAAATGTTTTAAAAGGTTATTAATAGTAATAAAATTGATAATGCTACTATATATTTGTACTTTCTAAGTACTCAAATATTACTCATCTCTAAAAGTTATATTTCAGCTCATCTTCCTAACAGAATGCCACTGTTTTTCTATTCTCTTCACATCAGTTGGTTGAGATATTTATGCACACTTGTTAATTCTAAATATAGTCAAAATTCTCTCTAAGATAATAAAATTTAAGAGTGGAAATTGTATTAGTCAGTTCTCACGCTGCTCTGAAGAAATATCCGAGACTGGGTAATTTATAAGGGAAAGAGGTTTAATTGGCCGACAGTTCCACAGGGCAGGAGAGGTCTCAGGAAACTTACAATCATGCCAGAAGGAGAAGCAAACACGTTCTTCTCCACCTGGCAGCAGGAAGAAGTGCCAAACAAAGAGAAAAAAGCCCCTTATAAGACCATCAGATCTCATGCGAACTCACTCACTATCATGAGAATGGCAGCATGGGGGTAACCACCCCTATGATTCAGTTACCTCCCACCAGGTCCCTCCCACGACATGTGGGGATTATGTGAACTGCAATTCAAGATGAGATTTGGGTGGGAACAAAGCCAAACCATATCAGAAGTAATACATTTCACTGTCTGCTTTTTGCTAAGTTAGCCCTGGTTTATTTTACATATAAAACACCATCACCAGTCTCTGAAGTTCTTAATGTTTAACTGCCTGTAAAAATGAGAAATTAATCCTGTTCTGCCAGATTTGGGGAGTTGTGAGAATCAAATTCATTGATGTGAATGTCCTTTGAAAAGAAACATCGTTCTAAAAATATGAGATACATGTGTAAACTGTATTATCGTTTTAGGAATAAAGCCCACAGGTTGATGGGACCTAGTATGTGTTACACATTTCACTTACTGAGAGGGCCAACTCTTGGTCCTCATTGTTTCCCAAAAAGCTGCCTCAACATTTGATTTAAATACACACCACTTCCTTATCACTTCCTTGCTTATTCTTTTTCCAAACTCTTGTGTGGGAAGGTAAGACCAGCCATGTGATCACAGCCTATTAGAAGACAGCAAAAGATAGTGGAGGGGAACACACATCTGGGAAAAAAGTCAAGGTAGTTAAACCACTAAGCCATAAGAGTCACAATCAAGTCAGCTTAAGTGTCACTTTTAGATGCTGCATTATTTGGGGACTCAGCATGAACGCAAGTGGTCACTTTTCCCTGAACCGAAACCGCTGAGTTTTGCACAGTTCTAACTCAAAATGCTGAAGCAATAAATGTTATTAAAAATGCTTTTCTAAAAGTCAATGAAGTCTTATTTTGAAAATGAATATTTATTTTATGGAATGAAATAGAACTTTATATGACACGAAAGTAGTTTATTGCTTAATATGTTTTTAAAAGTGCACTGCAGGAAAATGTCCAGCATATTTGAGCCAACAGAAACATGATTACAGAAAGTCCCTTCTTATTACATTTAAACCTTTTTGTTAGATATGAATTGTGGTAAGATATTATGTATTATTCTAAAAGTAAAATAAAATCTAGTGGAATCTCTGGTTACCATAGGGTTTAAATTCATCCCAGAGTCAATCAATTGAGATTATTTAGTAACAAGGCCAGTGAAAGCAGTCCCAATTTGGAGTAGTTTGAGGCATTGTTACCGTCTCTTCGGCTAATACACTTTATATGGACAGAACTTAGGCCAGTCAGAAGGCCTGGATTTAAATATGGGTTTAATTTCTTATTGAACAAGTCATGTCACCAAAGTCACAAACTATATCTGATTTAAATCACTTCAGAGTGTGTTTGGCTTCAAGTAACAGAATAGCCAGATAATAATAGTTTACACAAACAGGTATTTATTTTCTTATGTTGTTGGAAAGAGAGTGTGACTGGAAAAATAGGTTTTTGAACTATCTCAGAAATGCTATGAAAAGCCCAGGCTAGGTCGGTCACAGTGGCTCACACCTGTAATCCCAGCACTTTGGGAGGCCAAGGCAGGCTGCTTACTTGAGGCCAGGAGTTCAAGACAAGTCTGGCCAACCGGGCAAAACCCTGTCTCTACTAAAAGTAGGAAAACTAGCCAGGAATGGTGGTGTGTGCCTGTAATCTCAACTACTCAGGAGGCTATCGCATGAGAATTGCTTGAACCCAGGAGGCAGAGGTTGCCGTGAGCAGAGATTGCTCCACTGTACTCCAGCCTGGGCAACAGAGCAAGAGTCTGTGGGAAAAAAAAAAAAAAAAAAGGCTCAGGCTTTTTCTGTCTTTCTGCTTCCCATCCTTATTATTTGGCTTTTTTATCCATAGTGGCAAAGATGGCTTTTATATCTCAAAGCATCATGGCTTCAAAGGACAAAAGGGAAGGAGAAGGGAGGCAAAATGTTTTCTCCTTTTGAAGTTCTGTGCTTTCATTTGAAAAAGAAAGTGCTTCCTAGCAGGTATTTGCTTAGGTATTGTTAGCCATAACTCAGTTATATTATTAATCCCAAGCAGAGGGTATTGAGAGTACCAGGACCGGTTTAGATCAATTATAGTTCATAACTCTGTGGCTAAAATAAGAACTTACCGTGAGTTCAAGAGATTTTCAACTGAAGAAATATCAGATCCTTGTTAGCAGAAAGATGGTAGAGCAGAGCCGTGGGTAAGTACAATTCATTCTCTCCCACGGTCACTTCTGTGGTAAAACTACACTACGCATCTTGTTTGCCTCCCAGTTTAGACCCATTGTTCTTGCATAATTATTTGCAGTGTCACCTGGGATAAGCTCATTGAATGGAGGAGGGTGGAAAAACTAAGAGGCTGGTGGAGACTTGCCTTGCTTCTTAAGGCATCAATTCAGAAATTTCACTCTCACATTGGCTCATATTCTGTTGGTCCTAAGGCCAAGGCCAGAGCTTATGGGATAGGGACAAGTACTCCACATCCAGTTGTACGATCTATAAAGTCAGGTGGCAAATTGTACAGAAAGTCCTAGTAGAACAGAAGAAAATTGCAAATGCAGAGGTTGGATTCGTTTCCCCTCCAATAAAAGCCTAAAAGCCAATTTGGGTACTTGAGTGGTAAGGGTAATATTCTTCTGGGAAAGTTTGCTATTTAAATTTTAATGAGCTGAGTGGTACATTTCCCAAATATAAGATGAATAAATGAAGTCAGTATTTCACTGAGTAATTGGATGTCTAAACAGCATTTATGAAAACTATAAATGATTATTGCACATTATTGACCTCCAGGATAAAACTGTGTGATTTGTTTAAACACATAATCTAGTCATTGTATTTTAATCAATAAAATAATGTAAAAATCAAAGAAAGAAATAAATGCATGACAATTTATTTTTAACTAGATTATTTGTTTTGCTATCTTGTTTACCTTACTTTTTCGTCTTTAGAGTCATGACTTTAGGCTATAAGAGACCTTTGGAAAGAGAGGATCTTTTTGAACTAGAGGAAAGTGATTCCTCCGACACCGTGTGTCCCATCTTTGAAAAACAATGGAGAAAGGAAGTTTTAAGGAATCGAGAGAGGCAAAAAGTAAAGGTAATTAATTACTAAGTTCTATAAAATCCTGAAGTAATCACTGCCTGAAAACCAGATAAAGCTTTTTTCAAGTATGAGATACTATTATTAATATCAAAATTCATAAAATGTATGAAATGACAATCTATTTTTATAAGCATAATTTGTTGCTATTGCAGCCCATTGCTGTCTTCAAACTACTCAACATTCCTTCTCTTTAATGTTCAGGAGCAAATGTGTTGATATGCATGTATATATCTTTGGCTTCTTACCAGTGGTGACAAAGATAGCTTCTGTATCTCAGAGCATCATGTCTATTGGTCAAAGCAAATTATATGGTGGCCAGAATTAAAGTTTATGGGAGCAGGGGCAGACACTCCACCTCTAGCATCATATACATATATATTATTTTCAGACTTCTCCAAAAGAAAATATAATTTGGAGATAAAAACTGTATATTAATTAAATAGTTTCAAAACTCACAAAAATAATAAAATGCAACTATTGCCCTTGCCCTTTTATGCCATGTGGTATAAGTAACACCACCTACCATCTCAATGATATGGGTCATAATTTCAAGTTTAACTGATTTATTCCTTTCTTATTACCTTATTGTCTTTAGTGCACATTGTTAATTGTATAATTAGTTTAGTTATATTTCATTTTATTAATATTAGTTGTGTCCAATTTTCTCATTGTTTCTATTTTCTTTAATTATGTAGGCATCTTGTTATAAAGAGGCACATATCAAGAAGCCATCTCTACTCTATGCATTGTGGAACACCTTTAAATCTGTCCTGATTCAAGTTGCCTTATTCAAAGTGTTTGCTGATATTTTGTCCTTCACTAGCCCACTCATAATGAAGTAAGTTAAAGTCTGGTGGGTTGTTTTTCCCTCCTCACAGATAAATGATAAGTAATATCATCTAATACAAAAGTTCTAATACAAAAGAGTAGAGAAGGTTCTTATTGCAAATATTATTAGGATATGGACATGCTATTAGGGTTATCTACAATATAAATGGGAATTAGGATAATATAGTCAATATCTAATAAAGTCAACCCTGTACCAAGAACTGCTCTAAAATCTTATATTAATTTTATTAAGCAAGGGTTTGCCAGAGAAACAGAACCAACAGGATATATAAACCTGAATAAGAGGGGATTTATTATGGGAATTGGCTCTTGCAATTATGGAGGCCAAGAAGTCCCACAATCTTCCATCTGCAAACTAGAGACTCAGGAAGGACAGTGGCGTAATGCAGTCTGAGTCCAAAGGCCAGATAACCTTGAGTTCTGATGTCCACGGGCAGGAGAAGGTGGATATTTCAACTCCAGGAAAGAGAGCTAATTCACTCTCTCTTTACCTTCTTGTTCTATCCAGGCCCTCAACAAACTGGATGAGGCACTATGCCCTGGGATCATCTTTACTCACTCTACTGATTCAAATGCTAATCTCTTCCAGAAACAGCCTCACGGACACACCCAGACATCTGGTAGATGGTAAAACATTATTTAAATGTTTTAATAATGTTTTACCATCTCTTCACCAGTCAAGTTGGCACATAAAATTAACCATCACATTGGTAATCTCATTTAATCTTTACTACACTCCTGCAACGTAGAAAGTATTATTACATTCAGTATTACAATGGCAGAAACAGACAGAAAGGGTGGAGTAATTTATCCAAGTCCCCACAGCTAGAAAGTGCCAGAGTCGTAATTGAAATCTAGGAAGTCTCACTTGAATGTATGCTTAGAAAAGGAAATGATATATATTTTCACTATGATACTTAGTTGTGGCCTTTTGAGAGTTGAGCTTTAACAGCCACGGTAATTACACACACACACAAACATACACACACTCACACACACACAATTACTATGTATAACATATATGAACACATATTATTATTACCTAATACATGTATATTTCTGTGTGTCTCTATATCTAGATATAGACATAATAAAATGACTTGAAGCATTTCTATAACATCTATCTACAATGGTTTACACGCAGACAATGAAATTGATCTTTTGACTGTGCCACCTTTTTCAAGGAAACCTTGACTTACACCTAGCTGTCATATGAAGGAAACACAAATAAACATATATTTTATTGACTGGTGATTATATTTTTAGTATTGAAAAATTTCCATGTTGTTAGAGTTTTTAGTAACCATTTAACTCATGAAAATATCATTAATCCTGCATTACCTACATCCCATATGATATTCAGGAATATATTCATTCAACATTTATTGAGCACCTATGCATGCCAAAACTGTTCTAGGTCAACTGTGGGGACAGAACAAAAATCAAAACAAAGAACCTGCTCTGATGACACTTAGAGGGGAGAGATGAAAGTCAAACAAATGAATAAACATAAATAATACCATCAGTGCTTAGGAACAAAGTAAAGTAGTGTAAGGGAATGCCAGTCTGAGGCGTTAAAGTTACTGTTTTATGTAAGGTAATTATGAAAGACATTGGTGATAAGGTGACATTTGGTCAAAGTTCTGAAGGAAGTTAGGAAGGAAGCCGAGAAAATATCTATTGTGATTAAAGGTAGCAGGAAGGGCAAAAGTCATGAAGAAGCTCATGGTGGGTGTCTCTGAGGGCCTGCAAGGAGGCAAAGTGAGGTTGGAGCAGAGAGCTGGAAAGATAAGACTGAGGTCAGAAAGGTGCAGAGATGAAAAGATTTTGAAGGACCTTATGAAATACAATGGGAATATTGGCTTTTAGTCCACATTAGCAGGGAAGCATTTGGAAGATTTTGAGCAAAAAAACAATGATCTGATTAGACTTAAGTCTTATAGGAATGACTCTGGCTGCTATGCGGAGAAGAAAATCAGGAAGTGCAAGAGTGGAAGAAGATACACCAGTTAGAAGTTTGTTTGCGATAATCCAAGCAAAAGTCAATGGTGGCTTCAACTAGGTAGTAGCAATAAAGGTGATAAGAAGTGGTCAGACTCTGGTTGTGTTTTAAAGGTAGAGTTAACAGAATATACTAGCGGACTGAATGTAGGTTGAGAGAGGAAGCGAGAAGTTAAGGATGCCTTCAAAATTTTTGTTTAAATCATCAGGTAAATGAGTCAGCATATCCTGAGATATAGAAAATGAAAGAAAGACTAGAGAAGGGAATGGGGTTTGCTTCTGGGCTTGTTAACCTTGAAAGATCTATTCTCTATTGTGCAAGAAAGAATTAACATAGCAGGCCTGCCTATGGACTTTGGAAAGCCTGCTTACAGGTGGGGTCTTTGGCTGGCAACTGGAACTTACATTTCAGGAGGTTACCCACTACCCTAACTGATAAGAATGGTTCAATATCTCCAAGTTGTTTATACAACCAATATGGTTCATGGTGAATATCTGTTTTGCTTCTGGAAGTCTGGAATTTTGGTGTGTGTTAAGAAAAGGGTGCCCACTTGACCAGCATCCAATGAAAACCCTGGATGTGAATTTCTAACAAGCTTGCCTTGTAGACAACATTTCACATGTATTGCCACAACTAGTTGCTGAGAGAATTAAGCAATTAGAGTCCCACTCTGTGTGACTCTACAGGGAAAGGACTTTTGGAGTTTGTGCCTGTTTCCTCCCAGACTTCACCCCGCATAGCTTTTCTTTTTTGCTGATTTTGTTTTGTATCCTTTTACCACAATAAATATAGCCATGAGGATAACTATATGCCGAGTCCTGTAAGTTATTAAAATAAATAATTGAGCTGGGGAGTCGTCATGGGGATCCCTGACATGGGGCCGTCTAGATTAAAAGGTTGAGTAGGCCGGGTGTGGTGGCTCACGCCTGTAATCCCAGCACATTGGGAGGCCAAGGCAGGTGGATCATGAGGTCAAGAGATCGAGACCATCCTGGCCAACGTGGTGAAACCCTGTCTTTACTAAAAATATAAAACATTAGCTGGGCATGGTGGCCTGTGCCTGTAGTCCCAGCTACTTGGGAGGCTGAGGCAGGAGAATTGCTTGAACCCGGGAGGTAGAGGTTGCAGTGAGTCAAGATCATGCCACTGCACTCCAGCCTGCCAACAGAGAAAGACTCCGTCTAAAAAAAAAAAAAAAAAAAAAAGATTGGGTAAGCAATTGTCTATATACACCTATACACCTGGTATTAGGAAAGATATAGGCTGGAGTGACAAACTGGAATTGTTCTAAATTGGATTGGGTATGTCAAGTCATTGTTCTGGATGAAATCACCTTAACATATGTGAAGAAAAGTAAAGATGTCCTCAAAAAACAAAATAAAAAAAACAACTATCAGCTACTCCAATGCGTAGAGTTGGTGAAGATGAGGAAATTTATCAAAGGATATTGAGAAACAGTGCTTCTCAAGAGAGAATGGAACCAGGGAATCCAAGCAAGGTGTATATTGCTGTCAGAAAACTGTTCCTGACATTTTTCACCCCAGATTCTTTGTTGGCTCCCTTGTCTGTAGAAGTATAAGCCAAATGTTTCCTGGATTAACTGCCCCCTCCCCACAAAATGACAAATCTCTCCCTCCTCTTGCCTCTGCCCCTCACCTCAGCATATCCCAGGAGTCACCATAGCACTATTTTATGTGTGACCAGAAATCTTTCTATCAGAGAAATTGGCCAGCATCTTCCTCTCCTGCCCTATTCTGGTTATCCAATGCTGCAAAACTAATCGCATCACAATTTGGTGGCATTAAACAACAATTTTATTGTGTTCGTGATTTTGGTGGTTAAAACTTCAGGCAGAGATTGCTTTTCTCTGCTCCACCATGATTGTGACCTTGGCTGAGTGTCTAGAACTACTGGAGACAGCTGAAGCAGCTGAAATGGAGACATATGGCTGGTGCTTTGGTTCTAACTGTAGGCTGAGTTACCCTGGTCCTTCTCCCTGTGTGCTGGTGCTGGAATGCCCAAAATGGCTCCTTGACACACATCTGAGGCCGGCGCTAAGATGGCTGGAAATGGTCAGATCTCTCTCTCTCCTCTGTCCTCTCTCTCTCTCTCCACCCCGCCCTTGCCATCTCTCTTCTTCTCTCTGTTTCTACAGCCTCTCTGAATGGTTAGCTTGAGAACAAAGGTCTTAGAGTAGTTAAATTTCCTACGTGGCAGCTGGATTGCCTCAGAATGAGTATTACAAGAGGCTCAGACAAGTCTTTCCATGACATAGGCTTGGAAATCTCAGAAGGTCACTTCTGCCACGTTGTTTTGGCCAAGAGATTCCCTAAATCAGCCCACATTCAAAGGGAAGGGAATTAGAGAAAAGAGGTTCAATTTCTCAATGAGAGGAGTAGCAAGGGATTTTCAGTCATACTCTGATTCCCCTTTGCCAATGACTACTGCTGAAGAAACTTGTGAGAGAATCTCACCATGGCCATGATCTTTCCTAAAATAGCGGTAGGTCATAGCAATTCATTGTGTTTATGTTCCCTGAAAGTTGTACTCGAATTACGAAAGAATGTCTGTGGGGTAGAGAACAGTCTCCTTTACTTTGTGAGACACTTTTGCATCACACTGGTTTGATCAAACCTGCAAAACAAGAATTTTAATATTACATTGCAATGAGTCACACCTTTGTCCCTGCCCAGGTGATGAAAGAGGCAAACTGTCCTGTATTATCCAATCGTGTCTTTAGCTCTCAGCACGAAGTCTGGCACATAGAACCGAAATAAATTCCCTGAAAAAAATACAGAACAAATGGGACTTAACCCAAAGTTATAATTTTCCAAAGTACCCTTATTCTGCAGCAGCTGAAAAACCTTAAAATTTTCACAATAAGTAACAACTGAGTGATCAGAAAGAATTGCAGAGCTTGTATGATCATAATTTGGCCATGGAAGAACTAATTTTATAAGCTAATTTTGAGACTACATATATACATGTGTAGTCTCATATATATATATACACACACACATACACATATGTAGAATATGTATATTTTGAGACTGCATATGTATATATGTATATATGCATATACATTTTGAGACTGCATATATATGTATATGAGACTGTATATATGCATATATGTACATATGCAGTCTCAAAATGTATATATGTACATATGCAGCCTCAAAATATATATATTCTTTTTATATGAAAAAGTTGCTGGAAAGGACTATTTTTAAGGATGAGAGCACACTGTCATATTATTATGACTCATATGTGTAAAATAAAACATATAAAAGGAATATTTTTATTAATTTATTAGTAAAACTATACTTTCATTATTTACTACATACATTTCTTGTTGATTGTTGTGTTGGCTCTCTTCCTCCCTTTATGGATTTTACTTTAATATCAAACAAAAACCAAGTATTCGTATCTAATATCATGAATATTGTTTTATGGTCTTTATCATGCCTTGGGCACAGATTGTTTTTAATATTTCTCAATTAATGTGTGAAGAACCACTACAGTGCCTGATTTTAGTCATTTAGTTGTTTTGTCTTTATGCAAAAGGAAAAAGTATAATTGGTAGATATACGCCCAATAAGAATAGTGCTACTCTTTCAGGAACTGTAATTCCTAGAACAGGAAGGCATTTAGCAAATTGCTTTCATAAAAAGCAGGTGTCCCAATGGATGACATCAATTAAGAAATACAGAACTTTCTGCTGTTATTATGTATATGTGGGGTGTGGGATAATTTAATAGTTTCATTGAGCATATATAATGCTACAAATGATTGTTGATACCTAGAGGTTTTACTATTAGAGACACTTGTATATATTTTATTCTAAAGTCTGATTTTAATAAGGTTAATATTTTAACTACTTGGTTAATAAAGCAATTTGAACAAGACAAGTTACTTTTAATTTTTCACACAGTAGCTGTCCAAATTGTCAACAAATAGATCAAAGCCTAGAAATTTATGCTTTACTTACCACTTAAAAATTTAAACTTTTGGCTGGGTGCGGTAGCTCACACCTGTAATCCCAGCACTTTGGGAGCCCAAGGTGGGTGGATCACTTGAGGTCAGGAGTTCAAGACTAGCCTAGGCATGGCGAAACCCCACCTCTACTAAAAATACAAAAACTAGCTGGGCATGGTGGTGCACATCTATAATCTCAGTTACTCGGGAGGCTGATGAAAGAGGATTTCTTGAGCCTGGGAGGCAGAGGTTATAGTGAGTCAAGAGCCCGTCACTGCACTCCAGCCTGGGCAACTGGCGTGAAACCCTGTCTAAAAAAAAAAAAAAAAAAAAAAATTAAACTTTTATAAAGAATGAGTTTTTAAATATAATATTTTTTGAGAAAAGGGTAGATATAGTCAAACCTAATTGCATATGGTTTCATTTTAGTTCTACTAACCTATGGATTCACTCAAAATGGCTCATTACAATGATTTAGAACATTTTTGCATCTCCAGAGTTTACAGTGAAAAAGGTCCATTTATCAAACCTCTAATA
This sequence comes from Hylobates moloch, assembly GCF_009828535.3. Taxonomy (NCBI): domain Eukaryota; kingdom Metazoa; phylum Chordata; class Mammalia; order Primates; family Hylobatidae; genus Hylobates; species Hylobates moloch. The sequence continues at coordinate 30,979,725 of NW_026652289.1, read as the reverse complement.
CTATACCTTTACATGTGAAATAGAAGGGACCACTAAATAAAACCCAAAATGGTGAGCCTGCAAAATAAATGACATGTTAACTTGTAGTATGTCACAGTATACGCCCAAATTGTTTTCACCATATTGGATGTGCTAGATAGTCTTTTAAATTTAACATTATTTTCAGTCACATTGATGCAGTTTAAAAAAGGTGAAATCATGCTTAAAATATTATTACCAGTGAACATCAGGCACTCTGAGTTTTAGACAATGTTTATAGTTGAGGGACTATCAGCCAAGATACTTTCAATTAGAACCATCCCCACTGTTTTTCTGCACCCCAGCATTGGCCCTAATCATACTGATCATGCTGTCACAAACTTAAGAGGAAATAAGGAAAAGTAGAGAAAAAAGAAGTTGGTTATGAATAAAAGTGACAATAAAACATGAGATATAAATCAAGCTTAAAAAAAAAAAAAGCAGCACCTGTGTGCCATACTAAACGATCTCCTGCTAACGTTCTGGTTGTCATGTTTCCCTATATTTGATAAAACACATAATTTTGAGAAAAAAATTAAGTTTTAAATGTATCTATGTCTCAACTTTTCTGATGAAGTTATACCAGAAAAGTTAATTATTTGATGGGCCTGCCATGTGAAAACCAGAAAATAACCTCATACTCACAAGCCAGTGGAAGGGATTCCTGATTTTACTAAAAAAAACAAAAAAAACCAGAGGGGGCGGGGACAAATATCAAATTAAGCAAGTAGAGAAAAAGAACAGGTAGGAGTGTGTGTGTGTGTGTGTGTGTGTGTGTATAACATTTTGACAATACTAAACTCTCATAAGCATTTAACACTTCAGATGTTTAACATTTCTGCCCCTTTCTCAATTTTTATGACATGCAGGCAAATGATCATTTTCTGTGAACACAGCTCAGATTTTGGCTGGAATGGCTATGGCTATGCAGTGGCACTTTTTGTTGTAGTCTTTTTGCAAACTCTGATTCTTCAGCAATATCAACGTTTTAACATGCTCACCTCAGCAAAAGTTAAGACAGCTGTAAATGGATTGATCTACAAAAAGGTAAAAATTCCAAGGAATCCCCATTTCTGGGTGGACTACTCCCTTATGTGCTTTAAAATAAGGGGACTAGAAAAATAGGGGAGTATATAAAAAAGTCCTTAGGAAATCCTTTGTATATAAATTTGTTTTGCTTTAAAAGAACGTTGGCTCATCGATACTGGTTGTATTAATTTCTCTTTAGTGCTCTCTCTCTCTCTTTCTCTCTCTCTGGTCTTTGCAACTTCTAGTCAGCCCTAATCCATTACATTAAAGATAATCTTTGTTTAATCTCATGCCACCTAACTGCTACTCACAAAGTCAGTGGAATTGAATATTTTCATGGTTTTCTATATGTATGCATCAATAAAACTCTCCTTTTCACAATATTATTTTCAGCCTTCATATTACCTTTTCCTTCCTCCTCTGTGAACTTCATTTTTATGCAATAAAGTCATTCATTTTTATACTGTCATTCTCCATTTCTCTTTTATTCTAAGTCCTGCCTCCCAAACTTGGCTGATCTTTATTCCCGGCATAACCCTAAAGTTTAATTAGTCCTTTTTTGAAAATACCATTTTAAACACTACCTCTTTACCATGCAGGGTCTTTTATTAACAACATAATTATAAACAGTTAAAGAGCTTTCTCCTGCCCCTAGTTATCAAGTAGTTATCCAAGCAACAAGTGTACTTTGTTCCCGCTTTGCACTCTGATATAAATTGTAGGTTCATCAGGATTTGGAATAGAAATTTATTTACCTGTTGTATCCATATCATATAAGACAATGACTTTTATACTTTATTAAAGTTGGATTACTGAATGAATGAATGAATAAACAAGTGAACCCCTGCTTTCCAAATAAATTGAGGGAAGTGTTAGCATAAATAACAAACATGTGGAACTAAATGCAGATTTTATAAGAGATCGATGAACAGGAAATCTACAAGGGTTGTGCATAGTTAAGGAAGTTTTCACATAGAAAGTCTTGAAAAGGTCTTTGAGAGAGCTATTGACTTTGGGTAAGGGGAAGGAAGTATTATAATTTGGGCTGAGCTGGACATGAAGCATCACAGGCCATTTTGCTCTGTTGGGCCACAATGGGGGCATGAAGTGGTTTTATGGATCTTGGAAAGCCAAGTACAAATTGAGCAGTACATGGTAACTGAACTTGCAGCAGAGTTTAGCTCTGTAGAACTCAGTCCACATACAGGATTAGAGGGGCTGTCCCAGTCCCCCATGTGTCCATGTGTTCTCATTGTTCAGCTCCCACTTATAAGTGAAAACGTGGTGTTTGGTTTTCTGTTCCTGTGTTAGTTTGCTAAGGATAATGGCTTCCAGTTCCATCCATGTCCCTGCAAAGGACATGATCTCTTTCCTTTTTATGGCTGCATAGTATACCATAAATTCTTATTGTTTGGAAACCCAAATGTTACTCTGTACCAATAAACATTATTCCAAAACTATATACTTTAATCACTAATTGTATTTCCTCACCTAAAAATCATGTCTCTTTGTTTTATAATACCCCAATACATAAATAACCTTGTACATTTTCCTAATTTTATTAAACATTGATATTAAAAGTTACCATTGCTTGACTATAAAGATGCCCCATAATCACAGAACTCTAAAATCTTTGCTTCTCTCTTTATAGGCCCTACTTTTATCAAATGTTTCTCGACAAAAGTTTTCCACTGGGGAAATTATTAACTTGATGTCAGCAGATGCTCAGCAACTTATGGACTTGACAGCAAACCTCAATCTCCTCTGGTCTGCCCCTTTTCAAATCCTAATGGCCATATATCTCCTTTGGCAAGAGCTGGGTCCAGCAGTGTTAGCAGGGGTGGCAGTCCTTGTGTTTGTTATACCAATAAATGCTTTAGCTGCAACTAAAATAAAAAAGTTAAAGGTAAGAAAATGACTGCCTCATGTTACATGTGTCAAACAGGAGCTGAGTTTTCTGACTTGAGTTAACAATCACCATCTCACTAATTATATAGAGAGAGTTATAAATGAAAGTCATCCAATTTTATCATTTACTTATTCACTCAACCAGTATTGAACAAGCATGTATCCTATGTCAGCCAGTGTTCCAGGCACAGGAAGTACAGCAGTGAGGGGAAATGACAAGTCCAGCTCTCATGAGGGGTAGTGGAGGAGACAGGCATTAAGCAAGTAAATAAATAGAGAGAAAACATTTGTATATGAAGAAGATTTAGTAAAGATACAGTGATGAAGAGACAAAGGATGCCATTTTACATTTAGGATCAGGGAAGTCCTCAGGAAGGGAATGGTATTTCAACAGGGTGAAGGAGTAATTGAAGTGGACGTCTGAGGGAAAGACATACCAAGCAAAGGGAAGAGTATGCATGCAGTCTGGAGGTAGGGGTATGCTTGCTTGTTTGAAAAGTGAAGTACTGCAGCAAGCAGACAGGAAATGCTTCACTAAATTAATGTTGATATTCTTCCTTTATATTCAGTCATTCATCCTACCATCAATATATGTTTTGACATCCCGCCATGTGTTAGACAGTGTGCACTATGCTGTACTGTAAGAAATGGAGAAACCACAGAGTTCACTGCATTGAAGGAAATCACTCTGCAATGGGATAGATGCTTTCATATGTTAAATTAACAGAGGTGGATGTATTGCTGATGAAAACATTTTATAATTTTAAATGGATCAAAGATTAACAATGTATATTGACATGGAAATGTGTCAATCATATTTTAAAGCAAAAAGTAGATTAAATATATGCATGTATATAATACATATATGTAGCTATATCATTGATCCATTATTAAAATGTGAATATACCTATACACATGTGTGTAATGGAGAGATAAAAAGATGAAGATACATAGCTATAAATATATTTGCATAAGCATAGAAGTAATCTAGAGATAAAGCATCAGTCTTTAAAGAATAGTTACCTGTAAAATAGAATTAGACAGAAGGAGGATAGATTTTTACTTCTTACTTTAATACCCCAAGTGACTAAAAATTGTATAGTATTTTATATTTTTCTTAATTTTTCAAATAAAAGATGACTGATTTTTAAACATAAAAACTAGAAAATAGGTATATTTATGAAGTAAAGGTACTTAGCATGCTAGTGTTTAGAATAACAGATATGTTTATAACAAATACTTTTAACTAGTTTTAAAAAATATATTCTGGATTTTAAAAACTGCTATTTAAAGGCACATTATTAAGAATGGAAAAATATTTTTTGAACCTTAATCTAGAGTCCTATAACCTTCAAAGATATTTCAGTACTATGTCCAAATATACTGAATTAAAAATATGACTTTAGGCCGGGCGCGGTGGCTCATGCCTGTAATCCCAGCACTTTGGGAGGCAGATCACCTAAGGTCAGGAGTTTGAGACCAGCCTGACCAACACGGAGAAACCCTGTCTCTACTAAAATACAAGATTAGCCGGGCGTGGTGGCACGTGCTTGTAATCTCAGCTACTCAGGAGGCTGAGGCAAGAGAATCACTTGAACCTGTGAGGCGGAGGTTGCGGTGAGCCGAGATCATGCAATTGCACTCCAGCCTGGGCAACAAGAGCAAAACTCCGTCTCAAAAAAAAAAAAAAAAAAAGAAAAAGAAAAGAAAATATGCCTTTAAATTACGCACATAATACTATTGGTATTAAATCGCACACAGAATATGACGGATATTAGCTTGTAATGCATTCTTCGTAAGATGTACAAATACTTATGACATATAAAGTGCCAATGTTAATGGAGAAAACACTTAAGAAACGATACCCAAACAAGTATAAAATATGATCATTGTTAAATATTTGAATAAAAATACAATTGCTTAACATTTATAAAAAGAAAAGGAAGGGTATTTGAAACTATACATTTTAATTATTCTAATTCCCAAAGAACAAATAAAATTTATAGAGAGCCTTATTTTTATTCTTGTGACATTTCTGTTATAAGTATATATATAAACAGTTAATGGAGTTTCAAGAAATGTGTTCTATTTTAGTAGGATGTGGGTGTTATTTTATTATTCAATTTTAAACAAATTATGTTTAAAGAAATATTATATTTTCTACTATTCTACTGTTCTCCTGTTGGCTATGTTCAAGTTACCTATTTATAACTATCTTCCAACATTTTCAATAGAATAATGTATAAATATTGTAAGATGCTTTTCTCCATTAAATCTTAAATAAAAATAGAGAAAATAGACCATATTTTTAAAATAGGTCTGGACATATCAGTAAAAGTATTACCAATTTTGTCAAACATTCTTTTATTTTCTTTCCATTAAATAGAAAAGCCAAAGAAAGAACAAAGATAAACAGATAAAACTACTCAAAGAAATCCTACATGGAATTAAGGTAATATGAAAGGGATATGCCTTCGACCTATTTTGAGTCAATGAATACAAATGAAGTTTGTAGTGTTCTCAGTGTCTCAGAGTGATGATAGATAATAATTGTTGGCAGAAAATTTCAGATTTTAGATATTGTAGGAATGCTTGTCACTAAAATAACATTTAAATGCAAAGCCAAATAAAATGCAGCCATTTTCTTTTTGTTTGGCACACAAGTAAACACAAATATCCCAGCAGTCACAACATATTACTTATTTTAAGGTGTTATGTTGAAAAGATGAGATGAAGCAGGCAAGAGTGGTAATAATACATCCATCAGTGTAAAGGCATATTTATGTAAGGGAAATGATGAGATGTCATTTAGGTTATTTTATGTGGGATACAAATGATCACATAAATGCTATTCTATAAATAGTATGTTGCAAATTATTTTTCTCTAGAAAAGCTGGGATAGCTTAAAAGTGAAAGCAGTCAGTATCCTTGGGGTCTGATAACAGGTGTTATAAAGCCTCTCTCTGACAATACTTATAATTGCTACCATTCATTAAATATTTTCTATGCATCAAATGCTGTGCTTATTACTTTATATGTGTTTCCTCATGGAATTCTTATAAACCTCAAGAAGAAGGTTCCCCATTTCCATTTTATTAACTAGGAAACAAAGACACTGAGCAGTTAAGGGTCAGGTCTAAATTTACAGAACCAGTGAGAGTGTGTTAGAGTTCTCCACAGAAAGAGAATCAATAGATTTCATATAGAGAGACATAGATATACAGAAATATGAAGAGAGATTTAAGAAACTGGCTCATCTGATTGTGGGGGCAGGCAAGTTTAATATCTGTAGAACAGGTGGGCAAACGGAAAATTCTAGCAGAATTTGATGCTGCAATCTTGAATCTGAAGGCAGTCTGGAAGCAGAATTCCTTCCCCACTGAGGAACCTTAGCCTTTCTCTTAAGGCTGTCAACTGATTTGATAAGGCCCACTCATATAACAGAGGGTAATCTGTCTAACTCAGAGTTTAACTGATTGAAATGCTAACAGCATCTAAGAAATACCTTCACAGAAACATCTAGACTCCTGTTTGAACAAACAACTGGGCCCCATAGCCAGTCAAGCAGTCACTTAAAATTAAGCATTGCAGCCAGGAGCAGTGGCTCATGCCTGCAATCCCAGCACTTAGAGAGGCCAAGGCATGCAGATCACCTGAGGTCGGGAGTTTGAGACCAGCCTGGCCAACATGCAGAAACCCCGTCTCTACTAAAAATACAAAAATAGCTGGGCGTGGTGGCTCACGCCTGTAATCCCAGCTACTTGGGAGGCTGAGGTAGGAGAATCGCTTGAACCAGGGAGGTAGAGGTTGCAGTGAGCTGAGATCGTGCCATTGCACTCCAGCCTGGGCAACAAGAGCAAAACTCCACCTTGGAAAAAAAAAAAAAAAAAAAAGCATCGCATAGAGCTGGAATTTGAATGTAAGTCAATTCACTCTAAAGTGTTTGCAATAAGCCAGTGTAGGATCCTATTTCCCCACATTTTCTGTCTCAGAAAATAATTTACAATCTCAAAACACTAATCAGCTTTCAGAGAATGGCTTGAAGTACCAAAACATCTGTCGTGAAGAAACTGGAAAGGCAGGGAGAAGAGTTTAGCTATAAAGAAAAAGGTAATAGACAGAAGTGAGAGTTGGGTCAGCAGGAAGAGTGACAGAACTGAGCTAGATGGAAACTGTCTATGGAGTTCTATGGAGTTCGTGCCTTACAGCTGGTATGTTGCCGGAGTCTGGCTCAGAAATAAGCTGTCGGGGGTGGTGGAGACATAAGGCTGGGGAATGGTTATTCCCTTCTTCTGCTCTGCTCCCACCCCCAAAATACAGCAATTTAAGAAAATATTCTGCTTCAGTCAAAGTGGAAGCAATTTAGTTTTCTTTATGGTTGTACCATCATTTTTTTATCTTCACAATTGTGTGTGTGTGTTGTTTGTGTGTGTGCATTTTTTTCTTCTATGATATAGATTGTGAGATCATTATCATATCACTCATTTACAGATCCTCAAACTTTATGCCTGGGAACCCTCCTATAAAAATAAGATTATCAAAATTCGAGATCAGGAATTGGAATTTCAAAAATCAGCTAGGTATCTTACTGTATTTTCCATGTTGACATTAACGTGCATTCCATTTTTGGTGAGTGTATGTCATATTTCCTGTTCTGATTTTCAAATCTGATTTACAGATTTACCTCCAAATTACTTGGAATTAAGATGTATAAAGTTAAATATTATGTATCTGAATTAAAATTGTAAAGAAATACATTCATTAACATGTGGATTAGAGAATGAAAGTTACAAAGAAAGGGAAAATACTATATGTGTTTTCATTGGTCTGTATTTTTTAGATACAATAAGATTTACTTCTCTGTAAATTTCTCAGAGATTTCATATATGTCTATATCTCCTAAAAATATTATCTACATTTCAGAGTTTCATTCCAATTTTAAAGCTTGATATGTATGACTGATTCCTTTTAAGCAGACTCAAAGGGCATATTATATGGAGATGAGAAGAGAAGCAGCATTTATTGAGTTGTTACTGAGTGTCAGGAAAGTTACATATATTGCCTTATTTCAATCTCACAATAATAAGGCATGATTTTTCTCATTTCACAAGACGAAATGGAAGTCCAGAGTAGCTGGAAACATCCTCAAAGCTATAAAATTAGTATTTAGAGGCGAATTGACATGAAGTGACATTATTCTCTTTCTACTACACCATGTAAACGCTGGGAATCCCATGCTATTTTAACTAGAGTATAAATTGCCTTGGGATATGAAGCCATGGGCAAAAGCCAAAGGAAAAGCAAGTCACATATAACGGGAGCATCAATTTTAATCAAAGTTGCCACTCTATGTTGATAGTTAATTTTTTTGTATTTCAACAAACATGTGAGTATTATGGAAGTGAATACAATATTTACATTTGGAATATGTTGGTAAAACCATCCAAGATGTATTTGCTTAAGCCAGGGCTATATACATGATAGTAAGTCCATTCTCATGCATGAATGAATTTTTCCTGCCTTTTCTAAATGAAACTTATAAGAACAAATAAAAATCTTAGCCATGATTTATTCATATCTTCCTGTTAATCTTATGACACAAAGAAAGAATAATTATTATATATGTCAGAATGTATGCAAAATAAATTTACATAAAACTTCTGAATATTAAAGAAATGATGAACTGGTTTACAATGTAAATGGGAATAATAACTGTGGTAAGAATATAACATGTCTTACAAGAAAAGTGCTGGACCACATGGTCTCAAGGATGTCATTGTCCAAGATACAGGAGTTTATGACCCGTACTAAAATATATTTTATGTTCTTCAGCAAGAGTACTAAATTTCAGGAAACAAACACAATTATTTCGATTTTATTTTCTAATTTTGGGGACTGTAACTAATAATGTTGTTATCAGTAGAAATTTGAAGAAAATAACACATCTCTATTTTTTAGGTGTCCCTGGCAACCTTGTGTGTCTATTTCTTACTGGATGAAGGAAACATTTTAACAGCCGCTAAAGTGTTCACATCGATGTCTTTGTTTAATATTTTAAGGATTCCTCTGTTTGAGTTACCAACTGTGATCTCAGCTGTGGTCCAGGTACATACAGAATACCTTAAACTAGGAATTATCCCTATACTGGAATCTATGGTTTGTGACATTTTATTTCTTTGTCTTTCTAATTTTATTTTATTTCACTTTATGTAGTTGTTTCACACTGCATTCAAAATTAGTTTTCCTGAATTAATGAATAATAGAGAACATTATAGAATAAAAAAATCATGTCTTCCTTGCTTGTGCTTTTTTTCCATCAAAGTGACTTTTAAATATTTCAATATGTTATTTTGTTTTCTTGTTAAGTGCTAGATTCTCTACTTAGCATTTTTAAAGCTGGTGTTAGCCACTACGCCATCACAGAATTCATTTCCTGTTTCTAGCGGAAAAGTTATAATTAGGTGCTTTGTATGAAACTAGATCGAATGTTTTCCCAGGGTTCAGCAGCATTTCATCTATACTGAATGGATAAGCAGGGAGAAAAGCACATTGATAATATGAGTCAGCCAACAAGCCACATGTGAGATGTCTGGGTCAGCCTGCTTTTAGTTGTAATCTCCAGTTCCTGGAGGCTGTTTAGATGCTAGATACAATGAGTAGATGGATGCTAAAGCCACAAGAAACCCGGAAAAGTTCCTTGATACTTTTGCCCTGAGATTTATGGTTACATTTTTTGGATGTCAGGTTTGGCCATCCTCCATTCGATTATTTTCCTCAAGTCTGGATTCATAAACAAGTGAATATCTGCTTATTGGAATCATCCTTTAATCTAAGAACTTTACTCTTTAAAAAATATTATTTGAATAAGGAGTAACATAATTGAATAGTAAAAACCAATTAAGCTATTTTTGTTACATCACATCTTTTTCATGTTATTTTTCTTAAAATAACCAACAGAGGGCATAGAAGAACCGCTGATGTGATGCTTTTAGCATTTGATTTCATAGCACGCTTCTCATAAAGAAAATGTCAGTTCTTAGAGTAACAGTTTTAGTCTAGTTTTGAAATTAGAATCTAGCTAAAGGTCCGATATCAAAGCCTTTTCCAATTGCTAGCAGTACTCTGCTACCTTCGTTTAAGGAGACCATTTTTCCAAAATGGAAAAAAAAGAAAAAGCTAACTATATGTTCTGATTTGACACACTTGGTAAACAAAACCACAGCCCAATTACATCTTATGTGTTAATGATACAAGTCCCCTAGCACAAAGTAAATAAAAATGTACTAGAAATTGTATGTAAGTCAGTTTTCAGAAAATAATGTAATTTTATTTATCCTAATGTAGCTAAACATTTTATAGCTATTTTACTATATTACTATTTCCTATTTTACTATAATTGAATGTTATTTTATCAACATTATAGTTTTGTTTACTATCAGTAGCAGAATTCACTCACCAATCTTAAAGTTGCTTTTAAAACCTTATCTGCACATTGTGCACATGTACCCTAAAACCTAAAGTATAAAAAAAAAAAAAAAAGAAATGTAAACCCATACTACAATGAGATACCACCGTACACACCCTAAGACAGCTACTATGTATGTATATTATACATATTGTATTATTATAATGCAATAATATTACATATATATTACATATATAATTACATAAGAACATATTATATTATATGTAATAATATAGATGTATAATTATTACATGTCATCATGTATATAAGGATGTTACATGTGATTATATATAATATATTATAATATAATATATAATTATAATATATATTGTTTATATATACAGAAACAGAAAAAAAAAAAAACCACAAGAAAATATCACCCTACACCTGTTAGGATGGCTATTATCAAAAAGTCAGAGAATAACAAATGTTGGCAACGATGTCAAGAGAAGGGAACCCTTGTGTACTATTGGTGGGAACATAAATTGGTACATCCGTTATGGAAAACAGTATGGAAGTTCCTCAAAAAATTCAAAATAGAACTACCATATGGGATAGAAATCCCACTTATGAGAAAATATCTAAGGGAAATAAAATTACTCTGTTGAAAAGATATATGCACTCCCATGTTCATTACAGCATTATCAGGAGCCAAGATATAGAAACAACCTAAGTGGCCACTGGCAGAAAAATTGATAAAGAAAATATACAAACAATACAATATTATTCAACATGGCAGAATATTATACTAAGTGAAATAAACTAGGCACAAAGAGACAAATACTCTATTATCCCACTTATATGTGAAATCTAAAAAAGTCTAACTTACAGAAGCAGAGTGAAGAAAAGTGCTTATTAGGGCTCAAGGGCGATATTGCGGTGGGGTGGGGTGAATGAGGTGTTGATCAAAGATTACAAACTTCCAGTTCTAAGATGAACATATTCTGGAGATCTAACATCCAGCATGGTGACTATGGTTAATGATAGTGTATTGCATACTTGAAAATTGCTAAGAGAGTAGATGTTAGGTATTCGTATATACAGGAAAATAAAGGTGTCTACGGGAGGTGATACATAATCTAATTAGCTTGATTGTGGTAATCATTTCAAAATGTGCATGTATATAAAAAAAGTTGTATACCTTAAATATGTATAATTTTTCTCAATTATACCTCAAAGAAGTTGGGAAAAAATCAACCTTTCTATAATTATTAAGAATTATTATGGCTTTTCTAGAATAATAAACAGGATTTTCATTTCTTTTTCTCATACCTTTCTGCACAGATGACATTAGTTTTGATCTTTGATTCTCGAAACTGCCCTTTGTCTTTAGGAATGAATGTATTTATAACATTAAATCAATTCAAACTATGCTTGCTATGTTTATCTCAATATCTTTAATTTGCGTAAAAATTCTACTCTGGCTGTAAAACGTAATAAACATTTTTTACTTTAAGTTCTACTTGAACCCCAGATAAATTCCATCTGTGATTATTTTGATAGACAAAGATATCCCTGGGCCGTCTGGAAGACTTTCTCAACACTGAGGAGCTTCCTCTTCAAAGTATTGAAACAAACTATATAGGAGGTCGGCACTTCCTCTTTTCATTCATTACTTATTTGACTTCTGAGTTGAAGGTAATTGGTTCTAAAATGCATCACTGTGTATTTCTTTTCTTCCTTAGATCATGCTATTGGGTTTACAGATGCTTCTTTCTCCTGGAATAAAACAGGAATGCCAGTTCTAAAAGAGTAAGTCGTGGTTTGGAGAATTTTTTTTAATGTTAATATTGGGTTCTAAAATGCTCCATATTTTTATTTCTTAGAGTTTTTAATAAGATTAATATACTGAAATTAATAAGACTGTTAACCTCTCCTTTTACCTTTTATTTTCATGGTGATTTTGCTCTCCTTTTTTCTATTATTTCTTCTGTCCGCAGCACTTTAGTGTTCATTTGTTTGCATTTTGGAAGGGTAGGTGTTTGTAGAAAAGGTGAAAAGCAACAATTTCAGGGATGATGCTAAGTGCTACATACAGTGACTTATCTAGGAATATATTTTAAAAACAACCATAAAAAGAATTCCCTATGTTGTCTCCCTTTCTTCTCATGCAGCTTGAATATGAAGATTCCAGAAGGAGCTTTAGTGGCTGTTGTAGGGCAAGTTGGGTCTGGAAAATCATCCGTGCTTTCTGCCATTCTGGGGGAAATGGAGAAACTTACCGGAGTAGTTCAAAGAAAGGTAAAATAAAAAATACATTCTTTCAACATCTCCTAAGGTAACAAGCTATAGCCAACTTGTCATTAGTGTCGATAAGAATTTCTCAAGTTGAATTGAAAATGCAAGCATTTAATGGGCATTTCTGGTTTATAACAAACATTTCAATTTCCATAGGAATTGATTAATGATGGGTGGATTAATAACAGAATTCTGTTCTCCAAATACTTCAGCAAATCATTTATAAATGCTTATGGTAATTGTCTGATGATATTAACTGAATTGCAACCAATTATAGAGAAACGAATGTGATTTCTATTGTAATTTGATTAGGTTTCTATGTATTATTCAGCAAGGTTCCCTAAGTAATTACAGCCATTTCATTTCTAAGAAGTCTTGTAGCCAATCTCGAGTAGGATCTTTGACCAAAAAGAAACTTCAGAAAAATAGTTATTAATAACTTACATTTAAGATTCAGCATTAGGACCACGAAGAGATGTACTCTTGACTAATTGTTCTATTCTTAAAGGTCAATAAGAATAAGAATTGAACAAGTTCGCCGGGCACCGTGGCTCACGCCTGTAATCCCAGCACTTTGGGAGGCCCAGGCAGGCAGATCACGAGGTCAGGAGATCGAGACCATCCTGGCTAACACCGTGAAACCCCGTCTCTACTAAAAATGCAAAATATTAGCCGGGCGTGGTGGTGGGCGCCTGTAGTCCCAGCTACTCGGGAGGCTGAGGCAGGAGAATGGCTTGAACCCGGGAGGTGGAGCTTGCAGTGAGCCGAGATTGCACCACTGCACTCCAGCCTGGGTGACAGAGCGAGACTCCGTCTAAAAAAAAAAAAAAAAAAAGAATTGAACAAGTTCTTAATCAGCTTTCTCTTTTTGAAACAGTAGACTACCTACCCAATGAATTTTTCCTTAGATGTAATCAACTCTTAGGTAAAATACTAAGTAGCCCAATCTTTTCTTCTTACCTGTGACAAGATGAATAAGCTCTATATATCCTGAGATCAGTACCTCTTCACTCTCTTATTTTTTCTTTCCTTTCTGGGAAAAATCAACTCTAACTCCTTTTATTTTTCCTCATATATTTCTTTACATCTTTATATCTTTCCTGATTCCAGTCCTTTGGTGGCTAATTTTTTGTTATTCTTTTTTATCTCGGCATGACTGTTACCTAGTCTAGGGCCAAATATGATTCCTATGACTTTTTCTAATAAGATTGCACTTAATGAACACCACTATTTTTAAACCTTAAATATACTATCTTTGTAGCACTATGCTGTTTGTAGCAATTGCAATTAGCCATTTCTCTGCAGTTCAAGATAGCTGTACCTTTTACTTGGGTGTACATTACAAACATAACGAGTGTCCTATTAATTTTATTTTTATTTAGTTTTTTCAGCTATTTTCACTAAGCAATTACTGAGCCCATGCTATGTGCCTAACACTTTCTGCCAGAGAAGTAAACGTGAATAAGATATGCCCCTCTTCTTTCAAAGGTCATAGTCTAGTGAGGGAAATACCATAATCAATTATAAAAAGGTCTAAATCAGATATAAAAAATGAATTAAAGCATAAAAAACAACAAATTCTGCTTCAAAGAGTTCGAAAAAGAATATGAGAGGAGGTCGCCCTTTATTTGATCTTGAAAAATCATTAGAAATTGATAAAGATAAAACGAATGTCAATTCTAGATTTCACCTAATTCATTAATAATAGTAATAAGCTGAAAAGGCTGGGGTGGGAATTGCATAGGATAATGTGCAAAGACCTAGCCTAGCTCCTCTCTATGAATATGTATGATGATCATCATCTTTATTACGATTGTTGAGGCTCTCATAATAAGATTTAAAGGTTATTTCTGATATCTTTGAATGTTTTTGATTAAGAAGGTGTTCATAGTGATGAAAGAAACTGTAATAATGCCATTATTAGTGGTAAAACAGAGAGGATATTCTTTGTTTATATTAAATTACAGATGCCCAAGTAAAAAGATATTATCTGTTTTTATAAGTGGTCACTGGCCTTCAGGAAGATTTTGGCCTGGATCAATGGCAGGATTTGAAGTATCACATGCTGAATTATTTCCCCAAATATTTTTTATTCAGAATTTGTATCATCCTGATTATCTCTATTAAGTAAAATTAATATAGCAGCATTTTCAAAGTGCTTTTGTGTGCACCTTCTATTTTTCAGTTTTTCAGATGATTAATTTTTTGAGGCATATTTTAATCCACAATGTTCAAACTCTAAGACTGCCTATCATCGCTAAACTTTCTCTGTAGATTCCCTACTCTTCTCAGTATCAAAAGCTCACACCAGGCACCACTCATGAAAAGTATTCAGTATTCAGTGTTCTGTGGTAGAAACGTCAGAGATTTGGAGACCATTTTTGAATTCACAAAATTTCTATTATAGTTTCTTTATTAAGAATGAAACAAAATGTTTTCATTTGTATGTGAAAGGAAATAATAAAAGAGAACATTTACATACCTATGAAAATTGATCAACTCATTTTCAACTGTTTTAATACCAATAAAAGGCCATACCTCTTAATGTAGTATTTAGTTTCTGTTTTCTCATGTTCTTCAGTCTCTTCTCCTTTGTTTTTTATCCTCTGCACTGCTCAACTTGCTTAATACATAGCAAATATTCAAAATATCTATTAGTCACATGCTGATTTTATATGCAATTCAAAGCAAAGTTTAGATTATTCACTTCACAAGGCAATTTGAGAACAATTCCTTTTGTGTTCAAGATCAGGTCAGATCAGAATTATATTGTTTTTGCCATTCTGTGTCTTACATACTCAACAAAGAAGAATTATAAGTTAGTCTTTGACCTTTGAAGTAGTAGGTAGAAATCAAAAGGCCGATAATGGCTGCACATGTGTGTATATCAGAAAGTACTTTAAGTGTCTGGTATTGTTATAGAGTGTGGAGTACTTAAAATACTAAATCAATGTTTGGATTGAGTCCATGGGCAGATTGAAAGGTAGCCCACTAGTGCAAATATTTGGGTTCTTTTTCTAGAAAAGAAGGGTTAGTTGAGAAGATATTTTATGCAGCAGACTGTCATATTTAAAAATCATTTCAAGGTATAAAATCATAAAAAATAAATTTGGGAGCAGTGGTTAATGTATAATACATGGAGATTTGACACCCAGATCCTCCTACTAGTTAGGACTTCTACAAGTCACAGCTGTAGGAGTATGAACAGGAAATCATATCCTTCAAGGTTGGCCTGGACTTCAGATAGTGGCCTGTCCCAGGGTCCCACTTTTGCTCAGCCTGACTTGGGACAGCTGTGTTGACCAATTCTCTTCCATGGCACTCAGGAGGATTGGCCAAGGCTTTCTTGGTTCTGCATCACATCTGCATCTGTGGCTTCTCCCTCTGCCTAATCTTCCCTCCTCCTTTCCTTCCACAGGGGTTGATCCCAAATAAACAACTTGGGCCCCAAAATCTGATTCAGTGTTATAGACTGAATTGTGTTCCCCCAAAATTCATATGTTGAAGTTCTAATTCCCAATACCTCAGAATGTGACTGTATTTGGACACAAAGTCTTTAAAAGAGCTAGTTAAGTTAAAATAAGCTCATTAAGGTGGATTCTAATTCAATATCACTGGTGTCCTTATAAGAGGAATTAGCACACACACACACAGAGAGAGAGAGAGAGAGAGAGAGACCATGTGAAACACAAGAAAATTACAATCATCAACAAGCTGAAGAGAGTGGCCTCAGTAGAAATCAACCTTGCTAACACCTGATTTTGGACTTCTCGCCTCCAGAATTGTGAGAATAAATTTCCATTGTTGAAGCCACCCAGTCCATGGTATGTTGTTATTGCAGCTCTAGCAAACTACCACGCTCTGCATCTGCTTCCAGAGAATACCACTAGAGACAGATAACTTAGATAGAAGCTACAGTGAAAGTAAATAAGAAGCACAAAGTAACTCATTTGGAGGAAATTCCAACAAAACATATAAAACATGGTGCCATGATCTATATAATTCTATTTATCTATATTAAATTTTTTATTTTTATTTTAAAGCTAAAGAAGGCAAAACCATGGACTAAATATGTTCCTTTACTGTGGAGCATGCAACTTCTCCTTTTCTCTAGTTAAGAATTTTTTTTTAACCTCTTTCTTTTTTAGGGCTCTGTGGCTTATGTTTCTCAGCAGGCCTGGATTCAGAATTGCATTTTGCAAGAAAACATTCTCTTTGGCTCCATCATGAAGAAAGAGTTTTATGAACAAGTATTGGAAGCCTGTGCTCTCCTTCCAGATTTGGAGCAGTTGCCAAAGGGAGATCAAACTGAGATTGGAGAAAGAGTAAGGAAACTGTAATTTATCATGTAAAGAAATATAATCCCATTCAGCTGTGCTAATAAAATGTTTATGGCCTTTTTCTTGAAGTCTCGAAGAAGAGGTATACAACTATAATTTTTAAAAATTATTATTGTAATTCCTATGTAAGAGATGGCAGTATTAAGGACAAGTAATCATTTATAATTGACTGGAAAACAGATTAAAAATCAGTCGGAAATTCTGTTGTTAGTATCCACGTGGGGGAATAAAAGCCCATTAATTAGATCATCAAACTTTTGTTTTGGTGGCTGACACAATGCAGTTCACTTTCTAAAGAGTGACTAATAGTTTTGTTTATTCCTGTATCTCTGGTGAGCAAAGTCAAGGCTAAAACAGGAGCAAAAGTGCACCAGTCTCCAGCAGTGGCACTGGAGTCCAGGTTCTAAAGAAGCTCTGATAACAATACTGTTATGAACGTGACTTCTCCACGTTTGCTCATTCCTGCTTAAGTGGAACTTGTTTCCCAATCATCTTTCTTTGTTCTACTTCATTTTCATTGTGTTAGTAAATAGTCATTACTCTGCTCAGTGTTTTGGATTTAAAAAATATATATATCATGAGCCGAAGTATGAACCCCGAGAGATTATCTCCAACCCCTGACTAAAATCTCCATGTTATCTAATAAGCCCATTATAGAAATTAATACTAGAAATATATAACAAAATTGTAGAACGTAGAAATATATAAAATCTGGGATGAGCCAGAATTTACCTTGTAACTAGAATTACTTCATTTATAATCTATAACTTTACGGATGTATATTCTCAATAGTTTCAAATAGGTTTATTTTTTCCAACCCTTGGATTTCTTCTTGCATCTTCACCATCTCTAAACAAAATGATTCCATAGCTAAAAGGCAGAAATGTGAATTCTTCTTCAAACTTGTTAATACATGTTGAACAAGATGCTGATAAACCCAGTCTCTAAAAATATGAAATATCTGATATTTTGTAACTATAAAAAATCTTAAGAAGGGAAACAAATCCAAACTAAGAAGTATAGATTTAATATAGGCATTGAATGCTATTGCCATTTATAATGTCTTATTTTTATGATTAAATTTATCCCAATCTGCATTTGAACTTTACACATGTAATTGAATATTTCAAAAGGAAATCTGTTTACAGGTGCTTAAGAGACAATAAAGGCAATGACTGTAGACTTTTCCCCTACTTGTATTCATCTTTTCTTTTGGCATTCTTCATTTGACCACATTTATCAATATTTTATATGCCCTTATTCTGCTATGGGATACACAATAGTGAGTGAGAGCTCTACCACTCTGCCTTCAAGGGATTTGCAGTCTGGTGGACCTCTGCCAATAATACTAATCAGTTGTCTTTATCAATATTTATGAATCATCTAGCGTTAGATGCTGGGTGTCGGGAACACAAGAATTAACTAGGTAGGGGCTCATAGGCTAGCAAGAGAGACTGAGATAAATATTGCCAATTCTAGCAATGGGATGAATACACAAAGCGCAGCAAGACAGGAAGGGAGGGAATGAATCACTTCACTTGGGACACCTGATGGAAAGTTGCCTTCAGAGGACATTTCAGTGTGAGTAGCCCTTAAGTTAAAACAGAAGGATGTGGTCTCCCAAGCACAGTGAATAGCCTCTTCCCAGTATGAAAGACCAGGTTAGTCTGCTTGGCAAACCACAGTCACTTGAAGGCAACTTTGGGAGAGTGGGTGAAGAGATGAGTTAATGCCAGAATATAAGCATCTTAGATTTATACTAAATAATTTGTTGTTTTTGCTGTTGCTCATGAGTGATAAAAAGAGGGAGCTGTGGATATCCAAGGTTTTCATGCAAGATGATGACATAATTACAGAAAAGTGATGACAAGGTAGAGGGTGAATTGGAAAGAAGGGTAACTGGATGATAATAGCTAATGTTGATTGTATCCATACTCAGTGTTGGATTTTTCCTAAAATTTTCACTCTAATCTTATTGAATGCTCCCAACAAACATATGACTTCGGTATCCATACTCAGTGTTGGATTTTTCCTAAAATTTTCACTCTAATCTTATTGAATGCTCCCAACAAACATGACTTAGGTGCTATTATAAGCATATGCACACACCCCTATTACATTCCTTTAAGTGAGTATATATGAGTGTGTGGGAGGAGGGTGTAGAATGCCTATGGCCCTTGCTAAAATGTGACCTCCTCATGACAGACTGTTTCACTTATCTTTGAATCCCAAGCACTAGCATAGTACTCAAAATATAGTCATACCCAGAAGATGTTTGCTGAGTAGGAGAAGGATGAAAAATGCAAAGAGGCAATGGCATTTTATAATTACAGGTCATTGGCTAAATTCTGTGCTGCACTGACAGCTTTTAAACCAGATCTGTAAATACTAAATATAAAATAAATCAAGTAAATTGGGCCTGGCTCCATAATTCTTCATACATGGTTGTACATGTCAACTTTAATTCTCACATGGAGTGATGAATATTCCCTATTCTTGCTTCTTAGAGTTGTACTTTTGCCAACAAGACTTGTACTAATCTTTCTACAGGAGAAAATAGGACATGTTGATTACTTCTTTGGTAATTTGGCTGTTATTTTCAATTTCCTGTGTGTCAATTTAAAAATAATCACTAGTGCCAGTATATGGTTGGCAGCCAAAAGTCTTATTTAATATTCTACAGGCATGACTTTTCAGAGTTAGAGATTTGGAAATTCTTTTCTCCTTACTCGTTAGCATCCTCTTTTGAGAGTAAACACTTAAGAGAAAGTAGATATATCTTCTAATTTGTGCAAATTAGTAATGCTAGGAAATGAGATGGAGCTAGGACTGGAAAGTCATGGATAAAGAAAGGTTGGAGCATTCATCTTGGGTTGCTATCTACCCATGCTATAAAAGAGCCTTTGGATGTAACTGTACGTGCTTTGAGATGTATATACATTTCCTCTGGTCTTGTTTTTCTCCTGCTCCATTTTCAGGGTGTGAATATAAGTGGAGGCCAGCAACATCGAGTAAGCCTGGCCAGAGCTGTCTACAGTGGGGCCGACATCTACCTCCTGGATGATCCCTTGTCTGCTGTTGATGTTCATGTTGGAAAGCAGCTTTTTGAAAAAGTGATAGGGTCCTTGGGCCTTTTGAAAAACAAGGTAGCCACAGTTTCATTTATGCTTTCTTGTGGGGCACGCTTTTCTTGTGTCTAGCACACTGCCTAAAATTCCATTTATTTTGTTTATTTGTTTATTTGTTTAAGCAAAGTAGTCACATTTCACATGAAAAAAATGGGATGCTCAGATTGCAATTTCACAGACAAATTTCAATGGGTAATTTTTAAAGTTTTACTTACAAGTTTACTCTGGTGACAATTTAAGTGATTGTTATCTCTTCATCTAATACCATATCCTAAGGGGATTTATGTGCCATAATGAATTGTTGTTGACTCAAGTGATTTTTACAATGGTATTTTTGGTGCACACTACTGTTACTAAAAACAGAATTATTTTACTGATTATTTAAAGCATAAAATTTGATATTATTAACATAGCAATTTGATATTATTAACATAGCAATCAGAGTGATTCAGCTGTTTTGTTAAAAGGCCAAGAAGATGAAAATTAGTATTTACCGGTACATGCCATATTTCACAGTGTAAATTAGTTCATTTATCCGTATTGCACATATAAAGGAACTCAGGGCTCACAATGACTTGATATAGGTTGCTCAACTTAAGAACAATAGAGATTTTTAAAAGTATGTCTGACTCCAAAGCCACATTCATTTCTTCATAATATGTGTTTATGGAATTATTAATGTAGAGAATTCTGAAAATATATGTATAAAATTACAAAATATGTCTCAGTAAAAATAGACAAACATCTTTATATATTGACATAAACCCAAGATTAAAAATATCACACTTAATTATATGTATAAAATAATATGAAGGATTTAAAAATGAATTATGAATTATGAATGAATTATGACTTGGATTAAACACTTTTTTGTAATGGTAGTGTATAGTTAAAAATAAGCAAGAATGACATATATGAAATTGTTTCAAATTTCCAATTAAATTGATTCATTTCTAATGAATGAAAAAATACCTGATCTAAAGTGTTAAAAATCACATTTAGAAACTATTTTCTCATCTAGCAGCACGTCATTATTCCTTGTAAAATATATAGATGCTGCCTTAAACTGGCACCTACCAAAAATCACACTCTGAAACAGTAAAGGAAAAAAAGTCACTGCAGCTTTTTTTAAAAAGCCATTTTTTGTAACCTCTGAGATAAAACACTTTGTTTTTCAGACACGTATTTTAGTGACACACAATCTCACACTTCTGCCACAAATGGATCTTATTGTTGTAATGAAAAGTGGCAGAATAGCTCAAATGGGAACATACCAGGAGCTGCTGTGTAAAACCAAAAATCTCACTAATTTGCACCAAGTCATCAGTGAACAAGAAAAAGGTAAGGACACAATAAAAAAGTAACTTAAGATACAGTATACCTACCCATTTTGAAAGTTGATTAATTGCGTAATTTCATGCTATAAATTTTCATTCATCCTGCTTAAGTCAGGGACGGGGCACCTTCCTTCCCAAAGGAAAGAAGCAAATACAATGAGATACATCAGTTAAAAATCAAACTCATTTATGATTTTTAAGAAAAGTTTTCAGTTCCCTGGGGTCTGTTTATTCATTTATGAAATAAGAAATTAGATTACTTACAAACTCTAGTCCAAGTCGAGAACATAATCACTCTAAACATTATATCTACTTTTCAGTAAGAACAGGGAACATACATGTGAAATAAATAATAAAAATTTTAAACACCTAGGTATAATATAGCACATTGAGGAAGAGAAAACAAAAGAAAGAAATTGGCAAAGGCAAAAGGGATCAATGTTTGTTCGACTTTTAAGAATTAGTTTTATTTGTCAATTTTTGTTGCTCTAGCCCTAGAATATTAAATTAAGATATATGGACATTTTAAAATAAAACAAGTGGTTTGATCCTTATCCAATGTGTAAGATGCAAGAATGTTTGATATCCAGCATTATCCTAAAGTTGGGTAATGTAGCATCATCTCTTTTTACAGCTGTAGATGGTTTGTCATGTAGACACCATCGTATTTTTTCCTGTACTTTTCTAGATCCTTTTCCTATACCTTTCCAGAGCAGCGCAGCAAACTAACTGTAAAACCAGTTAACTATTTCATAATTTCAAGATAAAAGAAGAAATATAGAACTATGTCTCATTATTTTCTACATGAACTAGTATCCATTAGCTCACCTGACACTTGTCCTGAATATGAAGTCCTAAAAATATGAAATTGGTTTATAACAAGATCAGTACAATTTATTACTTTAATGCCATGAAATTCAACAACAAAGTCATTTTGCTGATGTTTCTCTTTCGGACCTAAGCTAACACACATTAGTTTCGTAGTACTATTTTTTAAATTCCTTGTTTTTCCACCTTTCTCATATTACAAATATTCTATCTGCAAAATTATTTGGTGCATTGTCACATGACTGTTGGCATCCTTAACAAAAGAACTTCCTCTTTTCTTAACGTCTAGCACTTTGGAAATGATTTCTTGCCTTCTCAGAAAGGTTAAGTAATAATTTATGCTTCTTGTGTAGAAAACAGATGTCTAGGAGTGCCTCCTAGACTAGAAGAAGCATGGACTCTGTCATTTCTTTATCCCTGTCACTTAGGTAGCCTCATGCTAGGCAAATTACAGGCACTCAGTAGCTGTTTGTTAAACAGATGAATCTGAAAGTGTATCCCCTCAGGAGTTAACAAGGTGCTATGGAATGCTGTGAGCCAGTCTTTCCTGTGTGTGTGGCCATTTATTTTAAAGGTCACATGAAATATAGATTGTATGACTTTAGAAGATATAGTTCCAAAAGTAGGCAGAGTGTAAGCTTTAAGCTAACTATGTAATTTGCCATAAAATATAAACAATGTGTCTTTTGAAACCTGTGGAATTTGCTGTTGTTTAAATATCCAATTTTGGAAACAAAAATCCCACCTTTTCTGCATTTGTATAACTTTTTTAGGTACAAATGCCCTCTACTGTAGCAGAATAAAAGCAGTAATATTCTTAAAGTTTGGCTGATAGATGTTAATAGATCTCTATTAATAGACGTTACCAACTCACAATCAGAAATTTGCCAGAGTTAGAAAAATGTAACTTTAACTTCTTTCTAATTACCTCAATATTTCTGTCTTTCCCATGACAATCAGAAAGGTGGAAAGTAGAGAAAATTTTTATGCCAGAAATAGAATGTGTTATTAAAAGTGAATATTCTGGAATTTTGATTTTTTGAATGCTGGATAAAAAATACATAAAGACTTAGACTCACAATAAAAACTAGCTAGCTAGATCAAGAGATAATCTGTAAAAGGTTAGCTCTATAGAGTATGATTTCCTTAGCCGCTGTAGGGGGCAAGACAAAAATGGATTTTGATATCAAACACTACATTAAATAATAGCTTATATTCAGCATGATGTCCTGCAATGCTGCCCCCTAAACCTGGGCCAAACGAACCTGGCCCTGTACTTCATGCTTTAGTCAGTTCCCACTCTAGCCTTCCCTGTATGGTGTCCTCCCCATTTCCTACTTCTTGACCATTCTAGGTACTCAGGTCCCAGAATTCTCTGCTCAAATGATAGAAGCTTGTTCCTGGGACCTGGGCTCTCATTCCTCAGGTTTGTTCTCTCATGGACAGACTGCCCTGTGGCATGCATCATTCTTTGGCCTGAGGATGTTTCTCTTGCGAGTGGGAGAGTGGGCAGAGTCTGGACATGGCAGCTGAGGTATCTGCAGATGTACAGAGCTTCTGAGAGTGCAGAGTGGAGCTTAGGAGGGGGAGAAGAGCAGCAAAGGCCTTGGCTGAGACTGACTCATCAAGGACTGCCATGTCCCCTAGAGGAAGTCTCAGGAATCCAGACATTCTCATCTGATCCTTGCCTTCCAGGTGGCTTGGAAGGTGTATTGGTCAGAGAAAGCAATAGAATTTGAGTCTTTTAATTCCATCAGTGACTTTTAAATAATTGGAAATGCAACATGTGAGCTTTTATTTGCATTCTTGCTCTGGTTCCACAGATTTTAGGTGCAGGTCTGTCCCTGTGGGGAACTTCTTTCTGTTATTCGCATAAATATCAAGGGAAATGAGATTCTGTTTGAGCACACTTTTGCTGAGGTTTAGGGGAAAGAAATTGCCTGGCAGAGAGTAGGATGTAAGAGGCATAATCACTCTGTGATCTTTCATTTATTTATTATAATTCACCCTTTTCGGTCTTGAGTCTGTTCAAAAATTCTTTTAAAAGGTACACAATTCTTCAGTTTCAAAATTCTAGTTAATTTATGTGTCACTACAATAGGAATGCAGTAGGCACACCTTATTCACAAAGGATGCGTTCCAAGACCTGCAGTGGTTGAATGAAACTTTGGATAGTACCTAACGCTCTATATACTATGCTTTTTGAAATTATGTATATGCCTATGATAAAGTTCAAGTTATAAACTAGGCACAGTAAGAGATTAACAACAATAACTAATAATAAAATAGACCGAGATGCCAGCATTACTACTCATGTGCTTTGGGGCCATTATGAAGAAAAATAAGAGCTCCTTGAACACAAGCACTTTAATACCATGACAGTTGATCGGATAACCCAGGCTCTTAAGTGAGCAATGTGTGGGGAGCATCCACACAGCATGGATGTGCTAGACAAAGAGATGGCTCACTTCCCAGACAGGACAGTGCAGAACAGTGAAATATTTCCTCAGGCCACTCAGAATAGCAAGTAATTTAAAACTTATGAATTGTTTATTTCTGGAGTTTTTCATTTAATATTTTTGGACCACAGTTGACCGTGGGTAGCTGAAACCTCAGGAAGCAAAATTGCATGGAAGGGGGAACTAGTGTATAAATCAGCACAACATTGTGGAATAAACCGTGGACCAATTGTTAGGAATCCTGGGATCTAGTTCTCTCACTGAATAACCATATCAGTCTTCATCAAATGACTTAATTCTTGTGGTTCTTCCCGTTTGTGAAATACAGTGCTTCGGCTTGCTCTGTTTTTCCTAGCGGCAGACATGGAACTGAGCAATGTACATTATTCTATCTCCCCTGTCCCCCAAACTGCTTATTAGCCATTTCTTTTTCTTTCCTATCATTCTTACTCTCATTGCTGAAGTCAATAACAAGTAGCTTAGAAAGTAAATGGTAAAAAGTGCGCTTTGCAGTGTAATGTGGGTTTGGATATATCAAATCCCTGAGATTCCATCTAGCTCTAAAAAATCTAAGGGTTTTGCCTTATGGAAATGTTATATAAGATAAGCAAATCAGAGGTGAGAAATGGTTTATGAAGAAAAATATAACAAAGTTAAGATAAATTTTACATATTTACAGATTTAGGTTAGGCTAACTCTTTTTTTTTTTTGAGACGGAGTCTCGCTCTGTCGCCCAGGCTGGAGTGCAGTGGCGCGATCTCGGCTCACCGCCAGCTCCGCCTCCCGGGTTCACGCCGTTCTCCTGCCTCAGCCTCCCCAGTAGCTGGGACTACAGGTGCCCGCCACTGCACCCGGCTAATTTTTTGTATTTTTTAGTAGAGACAGGGTTTCACCATGTTAGCCAGGATGGTCTCCATCTCCTGACCTCGTGATCCGCCTGCCTCGGCCTCCCAAAGTGCTGGGATTACAGGCGTGAGCCACCGCGCCCAGCCTAGGCTAATTCTTACACAAACTAATTATACTGATGATAGCTTGTATGTCGTGGATAGTGATCTCAATATATTCATGAGTTTTACATTTACTTAATCCTCCCCCAAAACTCCAGAGGCTGCCATGGTCCTCATTTTACAGAGATTAGGTGTCTTGCTCAAATAAAGACAGAAAGCAAGCAACAGCATTTGAATCCCATGCTACCTCTGTTTCATGTCAGACAACAACCAGGCTCTTAAACATTGTATCAAATGTGTAGGAACAAGTACACTGACTTAGTACTGACTTAGTGTGAAAAGCAGGAGTGGCTCACTCTCATTTACTGATGCTTGCTTCTTCCCCAGTACTCTGTCTTAAACAATTGCTTCCTCCCTTGCTCTGTCTTAAACAATTCTGGGTTTCAGGCAAGCCACTTACCCTCTCTGAGTTTTATTTTTTCTCCTGCAAAATATAGGTAAATTTACCTATTCTCATATCATATCAGGTCATTTGTGAGCTCAATTTATGTAATGCATGTAAAAGTATCTTATAAATGGAAAATAAATACATTTAAATATTATTATTAAAGGCTATAAAGATGAGACTGTGCCTTAGAGGGAGAGGCTGAAACAACTTCAAACTGAATTTTCATTCTTTGAGCCACGGAATCCCCATGTTTCACAGAGATGTTTGAGATCAATCAGTTTCTTCCATTAGGGGCTAGATGATTCCTTATAGAAAAAAGAAAGCATAGAATTCATAGAAGAGAACTTAGAAATCTCCAAATCCAATTCCTTCTGCTTAGAGATAAGAAATCTAAAATTCAAAGAGTTCAAGTATTATACTGTGAATAAAGACAAAAATCTGTCTAGCGCTGAGGTATTTACCATCAAATTCACCAGCCCATTTACCATCAAATTCACTAAGGTTACTTGAACCTCAGTAGCTGATAGGTCTAGGTGTATGACCTTAATTTGTGGTTCCTTTGTAAGAGCTCAGTGCCTCAGTCTTTTTATCCCTAAAATAAGGATAATAACTGTAGTACCTTTCTCATTAGGGGTAGTTCTGAAAATTAAAAGACATACAAAGCCCTTAGGGCAATGCCTGTCACATAGGATGCTATTATCACTGTTAGTGACACTTGCAAGACAGTGACAGCTTTGGGGAATTTACCATTGTTTTTTCTTACTAATCTTCACAAGAATCACATTGGTATAAATCCTGCATGAAATTACGCTTCTTTTAAAGGCTAGAGTGGTTTTCCTCTTGGGAAATATTTAGCCCTTCTGTGGAAGATCTGAAATAAGTTAGCAGCCCTCTCAGAGGGACACTGAGAGAGTTAGCATCCCTTTCTCAGAGAAAAAAGAGAATTTATCTGTAGGTTTTCTCATTAAGAAATCTCACTTTTACTACAAGATTACAGAACATTTTAGGACAAACTGAAATAATGGAGAAAATACAAGGGCTCCCAGGAAACCTGTAGATCTAGAACTTAAAAACCTCTTCAGTTTGTGTAATCCTCCATTATACTTCTCTGTATTTTGTTTATTGTTGGCTTATCATTTTGGATATAAAAACACTTACTGTCTTTCTCTCCAGCTCATGCTCTAAAGCGAGTCAGTGCAATCAACTCCAGAACTAGACCAAAAGACAAAATCCTGGAGCAAAAACATAGGTGAGTATCAGGTAATGCTAGGCTCACTGGGATTATGGACTGATTAATTACTTTTTTACAGCATTTGAACACATCCTGTAAAAAAGATCCATACATTATAATGGATATAAAATGTACTTAGTGGTTTCCAATTCTAAACTACAAGTTAGATGGATGTGTCTAAATTTGTAAGTGAGATAGATGAGACTTATTTTTGGAAATATACCATCATTACATTCCTCACTATTTCTAGCCAAATTCCAGTGGTAGAAATTTAACATGATTGCCAAAAACATCCCCATCCCATAGCATTCATAGACTCTACAGATGAGAATGTGAAAAATAGGCTTTGGACATAAACATTTCATGATGGATTGGGATGATTATCAAGACAGAATATGTGACCTAGACACACAGACCAGTATAGGACCTGAAGAACCTGCCTAGAAAATAAGAGAAAGAAAGAGAGAGAGAGAGAGAAGAAAGAAAGAGAGAGAAAGAAAGAAAGAAAGAAAGAAAGAAAGAAAGAAAGAAAAAAGAAAAGAAAAGAGTAGAAAGGAGGGCAGGAAGGAGGAGGGGAGGGGACAGAAAAAAAAGGGCAAAACATTGGTCCTGATTGGATTTTTTTATATTATGCTTTTTTTTTTGTAAGTGACTAAAATGAACAGTGATTGAAGTAAATTAATCTAATCAGTTTTTTTTTCCTCAATGTTTCTTCCCATCAGTTGCCTAAACAGGAAGCCAAAAGATAATAGGAAATAATAGGAATAAAGAGATTACAGGCTGGGCGTGGTGGCTTATGCCTGTAATTCCAGCACTTTGGGAGGCTGAGGCAGGTGGATCACCTGAGGTCAGGAATTCGAGACCAACCTGACCAACATGGTGAAATCTCATCTGTACTAAAATACAAAAATCAGCCAGGCATGTAGGCACCCACCTGTAATCCCAGCTATTTGGGAGGCTGAATGAAGCAGGAGAATCATTTGAACCTGGGAGGCGGAGGTTGCAGTGAGCCGAGATCATGCCACTGCAATCCATCCTGGGTGACTGAGTGAGACTCTGTCTCAAAGAAAAAAAAAAAAAGAGAGAGAGAGATTATAAAATAAGCGCCTAGAGCTTATAATTGCTAAAATTGAGCATTAGGACAGATTATAGGGAATCAAGCACTTTAGGATCCAAAAGCTCAGATAGTGGCAGTTTTGATCTTGAATGAAGGAATGAGTCTTGAAATAATTACTTTTTAAGAATTGGATATGCCTAAGGATGTGTGGATGATGTGGACGTTGCAGGTTGGAGATTTGTGTGCATATCAGATTTAGCTGACTCCGTAGGTAAACTAATAATAAGTCATTCCTCCTTGATCATAAAGATCTTGGACTGCTTCTCCTTGTCTCTTATCTTAGTATTTTTATACTGTCTCATGGCTTTACTTTCTGTATACTAATATCTCCAAGTTAATCTCTCTAGTCTGGATCTCTCCTCTGAACTCCAGGGTTGAACTGGCAGCTGACCCTCTCAGCATCTCCCCTCTAATGTCTAAATGACATCTCCAATTTACATGTCACACACAGGATTCTTGATTTTCCTTCAGCACACACAAACCTGTCCCACATGTGATTTTTTCCACCTTAGTTAATGGCAATGTCATTCTTCCAGTTGCTCAGGCAAAAAATACCTTGCAGTCATCTAGACCCTTCTTACTCTACATCCAATCTATAATCAAATCCCATTGGCTCGATCTTCAAAATGTATCCAAGAATCCAGAATTCACCCACTACTCATCACCTTCACAGCTGCCCCCTTTGTCCAATCAGGATTATGTCTCACTTGCTGTTATTCTAACTGCCTGCTTACAGGCCTTCCTGCTGCCATCTTACCCCATACAGCCTATTTGCAACATAGTATACAGAGAGTTTCTTTTATAAATGTAAGTCAGAGCATATTGCTCTTCTGCCCAAAACTTCCAAAAGATTCACCTCTCAGAGAAAAATTTGATGTCCTTACACTGACTTTTTGTAAAGTCCTATAGGACCTGGACCTGTTTACCTTTCTGATCTCAGAACCCGAGGAAGTTCACCCTTCATTACTCTTTCCAGCAGCACTGACCGTTTTCTGTTCCTGGAATAGCCAGGCATGCCCCTACTTCAAGGCCTTTGCATTTCTGATTCACTGCATAAAGTATACTTTGTTCAGATAACCATATGGCTTGCACATCCGCCTTCTGTTGGTGTTTGCTTAAATGTCATCTCATCAATAAAGACTTGCTTATCCACCCTATTTCATATCTCAAGACTTCCTACTCCTTTCCCAGCTTTACTTTGTCATAAGTCTTATTAATTTCCATAAGATTGGGAAATTTACTTGTTCATTTTTTATTTTGTCTTCCTCCTAACTCTATACTATAAGGTTTTATAAGGGCAGGATTTTTTGTTATTTGTTCCATTGCCATCGGCTAGAACACCAAATGGCACATACATAAGTATTTGTTGAAAGGGTGGATAAATAACTAGAGACCGAAAGAACACTGAAAAGTCTTCTGATCCATCATTTCTTTTATTTTTGGCCATTGAGACTTAATATATTTCATTTAAATGAGTATAATTTTTTAAGAGTCTCCAAGAAAAGCTAATCCAGAAGCGCTGAAACATACTTTGAAATCCATTTGCTATAGGGTATACATATCTCTGAATCCTAAAGAGCATATTTGCCTGTGTATAGTATCACCATGCACTCAGTAAATAGCTTAAGAAAAGCTTAAAATGTAAAAATTAATAAATATTGTTGTGCCGGGCGTGGTGGCTCACGCTTGTAATCCCAGCACTTTGGGAGGCCGAGGCGGGCGGATCACGAGGTCAGGAGATCGAGACCACGGTGAAACCCCGTCTCTACTAAAAATACGAAAAATTAGCCGGGCGTAGTGGCGGGCGCCTGTAGTCCCAGCTACTCGGAGAGGCCGAGGCAGGAGAATGGCGTGAACCCGGGAGGCGGAGCTTGCAGTGAGCCGAGATTGCGCCACTGCACTCCAGCCTGGGTGACAGAGCGAGACTCTGTCTCAAAAAAAAAAAAAAAAAAAAAAATATTGTTGTAAACTTAATCATTCCCTTTCCCCTACAGTAAATCAATTTTCCTTATTTATAAGATCACTGTTAATATAATATCTAAATTGAACCTCTGAAGTTTCTATAAACCAATTTTGGGAAACCCTTCTTCTTCCCCCTAAAAAAAGAATTCCAGTCCCTATAAATATTTGTTTAAAAAATTGTTTTTTTAAAAAATTATAAGTTGCAGCAGCTTAAATAAAGAATACAGCAGAGCATGGTGCTGCACGCCTATAGTTCCAGCTACTCGGAGGCCAAACTAGGAGGATCCATTGAGCTCAGGAGTCTGAAACCAGCCTGGGCAACATAGCAAGACTCTTGTCTCAAAAAAAAGGAGAGAGAGGAAGAGAGGAAAGGAGGAAGAAAGAAACAGAGAGAGAGAGAGAAAGAAAGAAAAGAAAGAAAGAAAGAAGAAAGAAAAAGAAAAAGAAAGAAAGAAAAAAAGAAAGAAAGAAAGAAAGAAAAAGAAAGAAAGAAAGAGGAGGGGAGGGAAGAGGAGGGAGGGGAAGGGAGAGGAGGGGAGGGGAGGGTCCAGGGCAAGATGACCAGATGACCGAATAGGAACAGCTCTGGTCTGCAGCTCCCAGGGAGACCATTGCAGAAGGTGGGTGATTTCTGCATCTCTCACTGAGGTATCCGGCTCATCTCACTGGGACTGCTTAGACAGTGAGTCCAGCCCACAGAGGGCATGCAGAAGCAGGGTGGGGCATTGCCTCACCTGGGAAGTGCAAGGGGTAGGCGAACTCCCTCCCCTAGCCAAGGGAAGCCAGGAGGGACTGTGCCATGAGGAACGGTGCACTCCAGCCCAGATACTACGCTTTTCCCATGGTTTTCACAACCCACAGACCAGAAGATTCCCTTAGATTCCTACACCACTAGGGCCCTGGGTTTTAAGCACAAACCTGGGCAGCTGTTTGGGCAGACACCCAGTTAGCTGCAGTTTTTTTTCATACACCAGTGGCACGTGGAACACCAACGAGACAGAACTGTTCCCTCCCCTGGAAAGGGGGCTGAAGCCAGGCAGCCAAGTGGTCTTGCTCAGCAGATCTCATTTCCACGGAGCCCAGCAAGCTAAGATCCACTGGCTTGAAATTCTTGCTGCCAGCACAGCAGTCTGAAGTTGACCTGGGATGCTTGAGCTTGGTGGGAGGAGGAGCTTCTGCTATTACTGAGGCTTGAGTAGGCGGTTTTCCCCTTACAGTGTAAACAAAGCCAGTTTTCCCCTCGCAGTGGAAACAAAGCTGTGGGGAAGTTCAACTGGGAGGAACCCACCTCAGGGCTACAAAGTCGCTGTAGCCAGATTGCCTCTCTAGATTCCTCCTCTCTGAGCAGGCCATCTCTGAAAGAAAGGCAGCAGCCCCAGTCAGGGGCTTATAGATAAAACTCCCATCTGCCTTGGACAGAGCACCTGGGGGAAGGGGCAGCTGTGGGTGCCGCTTAAGCAGACTCAAACGTTCCTGTCTGTCAGCTCTGAAGATCCCCCAGCACAGGGCTCAAGCTCTATTAAGGGACAGACCGCCGCCTCAAGTGGGTCCCTGGCCTCCATGCCTCCTCACTGGGAGACACCTTCCAGCAGGAGTCGACAGACACCTCATACAGGAGAGCGCTGGCTGGCATCTGGCTGATCCCCCTCTGGGAAAAAGCTTCCACAGAAAGGAGCAGGCAGCAGTCTTTGCTGTTCTGCAGCCTCTGCTGGTGATACCCAGGCAAATAGGGTATGGAGTGGACCTCCAGCAAACTCCAGCAGACCTGCAGAAGAAGGACCTGACTGGACTGTTAGAAAGAAAGCTAACAAACAGAAAGCAATAACATCAACATCAACAAAAAGGACTACCACAACAAAACCCCATCCACAGGTCATCAGCATCAAAGATCAAAGGTAGATAAATCCACGAAGGTGAGGAAAAACCAGCACAAAAAGGCTGAAAATTCCAAAAACCAGAATTCCTCTTCCCCTCCAAAGGATCACAACACCTCGCCAGTAAGGGAACAAAACTGGATGGAGAATTAGTTTGATGAATTGACAGAAGTAGGCTTCAGAAGGTGGGTAATAACAAACTCTTCCAAGCTAAAGGAGCATGTTCTAATCCAGTGCAAGGAAGCTAAGAACCTTGATAAAAGGTTACAGGAACTGCTAACTAGAATAAACAGTTTAGAGAAAAACATAAGTGACCTGATGGAGCTGAAAAACACAGCACGGGAACTTCATGAAGCATACACAAGTATCAATAGCCGAATCCATCAAGCGGAAGAAAAGATATCAGAGATTGAAGATCAACTTAATGAAATAAAGCATGAAGACAAGATTAGAGGAAAATGAATGAACAAAGCCTCCAAGAAATATGAGACTATGTGAAAAGACCAAACCTATGTTTGTTTGGTGTACCTAAAAGTGATGGGGAGAATGGAACCAAGTTGGAAAACACACTTCAGGCTGTTATCCAAGAGAACTTCCCCAACCTAGCAGGACAGGCCAACATTCAAATTCAGGAAATACAGAGAACACCTTAAAGATACTCCTCAAGAAGAGCAACACCAAGACACATAATCGTCAGATTCACCAAGGTTGAAAGAAAGAAAAAATGTTAAGGGCAGTCAGAGAGAAAGTTCAGGTTACCTACAAAGGGAAGGCCATCAGACTATCAGTGGGTCTCTCTGCAGAAACCCTACAAGCCAGAAGTGAGTGGGGGCCAATATTAAACATTCTAAAAGAAAAGAATTTTCAACCCAGAATTTTATATCCAGCCAAACTAAGCTTCATAAGTGAAGCAGAAATAAAATCCTTTACAGACAAGCAAATGCTGAGGGATTTTGTCACCACCAGGCCTGCCTTTCCAGAGCTCCTGAAAGAAGCACTAAGTATTCAAAGGAAAAACTGGTACCAGCCACTGCAAAAACATACCAAAATGTAAAGACCATCAACACTATGAAGAAATTGCATCAACTAATGTGTAAAATAATCAACTAGCATCATAATGACAGGATCAAATTCACACATAACAATATTAACCTTAAATATAAATGAGCTAAATGGCCCAATTAAAAGACACAGACTGGCAAATTGAATAAAGAGTCAAGACCCATTGGGGTGGTGTATTCAGGAGACCCATCTCATGTGCAAAGACACATGTAGGCTCAAAATAAATTGATGGAGGAATATTTACCAAGCAAATGGAAAGAAAAAAAAAAAGCAGGGGTTGCCATTCCTAGTCCCTGATAAAACAGACTTTAAACCAACAAATATCAAGATCAAAAAGACAAGGAAGGACATTAAATAATGGTAAAGGGATCAATGCAACAAGAAGAGCTAACTATTCTAAATATATATGCATCTAATACAGGAGCACCCAGATTCATAAAGCAAGTTCTTAGAGACCTACCAAGAGACTTAGACTCCCACACAATAATAGTGGGAGACTTTAACACCCCACTGTCAATATTAGACAGATCAATGAGACAGAAAATTAACAAGGATATTCAGGACTTGAACTCAGCCCTGGACCAAGCGGACCTAATAGACATCTACAGAACTCTCCACCTCAAATCAATAGAATATACATTCTTCTCAGCACCACATCACACTTATTCTAAAACTGACTACATAATTGGAAGTAAAACACTCCTCAGCAAATTCAAAAGAATGGAAGTCATAACAGTTTCTCAGACCACACTGCAATCAAATTAGAACTCAGGATTAAGAAACTCACTCAAAACATTAGAACTACATGAAAACTGAACTACCTGCTCCTGAATGACTATGGGTAAATAGTGAAATTAAGGCAGAAATAAATAAGTTCCCTGAAATCAATGAGAACAAAGACAAAACATACCAGAATATCTGGGACACAGCTAAAGCAGTGTTTACAGGGAAATTTACAGTGCTAAATGCCAAAAGGAGAAAGCGGGAAAGATCTAAAATTGACACCCTGACGTAGCAATTAAAAGAACTGGAGAAGAAAGAACAAACAAATTCAAAAGCTAGCAGAAGACAAGAAATAACTAAGATCAGAGCAGAACTGAAGGAGATAGAGACACAAAAAACCCTTCAAAAAAATCAATGAATCCAGAAGCTGGTTTTTTGAAAAGATTAACAAAATAGACCACTAGCCAGACTAATAAAGAAGAAAAGAGAGAAGAATCAAATAGATGCAATAAAAAATGATAAAGGTAATATCATGACTGATCCCACAGAAATACAAATTACCATCATAGAATATTATAAATACCTCTATGCAAATGAACCAGAAAATCTAGAAGAAATGGATAAATTCTTGGACACATATACCCTCCCAAGACAAAACCAGGAAGGCGTAAAAATCCCTGAATAGACCAATAACAAGTTCTGAAATTGAGGCAGTGATTAATAGCCTACCAACGAAAAAAAGCCCAGGGCCAGACGGATTCATAGCCGAGTTCTACCAGAAGTACAAAGAGGAGTTGGTACCATTCCTTGTGAAACTATTCCAAACAACGGAAAAAGAGGGAATCCTCCCTAACTCATTTTATGAGGCCAGCATCATCCTGATACCAAAGTCTGGCAGAGACACAACAAAAAAAGAAAATTTCAGGCCAATATCCCTGATGAACATAATGTGAAAACCCTCAATAAAATACTGGCAAAACAACTCCAGCAGCACATCAAAAAGCTTATCCACCATGATCAAGTCAGCTCCATCCCTGAAATGCAAGGCTGGTTCAACATACACAAATAAATAAACATAATCCATCACATAAAGAGAACCAATGACAAAAACCACATGATTATCTCAACAGATGCAGAAAAGGCCTTTGATAAAATTCAACAGCCCTTCATGCTAAAAACACTCTATAAACTAGGTATTGATGGAACGTGTCTCAAAATAATAAGAGCTATTTATTACAAACTCACAGCCAATATACTGAATGGGCAAAGCTGGAAGGATTTCCATTGAAAACTGGCACAAGACAAGGATGCCCTCTCTCACCACTCCTATTCAACATAGTATTGGAAGTTCTGGCCAGGGCAATCAATCAAGAGAAAGAAATAAAGGGTATCAAATAGGAAGAGAAGAAGTCAAATTATCCCTGTTTGCAGAATACGTGATTCTATATTTAGAAAACCCCATCGTCTCAGCCCCAAAACTCCTTAAGCTGATAGGTAACTTCAACAAAGTCTCGGGATACAAAATCAATGTTCACAAATCACAAGCATTTCTATACACCAATAATAGACAAAGAGAGAGCCAAATCATGAGCAAACACCCATTCACAATTGCTACAGAGTGAATAAAATACCTAGGAATACAACTTACAAGGCATATGAAGGACCACTTCAAGGAGAACTATAAACCATTGCTCAAGGAAATAAAAGAAGATACAAACAAATGGAAAAATATTCCATGCTCATGGATAGGAAGAATCAATATCGTGAAAATGGCCATACTGCCCAAGTAATTTATAGATTCAATGCTATCCCCATCAAACTACCATTGACTTTCTTCATAGAATTAGAAAAAACTACCTTAAATTTCATATGGAACCAAAAAAGAACCCATACAGCCAAGGCAATCCTAGGCAAAAAGAACAAAGCTGGAGACATCGCGCTACCTGACTTCAAATTATACTATAAGGCCACAGTAACCAAAACAGCATATAAAGACCATGGAACAGAACAGAGTCCTCAGAAATAACACCACATATTTACAACTGTCTGATCTTTGATAAACCTGACAAAAACAAGCAATGAGGAAAGGATTCCCTATTTAAGAAATGGTGTTGGGAAAACTGGCTAGCCATATGCAGAAAGCTGAAACTGGACCCTTTCCTTACACCTTATACAAAAATCAACTCATGTTGGATTAAAGACTTAAACATAAGACCTAAAACCATAAAAACTCTAGAAGAAAACCTAGGCAATACAATTCAGGACATAGGCATGGGCAAGGACTTCATGAGTAAAACACCAAAAGCAATGGCAACAAAAGCCAAAATTGACAAATGGAATCTAATAAGAAGAAAGAAAGAAAGAAGGGAAGGAAGGAAGGGAGGGAGGGAGGGAGGGAAGGATGGAGAGAGGGAAGGAAGGGGGAGGGAGAAAAGAATACTTTGGTAAGATCACCTCAGGTCCAATATGTCATATTTTTATCAACACAACCCAGAGTCAAGCCCACTTTTTAAAGAATACACTAAATTTTTCAAATAAGAAATTTCAAACAACTAAATAAATAATAGTTTATCTCATGTTTGAGAAGCCTATTATAATTTTTCCAATTACTTGGCTATACTAGTTTTATTATTTTCTATTCTCCCTTTCATTTTTTATCTGCTTTACTGTTTGGTAAGATAATATTACATAAAGAGAGTTTTCCTGACTTTTCAATCTAAATTTCTATTTTTCTCGAATTCTCCAATCATTTCCAATTAGTGCAGAATTAAGATAGATTAAGGATTGGGGCTGGGTGTGGTGGCTTATGCCTGTAATCCCAATGCTTTGGGAGTCCAAGGCAGGCAGATCACTTGAGGTCAGGAGCTCGAGACCAGCCTGGCCTACATGGGGAAACCCCATCTCTACTAAAAATACAAAAATTAGCTAGGTGCGGTGGCGTTTGCCTGTAGTCCCAGCTACTCCGGAGGCTGAAGCAGGAGAATCACTTGAATCTGGGAAGCAGAGGTTGCAGTGAGCCGAGATTGTGCCACTGCATTCCAGCCTGGGTGACAAAGTGAGACACTGACCCCCCTCCACCGCCCCCCGCTCCACACACAAAAGAGTAAGGATTGGAAGATACAAGCCATCAGGAACTTTTCAACAAATACAGGCTCTCTGTAATGGATCTACTAAAATAGAATACAGTAAGTCTTCCTCATGAAAAGGCTCATGGGAAAACTGTCTAGCTGCCTATCAGGGTATGTTGAAAAGAAGGAGTAGAGGGGT
Organism: Hylobates moloch; assembly: GCF_009828535.3. Taxonomy (NCBI): domain Eukaryota; kingdom Metazoa; phylum Chordata; class Mammalia; order Primates; family Hylobatidae; genus Hylobates; species Hylobates moloch. The sequence goes on along the minus strand of NW_026652289.1, from coordinate 30,942,344 downwards.
TGAACCAAATAATTTCTGAAAAATTTTCCCCTCAAAGTTTAAGAATTAGAGTTAGTTTAATGACATTATTTTTCTAGCAGAACTAAAATATTTATTTCAAACTCTTTCCACATTTTTTTCTAAATTCATGATATGCCTACTAATTACTTTCTTAAATCTCTCTCACTGTCTTCCCTGAATAAAATGAACTGGAAATTTTACTTTACTACTTAGGCTGCCCCCTTTTGTCTTTCATGCACAACACTGAATCACTTTTGTCTTCCCATATGTACTCCACACTTTGTAATTTTGGGTTAGCTCAGAGACAAAGGTTTCAATATGATGATTTTACATATTTTATACAAAATATGTAAATGGATATTGTGCCAATTTTCCTGAGAATTTCTCAAGGACAGAACAAAACTCATGTTTAAAATTTATCTACCAAGATTAAATAATTTCTCTTTTAAAAGACTCAAATAAAGCCTGTTATTCAAAACAAAGAGCCTAGAACCAAATGCAAGGTATATTTTTTTTGTGAAAAAACGATGAATAACATTTTCGTTTGAAAAAGCAATACCTTTCTATATAGTATCCAATAAATTATTGGTTTTTGTTAGTTATATCTAATTAGGAAGGCTTAATTCCTTTTTAACAGTTGGATTTCATAGCATTTTATGTCCAGCTACATTAAGAATTAATTTTTTGGCTTGGCACCAATGCTAAATTTGCTTATCCAAACAGAAGTCATGCCAACAGCTTGAAGGATGATGACAGTAATTAACCCAAATCATATACCAGGAGCTATTCCAATGAAAGTGTCTGTTAAATAGTGTATCTTTCTCTGATGCTGAGGCTGATCCTACAAAGGACATGCACTGCAACTTCCCACAGAATGTTTCTGGATACTAGTGCCAGAGATAGGAAAGGAAGAACTACCAGGCTGTCCGAATAAGGCATTTCTTATTCTGAAAAATACAATGGAAACCATGAAGAAATTGGGGTTTCTCATAATCTGCTGAGAGGTGTGTACATCAGTTCAGCATTTCTATTTCTATTTCAGTTTAATAGTAGATACATCAAATGACTTGTAATTGATCATGTCGCATGTTATCGTGTATGGGATTTAGTACAAGAGGCAATAAAAGATGTATGAAAAGAATGGTCACTATAGCAATAAAGTAGGAAAAAACTACAACCAGTATAAGCATTGACTTTGTTAAATAAATCATATCATGGTAAAAAGATAAAATATTATATTATAAAAAATAATGGTGTTATAGAAGAATATGTTTTTTATAAATTGAGTTATAAATGTGTAATTTTCTTAAAACAGCATGAACTGGTTATAGAGCAACATTATCAATATTATTATTGACAATCATGTTAATAATTACAATATTGACAATCATGTTAATAATTACAATATTGACATAGATTATATTAATATAAGAGCAATAGTAATACAAGATATATCTTATACACATAATATAATATAATATAACATAATATAATATAAGAGCAACATTAACAATATTATCATACCACACACAAAGAGAGGCAAGACTACTGAAATATTCACAAGTGTGTTATCACAGATTGTCTCTGAAACGTAGGATTGTAAATCTTCTCCTTTTCCTCTTCTCCATCTTTTATCCTTTTCCTCCTCCTTCTCCTCCTCCTTTCTTCTCACTTTTCTTCTTGCTGTTTGTTACTTTCTAAATATTTATCCAATAATATGATTCCAGAAATATTTAGAAGATGAGATTGACAAATACTTGGTGAATAGACGGAAATGTGCCATGGTCAAGACAGAGGAAGTGTTGTGGCTCCTTGCAAAGTCCGCGAAAATATCAGGGGAGACAGGAAAATAACTGGCTCAGTTAACTTTGTGTATGATAGAAACAAGCAAAGAAATAAAGTAGATGTCAAGAAAGCATTTGACACGTGGATCTGGAGCTCAGGGAAAAGCTGTGGACTGGAGATACCAATTTGAAAGTCATCCACAAAGAAGCAGATTATTGAAACTATGGGAGTGGATGAGATTGCTCAGGAGAGTGTGAAGCATACAAAGGAAATAATTCCTAGAATTGAGCCCAAGGAAACATAAACATTGGAGGGAAGACAGAGAAAGGAACCTAAGGAGAAACTAATGGAGGGCCAGAAAGGTGGAAAGAATATGAAAGTACAGTGGTGAAAGGAAGTGAAGAAGGAGCCCTTTAAACAAGTGAGTGGTCAACAATATTAAACGTGATGAAGAGTTTAAGTGAAATAACTTTCAAAGTGTCTAATAGACACAGCAATAAGTAGTTTACTAGCAATCTTGATGGAAGCAATTTCAACCAGGTGCCAAAAACTTTAAGGAGGAAAATGTGGTTTGACAGAAAAATATTTGGCTACAAAAGGGCATCAAAAAGTAGGATGGTAACTGAATAAGGATAACTGTTGTTGTTGTTATTGTTGTTGTTGTTTTGTGACGGTTTTAAAATGAGAAGAATGTGTTGTTCTCTGTCAGCTGATGAGAAGGAGTCAGTAGAAAGGAAGAAGGTGAAGATTAGAAAAGAGAACAACTCAGTGTTTTTCAGACTTGCCTTAAGATAAGATCCCTTTCTATCATTTGTTTAAAAGATAGATTTCTAGAGGAGAAGTCTTATAACCTGTATTTTTAACTATCTGTGTTTGTTACAGGAGAGAATTGGGAAAGGCTGGGTGGAATGCAATAAATGTAAAGGTTTGGTGACTGACTTCCTTGTCTTCTGTTTCCTCCATGAAGTGGGATATGAGTCCCCTTCTGAGAGTCATGCAAGGATTTCTAGGCACTATTAAGAACCCAGGTAGAAAGAAGATGCTAAGTGATGGTAGAACCAGTTTTCAGGGTTGCCTGATTTTTTGAAGCAGCACTTCAAAGAAGTCGATGTGACCAGGATTGACATGCAAGTTTTAAGAGACAGGTTAGAACTCACCTTTTCTTCATGGAAGAAAAGCAGGGAATGGGGGTTCAAAAATATTACCAAAGTTTGCATGAAATGATAATCATGAAGAATGCAGGGAAAAGAGAGAGAATATAGGTTTGCCTGGGACTAAGGAATTCTGTAGAAGTTGGATAGTCAATGCTAAAACCAGGTAAATCTCAGGTAAAGCAGGATCATTGATTATCCCAGAGAGCAAAGATGATAGAAGGCTAGATTTGGGAATCTAAGTAAAGTAAAAACCAAAGGTAGTGAGAATAACTGAATTTAAAACTTATAAATAGAAGAGGTTATGATCAGAGATTGAAATACTTAGAGTTGGGTTTTCAGAGATGGGTTAGTTCTAAGTAATAAGATTCATGGTTTAAGGTCATGAAAGTTGATGGCCAAAGTGTGGTGCACATGCAGGACCTGGAGCTATGAAGATCATGAAGCTGGAAAAGAGATTAAGTTTAATACAGTTTTTCATGTAATCTATGACATTACCCAGGGTGGTGGCAGAACAAAATGAGAAGAGTAACCTTGATGTTAGTTCATCTTCTGACATACCAAGAAGTGAGTAGATGCCAGTCTAGGCCAGGATGAGAAGGGACAGAGTATGGTACAGCCAGATGGCATTAGTTTAAATGCTCTAAAGACTTGATTCAAGTTTAAGGGATAATTGTTTAGAAGAAGCAGTTAAAAATAGACCACATGCCCTGGCCCTAAATTATGTGGGATATGGTAGAATGAACAGTCTGCCTTTGATAAGACCAAAAAGATGCAAAGTTATTATCAGGGAAAACCAAGTTGCTGTTAGGGTAAGGGAGTAGAGAAAGATGCAGCAAAATGGTTAAGGATGTATAATTTTTTTATGTTCGTTTCATGTAAAACCTAAAAAGCAAACATTGTCTTGCTTTATCAGGCCCTCATTGGATCAAGGAACACAGCTCTCAGTGAAAAAAGAAGAGATCCCTGTTGGTGGGGTAAGCACCAGAAGAACTAATGTTATTTGCTATTAACCACTGAAACATAAAAGTTTACATTGCATTATTGATACATATTATCGATTTCTCATTTAATTTGAGGAGAATTGCTATATAATAGTTTGAGGAAGTTGAATGAAATGGAATTGCTGGTGATTAGTTAGGATTACACGTTATTTAGTTATGTATATTCTTTTTCGCTAATGATAGCAACTAACATTAACTGAGATTTTAAGGGTTCAGTGCTGTGCTTGACACTCTACGTATACTTATATGGTGACTACTGTTATTCTAATTAACAGGTGATTCATCTGAGGATTACAGATGTTAGTGACTTGACCAAGATCACAAAGCTTAGGAAACGTCAGAATAGGGTTTAAATCAAGGTGTGACTTTAAAGTACATCTTTGAAATGCTGTATCTTACTATGTATTTAATTGATGCTAATCAGAAACTATCAATAAGGGAACTTATTCAGAAACGGCATGTCATGTTCCGGTATCTCTTGGTAATCTAATTTTATATCAATTTTGCCTTTAGTTGAAGTTCTCCATCATTCTGCAGTACCTCCAAGCCTTTGGCTGGCTCTGGGTGTGGCTGACTGTTGTCACTTACTTAGGGCAGAATTTGGTGAGCATTGGACAGAATCTATGGCTTAGTGCATGGGCAAAAGAAGCAAAAAACATGAATGAGTTCACAGAATGGAAGCAAATAAGAAGCAATAAACTTAATATCTACGGATTATTGGGATTAATAAAAGGTAAAAGAAAATGTATAGCTGCTTCTCTTTTCTTTTTCTGACCTAATTGATTCAAACACAAACATGTGACACCATGTTATTTCAAATAAAATCTGGGCCATAATTTTCAAATATTTGGGGATAACTCAAATGCATATGTTTCCACTTTACCACATTTGAGAGAATAATTCAAAACTTATGGTGTCATCTACATGGCTCACATTAAATATTACACATAGTTATTTAATCTTGAAAATAATTATTTAAAAATGTGCTGTTGTCCTCATTTTATAGCTGAGGAAACTGAGGTTTTTATGTAAAGTCATGAAAGACTCAAAAATGGCCACTCTCTGTATATGTGAAGGTTGTGGGTGATGTGAAGATAAATCGGTGTCTGTTAAGGGGTTTAAGGCCTAGTGAGCCTAGGTCAGGTATACAATCAAACTACATGATCAGCATTAAACACTATAAAGGTAGTGAAAGAAAACACTATGAGAATTCAGAGCAAGGGGAGGCTGTGCTGGGTTGCCATATTAATGTGATTTCTAAGGAGTACTTGACAATTGAGGGGAGAATAAAAGGATGAATAGAAGTTTATCAGTTTGAGATCACAGAGAAGGAGAGAAAGTCATGGAGGCAGATAGACAGGTGTGAGTAAAGACAGGGATGGGGAGGTAAGAAGGGATTTGGCAAGAGTGAGGGTGCCAGTTTGAGTGGTCTTCAGGTTATTGGTAGAGAAAAGTAGGGGAGCTAGAGGTGAGAAGGAAGATTGGAGATATGTCAGAGATGATCATTGGGAAGGCAAGTGGAGAATTTTGGAAAATTGATGAAGGAAGTGACATAGTTGGATTTGTATTTCAAACAATAAATTAGCAGTGATAATAAAAAGATGCATTTTTACTGGAGGGACTAAAGTCAGAGAGACTAGAATGAAGCAGGGCTTGGTAGGAAAATAATCAAGTGGATTTGGGAGTCCAGATGAAAGGTAGTCTAGTATAGAAAGAGCTCCTATCTGATCCATGGCTGTGTCACCCAAAATAACCAATAGGTAAGAAGCAGAAGAGAAATGAATAAATACCAAAGGAATGAATGAATGAATGAATGGCCAGAGAGCTACAATGGAATTGGATAAAAGGGATGAATAGGAAAGACATTACAGTGAAAAACCTAAGAATTGTCCATTTGAGGGCGAGTCAGGAAAGGGCATTCATTAGTCAATCATGCTTTCGAGGTTTAGGTTGGGTAACTGGGATAGCAATGATGACAAAAATGAGGAAAACAGGAAACCAGGAAAAAAAAAAATAGGAAACCACGAATTAAACCAGAGCCTTAATTAGTGAAGGACAGAAATGGTGAGTTCATTGTTGGACACACTTAATGGGAAGTGTTGATGAATTTTTCTATTTTTTTTCTCCAGTTTGCATACTAAAAATGCACATCTATAAGTCTGGAAATTAGGTTTCTTTATCTGTAAAATGAGGGGCTTAAACTGGATGATTTCTACATTTCTGTCAAATTCTAACATTCTAGAGCTCTTAGTTCTACTTACGCTTGGCATTATTCTGTAGAGATAATCAGTGAACCCAAGGAGTAGATAGAATCACCATGAATGAGGAACAAGAGCTATGAGAGTGAATGACAGATTCTTGAGGGGTGTCCACGTAGAGCCGATTAGTGGACTAACTTCACAGAAATTGAACAGAGATAAGTTCCTTGTCAGATGATCAGAGGGAGAGAAGGAGATAGAACAACAGCCACAATGATGTGAATGCTTGCTCCATGTCTGGAAACCCAGGTATGTTTTCACTGTTGAAGTTGAAACAAATGAAAACGCCTGTATTTGACTTGTTCTGACCCACAAAAATGGCAATTTCACATGGCTTAAGCTAACACAGTAGTTTATTTAGCATGTATCCTAATGAGGGAGGGCTGACACTCTTTACTTAAACTTTGTTACTTACGGTTTCAGTTTTATCACTTGTAAAGAATAGATATTGTTTCCTTGGTTACATCAGATATGTGTAGTGCATACCTCAAGAGTGCAACAAATGTTAGCTATTATTTAACAATAGAAAAGATAAGTAAGTATGACAAAGCCCTATGACTGGTAAGTTTTGGAGCCAGATTTGCATCCATGTCCAGCTTACTCCCAAGCCAGTGTTCTTAAAAACTAAATTGGCATTTACATGGACAGTAATGAGATATTCTACAAACACCAGGTTCTATTTCAATAGGTTTGGGAAATTGAGTTCCTCCATGAATCTCAAATCTTTTTTCTTTCTTTCATTAAAGGTTTTGAGATATTCTACAATAAAATGACCTGTTTAATTCTGTTTAACACAATGCTCCTCAAATTTGTTTGACCATGATTTTTTTTCCTTGTGTTGCTCGTTAATATATTGGAGCAACTTGTGTTCCACAGACTATACTTTGAGAAATTCCAAACTATGAGCATTGCCTTCCAAGAAACAGAAAAGTATGATGTAACAAAGGCAAAAAAAAAAAATAGTGTTTGAAGTAAATTCTCAGTCGTTCTGAAATGTTACATATCTATTAAAGAAAATTAAGAAATGATTCCTGATTATAGTCAAGGAAACATGATCAAGAGAGAAATGGAAAAAGAATACAGAGTGTAGTTAATTAAATAATTGTTTGGAAAATTCAAAAGTATAGGGTAACTAAAAGGAAGTTTTTTTTTAGAGATAATTTCTTGTGTTTGTATCAAGAGAAACAGGCGCACCTAGAGTGAGACTGGTAGGAATTCAAGTAAGAAAATATTAGAGCCATCTATGTGGAAGTTGTTATATCTTCATATTCATATCCATATGGGAAAACAGAGAGAGATGCATGATTTTGGTAATGGAAAAGTCAGATAAAACAAAAACTATGAAGCTTAGAGCCTTGCTTCTCTTTTCTCCTCTCTTATCTTATTTTTACTGTCTGGCCATTGTACTGCTTGTAACTGTCTCCATTTAAAAATAGGCAGATATTATGAGACAGATTTATGTTTGTTCTGTCATTTTGTTAACATTCACTGGGAAAAGAGATGTTCATGACAAAAATGAGATATAAGAATTATCTGCAGTATGAAAGAACAGGACTTTACAATTTCTTTGCTTTTGAATCAGTGAGAGTCAGATTTATTGACTTGCAGTTTGCAACTCAGTGAGGAAGATATAGACGTAGAAGTCTCAAATTATAGCAAGAGAAACCTCCATATATACATGAATCTCCATATCTCTGCATGTCACATATACATATGAAGGCTAAATTCACACCAATTCAGTGAAATTATGTTACAGCTTTAGAGTAGATGCAATAACCTTTGAAGAACATTTTGAGTAAATAGCATTTCTATCACATATAAAGTATGCAATTTTAGTGTCCATAATATTACTTATGTAAAGTCTTAATTTTAACTAACTGTCAGTAAATATAGAAAGATTTTATAACCAAAGAAACAGATTATGAACAGTTTTATCATAAAGATTTTTTTCCTGATTGGCTTTTGTTTAGGGTGGTCTGCAGTTGTTAGAATATTAATCTTCTCTGATTTATTGCTTCTTCACATTTTTTACATTTAAAAAAATTTTAATTTTTAAGGCTTATTAAGTGCAATTGCAAATTATGTTTCCATAAGTAAGGTGAACCTAGAAATAAAAATCTATAATTTCTGGGTTTTTTTTTTTTTTTTGTCAGAACTCAGCTCTCTTATGGAACCTGATTTAATTGAGAGCAGGCTATATTCACTGACATCATCATAGCTCATTTAGATTTTTTATTTTTTGGAACTTTAAAGCATAAACAGCACTTTCACATGTTAATACTAGAGGCCCACTATGAAGAATATAGAAGGCTAGCATTCAAATAGAACTGGAGAACTGAAGCTGAAAATGCTACATCCGTATTTTATGACAATAATAAAGATCTTACCTCATTTTTAAAAAAAGAAGTTGCCCTGAATAGTTTTTTCCCCTGAGTCTCAGCTATTTGCTTCAAATTTCTAGGATACTTGGCACATCTCTAACGTGTCGTGTTTTATGTCTCACTGTTGGGAACTTCCTTGCTCCGATCCAATGTGTAAAATACAGGCACCTTATTTTCAAAGTGTGATGATTAAGGAGCACACTGCTGCTTCCAGTTTAGGAGGGCTAAGTGGTTCATTTACTTTACTTACCTCACTAAATTCCACTGACAGGACAGTGAATAAATATAAAAGGAAAGGTGTCAGAAGACTTCACAGTAACACATTTCTATATACGGGAATATATATGGGACAGAAAATGAAGGGTAGAAGAAAACCTGTAGCCAGGAACAGATACTGGAGAAGCTGGAACAGAAGAAGGAGATGTTCAGTTGAGCCATGGAAAAACACTAAACTTATGTTCACAGGTACAGAGAGAAGAATTGAGTTTCATGGAAGTAATCAAAGTAATTCATTAGAACATTGTTCTGATGGCCCATCAGCCTCTTTTAGAACAACACTGCTACCACCACCAATGTAAACAGCCACTGTGATAGTAACAGTATGATGAAAACTAGAAAGCTGACGTTTAAAGAGGAAAGTAGGGTTTCTAGCATGTGTGACATACATAGAAGGAAGCCTCCTTATTGTGGCTTTTGGAGAAGGCTCAGCCAACATGACTCGCACCCCAGTATGAAGCCTTTCAGGGTCATACCTTTCCTCTTAAGCAGAACTTGAAGCAAACTTTTCCATTCAGGGGAGAGAAATGTTGGGGGAAATTAACATATACAACGGCAGAAGAAAGCCACGTCAGGTACCTATATTAATTAACCATGTCTTTGTCTCATATTTTCAAACTGATAATGCCCATCCAGGCAATACATTTCACTCAAACCAACAGCATAAATAAAAGTCAACAAATACAGCAGTCAGGCCCAGAAGTAAAACAACAATATTTGGAATACAATTAGACCTTCAAAATGTCTAATTACTGCTTTCAGAGATTCAAAATATTGCATCCATAAAGTAAATGTGGAATGTGCTAAAATAAGCTCGGCGTGAGAACAAGAAAACTCTTGAAAACATTTAAAGAATTTTAAAAGGTTGTACAAATGTAATATAAGTTAGAAGAAATTATGCCAAATGTACAACATTATAAACAGAGATGGAAAATGAAAGATAAGAAAAAATTACAGGTACAGTTCAAGAAGTTTAACATGTATATAAAAAGAGCTTCAGTAAATGGGGGAAAAATACTAAGTACATAATATTTTTAAAAAATACTTCCTGGCTGGGCATGGTGGCTCACGCCTGTAATTCCAGCACTTTGGGAGGCCGAGGCGGGCGGATCACGAGGTCAGGAGATGGAGACCATCCTGGCTAACATGGTGAAACCCCGTCTCTACTAAAAATTCAAAAAATTAGCCGGGCGTGGTGCCAGGTGCCTGTGGTCCCAGCTACTTGGGAGGCTGAGGCAGGAGAATGGCATGAACCCTGGTGGGCGGAGCTTGCAGTGATCCGAGATTGTGCCACGGCACTCCAGCCTGGGCAACAGAGGGAGACTCCGTCTCAAAAATAAATAATAAAATAAAATAAAAAATAAAAAACGAAAAGCTTCCCACACTGAAGAATAGAACTGCCTGTTTCAGCAACCATTCTAGTTTAGAGCAGGAAGACCGAGAATTCCAAGGGAGTAGTTTATGTTGCAGAGGGCTGGTGCTAAATAACATTAAAGAAACAGTAGGATATTTGATGAGTTTGAGTGTATTCAGAAGAGACTTTTGGCTATTGAAGTGTTTGGGAACAAATTAGCCCTAGTTACACAGAAAATTAAGCATACAGAAAAATAGTGACACAAGCTACATATTTGGTGACCTTCATGAGCAATTATGTGTTTATTGAATATTTGAGAAAAAATGGATAATCTATTGGAAAGGAAATAGGGAAGTATGGGAGGAATGGAGGAAAATAATAGAACACACTTAAGACTGAGAAAGCTAATAGCCATATGAGATATTATTTAAAAATATAAGGAAATTAGCTAAAAGAATGTAAGTTGGTGAGAAGCAACTAGTTTTGTTTTGTTGTAAACATGACCTGCAAAGGAACAAGGATCATATTGGCAACACACTTTTATTAGTAGTTTTGTATACTAGAGTGCAATGGAGCAGTTGTGTATGTGTTAAGAATCAAGAACAAACTGGCTTAAGTAACATGGAAGTGTATTGACACCCAAAGGTAAAATGCCCAGGCATAGATTTTTAAACACACTTGATCCAGAGGTTCAAATAAAGTGTTCGCAACTCTCTTAATTTTGCAGATCTACTCATTTTGTGCTGGTTGGTTTTGTTTCCAGGCTTCACATATTGATGGAAATGTATCTTTCAAAGAATTTTCTTCTGTGTCTGTGTGTGCTAATAACTGTTTTTTGGCTTCTTCCACTAAAGCTACAAGTTTACCTGATAAGTAGCTAATGCAAGAACAACCCTCCCATCAACCACTTCTCAGGAGCTTAGCACACCAAAAGAATTGTAGCCCTCACTCATTTTTTGTTTTTTAAGACAGTTATAATTTTTTTATTATTATTATACTTTAAGTTTTACGGTACATGTGCACAATGTGCAGGTTAGTTACATATGTATACATGTGCCATGTTGGTGTGCTGCACCCATTAACTCGTCATTTATATTAGATATATCTCCTAATGCTATCCCTCCCCCTTCTCCCCACCCCACAACAGGCCCTGATGTGTGATGTTCCCCTTCCTGTGTCCATGTGTTCTCATTGTTCAACTCCACCTATGAGTGAGAACATGCGGTGTTTGTTTTTTTGTCCTTGCGATAGTTTCCTGAGAATGACGGTTTCCAGCCCTCACTCATTTTATGTGTCCACTGTGGGTCAGGAAAGGGACTCTGCTTATCCTAGGGACTCCAGCTGAGGAAACGAGCCAAGCACCATTTTAAATACTGGCAGGCACTGTGCAAAGGGAATAGGACTGACACCAGCAATTAAATGTTCTAACTCGGAAGTGTCGTATATCATTTCTCTTATAATTCACGGTTCAAAACTATTCATTTGGGTCTATTAGCCAAAAGAGGGCCAGAAAGTTCAACCCTACTATGTACCAAGAAGCTGGGAGAATGGAAATATTTGGCTAAAAGCACTGATAACTAACATATTGTCCCACAGAACCTCATAAAGGTAATAGGTTGCTAAACTTCTGTGCATTAGATCGACTTTTTATCTTCTGTACATTTCTGTGTGGAACCTATGATCACAAATGGGAGCATTCTGCTGTAGCAGCATGGCAAAACATCAGTAATGTGTATTTATTTCACATGCATCATATATTATGTTTATATTTATTTTAGTCTACAATTACACATTTTAGGTATAATATTTGGGTTTTCAGTTAAAATAAATATAAATAGTTTTTATAATTAATCTTTTTACAGCAATCTTTTGAAAGCTAAAACACAAATTTCCTTATATTGTTAATATAACTGTGATAACTATGTGTGTTTAGGTCTCTTTGTCTGCTCTGGAGCCTACGTAATCACTAGAGGATCCCTGGCTGCCTCTCGAACCATGTATGTTCAACTGTTGAATAATGTACTGCACCTCCCCATCCAGTTTTTTGAAACAAATTCCACAGGCCAGATCATTAGTCGTTTCACCAAGGTAAGGAAAGACACACCTTATTAAATAGCATACATAAAAGTGACCCATATTTAGTACCTTATATTCTCACTTGTACAAAATATTATGTGTTTTATATAGATTTCATTGTTAAATATATTTCTAAGCCTTAGGACATCTATAACTGATGTACAACAGTCACATTTTGTACATATAATTAAAATAACACTTGAAAAATTACTTAAAGAATCCAAGAAACACATGTGCTTTGAGATGTACCACTCTAATTCTTACACACATCGAGTTTGAGAATCACTGCTTTAGGCTAAGAAGGGAAAGAAAATGTAAGTCGGCCAGGCACGGTGGCTCACGTCTGTAATCCCAGCACTTTGGGAGGCCAAGGTAGGCGGATCACATGAGGTCAGAAGTTCGAGACCAGCCTGACCAACATGGAGAAACCCTGTCTCTACTAAAAATACAAAATTAGCCAGGCGTGGTGGCACATGCCTGTAATCCCAGCTACTCGGGAGGCTGAGGCAGGAGAATCGCTCGAACTTGGGAGGTGGAAGTTGTGGTGAGCCGAGATTGCGCCATTGCACTCCAGCCTGGGCAACAACAGTGAAACTCCATTGAAAGGAAGAAAGGAAGAAAGGAAGGAAGGAATGAAGGAATGAAGGAAGGAAGGAAGGAAGGAAGGAAAAGAAAGAAAGAAAGAGAGAGAGAGAAAGAAAGAGAAAGGAAGGAAGGAGAGAGAAAGAAAGAGAGAGACAGAGAGAAAGGAAGGTGAGAGAAAGAAGAAAAAAGAGAGAAAGAAAAAGAGAGAGAAAAAGAAGAAAAGAAAGAAAAAGAAAGGAAGGAGAGAGAAAGAGAGAGAGAAAGAAAGAAAAAGAAAGAAGGAAAGAAAAAGAAAGAAAAGAGAGAGAGAAAGGAAGAAGAGAGAAAGAGAGAGAAAGAAAAAGAAGAAAAGAAAAAGAAAGAAAGAGAAAGAAAGAAAGTAAGAAAGTTAATGTGGAGATATCTAGACTTTAAAAACATCCTGCCTTTAAGAAAACATAACATCACTTATGGTGAATGGGGAATGAGTTGAGATTTTCAGCGTGTCTCTGCTTGTCTGTAGGAGTTTTCTCATTGTGTCTACTATAAAATGCTTCTGATAGAACTATCCAATAAAGATAAAATGCAAGCCATGTATATGATTTTAAATTTCCTGGTAGCCATAATAAAGAAGTAAAATAAAACACAATGGAAAGAATTAATTGTGATAATACATTTTATTTAACACAGTATATCCAAAACCTTATTCCCAACTGTAATTAATATAAAATTATTGATTAAACTTTATACTTTTTTGTACAAAGTATTTTAAATCTGGTTTTTATCATGTGCTTATAGCATATCTCAATTTGCAATAGCCACGTTCCAAGTGTTCAGTAGTCACATATTGCTAGTGGTCCCTATATTAAGATGCACAAGTCCATAACCTCAAAGTGTATTAACACATTTCTATGTATATGTAAAAACATGGTGGGTATATAAAGGGAAGTGAAGATAAAACACAAAAATAAAAATGAAAGTACCTAACATAATAAATTTCTAATGTAATATTAAATCTTGCTTAATTGTACCAATGTACATACTGTTTTTTGAAAAATTATAGAAGAGTTTGATCACCACCATTCTGTTTCTGCCAGAAGACATTTCTGACTACAACCCTAGTGATTTATTATCATTTTTATATAGTAAAATTTCAAATGACTGAGCCTTAAGCAGATGGGAGTATGGGCAGGTAAATTCAAAATAGGAAATTCTATGTGAATACGATACTGTTACACTGTTTGCTATATGAAATAACCAGGGAACTCCCAAAAGAGGGTAGAATTGACAAAATTTCATCTCTGTTTTTTATATCAGTTTTGTCCTGAACTGAGTAGGTCATCCAGTCAAGGTTCAGAGTCTTAGTATTCCCTAGCATCTCTCAGGTCATACCTTGTACCACAAACAGATTAAGTTATATGCAACAAAGTGTAAAACAGGCTGCGTGTGGTGGCTCACACCTGTAATCCCAACACTGTGGGAGGCAGAGGCAGGTGGATCACTGAGACCAGCCTGGTCAACATGACGAAACCCCACCACTACTAAAAATATAAAAACTGGCTGGACATGGTGGCTCATAACTGTGTAATCCTAGATAGGTGGGAGGCTGAGGCACGAGAATTGCTTGAACCTGGGAGGCAGAGGTTTGCAGTGAGCCATTATCGCACCACTGTACTCCAACTTGGGTGACACAGCGAGACTTTCTCTCAAAAAAGAAAAAAAGAGTACAAATCAATGCATGACCTTCCCATTGTCCTTCTCTCGTTCCTGTTGGCCACTCCATCTTTCAGTTCATAATTTTATAAATGAAGATTATTTTGTTGTCCTGCCTCTTCTGATATGAGTAGGATCCAGTTACCCAGGAAGGCCACTGAACATGTTCGTAGTTGATAACAATGCCCCAGGAGTGATTTACCAATTTTGAGTCATAAACAATGGTAGCCCAATGCCCCAAATACTGGAATTAAAAAAAAACAGCTATTGAATAATGGACTGTTTTTTTGTTTTTGTTTTTGCTTTTTTGATCAAAGTCTGACTTTAATTGTATAATTAATTGCCACGTAGTGGTCATTGGGAAACACAAATTGCTTGATGATAAGTATCTTGAAATTAGAACAGCCTTTTAATTGTTATAGTCGACTACAGGGGAAAAATATATGGGGGATGAGCAAAGATCATGTAGTTAGATTTATTTATGAAATCAGTAGATTGTCATACCTGGGTAAACATTTTTAATTTTGCCATTGAATAATATATTTCTTCTTTCTCTCATTTTAAACTGTAAAAAGTTAAAAATAAAGTGACCTAATATCAAATTTTTCAGGACATATTTATAATTGACATGCGTTTGCATTACTATTTACGGCTGTGGGTGAATTGTACACTGGATGTTGTTGGAACAGTTTTGGTCATTGTGGGAGCTTTGCCCCTCTTCATTCTGGGGATTATTCCCTTAGTGTTCTTCTATTTCTCTATACAAGTAAGTGCATACATTTTTATTTGTATTAATAACTTATACGTTCACAATCAAATGTAGTTTCGGACCCACTTAAACCTCCTCTTTGTCCAGGTTCTCTAAGAAGCAGAGTCAAAGAAAGGAATAGATGTACTAGAGATTTACTGGGGGAAATGCCTGTAAAAGATAAAGGAGAGGGAGCAGAAGAAGGCTGGGCTGAGCAAGCCCTCAGACAGTGACCCAGGCTGAGTCCCTGTGAGGGAGAAAAGGAAAGAAGACGGGATTGGGTAACAAGGGTCTTGGACTACAGGACAGTCCTACAACAGGTTCAACAGGAAGTTCTCAGTCACAGTTGCCCGTTGGAGAGTCTTATGTGCACTTTCAGCCAGTACTCAGTCACTGGCTGGCCTCTATGCTAATACAGCAGTGGATCCATCAGTGCAGTGGCAGGGGCTGTCAGTCAGCTATGCCCCTGCAGCAGGAGAGCTGGGGCCTGCATTTTTATGCCCACCACAAAACCTGCATGTTGTAATTTTAGCAGAAAATTAATTTCCCTGCATATCCAAGAGAGAAACAGATACTGCCTTTTTGTCCTGTTTTTTCAGACATCACCTGTCCCTTCCAGACAAACAATTGCTGGAAGAGCTAAATATGGTTCTCATGATACTTACATGATATCTTCATATTAAAATGGGATCATCCAATTTAAACTGCAAAATTATGTCACTGTAAGGCTACAGTGGAAAACAAAATTTCTTAGCATTTTTTTCTTCAGCGATCAAACAAAGCAATTTTATTAAACAATGAAAGAAATCAATTAAAATGGATGTCTTTATTATCTTTATTATTTTACAAGAAACCATGACAGCTTTTGGTTTAAAAAAAGTTTATAGCTTCATACAGAAATGACTCACATAAAAGAAATTTCTCCAGCTCGCTCCTACACTATGACATAAAAGTTCTTTTCATATTCACAGATTTATACACCTTATTTCTGTTCCCATAACTTTTTTTGACACTTATACCAAGGTACTAGTCAAACATGAAAGAACTATAAATAGATGAATTTTTCAAATGTATGATACCAAGAGTTTATTATTATAAAACATTTTAAACATCTTTTTACATTGCCTTTACCAAAGTATGCAGTTTTTTAATTACAGGCTTAATCCACAAATAAAGGGTGAAAATTTAAAGACAGTTGCAGAAATAACTATTTCCCATTTATTTTATTTATCTTGGCAATAAGGACTTCAATAAAAGATGAAATTAGTTTAAGTAAACAGAAAAACAAAAGTAGATTATAGGTATAAATGGAGCTCAGACTGAATCCAAAATAATGAATGTATATTTTTCCACTCCATATTTTAGTTGATTATCCTCAAATATGCAATCTACTATGAAAACGTAATCCTTGCATTTGTTGGAGATTTTAAGTGAAGTACAAAATACAGAGAAAATTACCCATTATTTCTAAATTTTCGGTGAAATTCCTATATTAAAATAATATTTATTCCAAAGCATGATTTCTTTATCCTGATAGTTTCAATCGGTAATACACAAAGTAAAATCAATGCTGAAGCATATTTTAAATATAGAAGTATCTGAGGCTCTTTTCACAAAAAGATTCTTAGAATTTAATGCTTTTCAAAAACCCAAGTTTTAAAATTCATGTTAGAGTTTAGTCTGCTCAAGCCAGACTACAAATGATTTTCTCATTTCCATACCTATACTCCATTATTCTCCCTACTTCACATCTTTTCCCTGTTCTTTCTGTCTGTCCCGATCTTGCTTGACGTTGATGGCCTAGGTCATTTTCCATTTTCTGTGTGGCGCATTCTCTATCACAATAGTGGAAAAAGAACTGACTCCTTATCTGCTATTCTAATATCTACTATTATGGATTTATTACACTGCTGGCATATACTGATGGTATAATACATCCAGAATATATGAAAATGTAAGTGCTCTGGGGGCAGAGGCTATGTTTTATATATATTGTAAAAATCTAGAAAAAAAGCACTCATGTGGCAAATGAAATTTTATGTGTTGGTCTCCTGTCTGGTAAACTATAACTGAGTTGTCAGGAGTAAAAAGGAGTCTAGAAATCATGTCTCATTAGGGGGAGTCATATAGGATGAGGTCTGAATTTGGATGCAGGAACTTGGAGTGCTAGTCATCTTCCTCACTCGCCTGCCTGGGACATCATTTCCCTTTCTAGGCTCCATTTCTTT
Source organism: Hylobates moloch (assembly GCF_009828535.3). Classification (NCBI taxonomy): domain Eukaryota; kingdom Metazoa; phylum Chordata; class Mammalia; order Primates; family Hylobatidae; genus Hylobates; species Hylobates moloch. The sequence continues at coordinate 30,924,806 of NW_026652289.1, read as the reverse complement.
CCCCTGTGAAATAAAAGGTTTGATTTAGATGTGTGCTATGTACAGTGTAGTTCCTGGACCCACGGGCCATAGCCCAGACCTATTGGGTCAGAATGTCCTAAGGCAGGGCCCAGAAACCTGCCTTTCAACGAACCCTTCAGGCAGGTGATTCTTACTAAAGTACGAGAAGCATTGATCTAGATAAAATTTCTTAAACCAGATTCCCCAGAGAGCTGCATGAAAGAACATGGATTCTACAGTTCACTGAAAATTTATCAGAAGATCCAAGTGTGTATGCATGTTTACATTTGTCTAGGGAAAGCATTTTACCCTTATTTATCTACTCACATGGTCTGTGACCCCAATAAGATATTCCCTAATCTAGGCAATCTCTTAAATCCCTTTACAGCCTCAGAATGCCGTAGTCCTCTGTATTCTTCAGAGCACTTAGCATAGATTAGAGTTCAGCTGTAGACTACCAGGCTGCATGTAACCTGAGATATGTTTTTGTTTAGCTTGCTCAGTGCTTTTACCAAATGTAGACATTTTAAAATCAGGGATTTTACATACAATTCCAGATTTAAAATTTTCCTGAAAATTGTGCAAGACCTCATAACTCTTGATTTTCATTTCCAATTGGTAGCAATTTTCTGGGGCTAATTAATAATCCAGTTAATACAGGGCATGCTCCATCCAGCTCCCCACAGTCCTACCTATCCTAATTGTCCTCAACTTCAAGCCAAGGGGAAATAGATAACTTATAATTGTGACTGTAGTGGAAATTTTTGAAGAAAAAAATAAAAAATATTATTTTTCTGTAATTATGTTTAAGTACAAAATAACATTGTGCATTTGGTCTGCTTCCCTCATTCAGTGAGTTAACTGTTCTGTCACATTTTCAACATGTAACATAGAGCTTTCTTCATAGTAGGTACTCAATAATGGTCATTTGAGAACATTGTCGAAGTGAAATTTTGCCCAATTATGTTCTTGTTGTGCTGTCCAGAATTGGCGCTTTTTTTTTTTGAGACAGGGTCTCACTCTGTAACCCAAGCTGGAGTGCAGTGGCATGATATGATCTCAGCTCACTGCAACCTCTGCCTCCCAGGTTCAAGCGATTCTCCTGCCTCAGCCTCCTGAGTAGCTGAGACCACAGGCCGTCACCACCACAGCAGGCTAATTTTTGTATTTTTGGTAGAAATGCGGATTCACTATGTCGCCCAGGCTGGTCTCGAACGCCTGAGCTCCAGTGATCTGCCTGCCTCGGCCTCCTGAAGTGCTGGGATTACAGGCGTGAGCCACCGCTCCCAGCCTCAGAATTTGGGCTTTTTACCATTACAAGGGCACACGAGTTTCCCAAGCCTTCTGTAACAAAGTGCTACCAACTGGGTGGCTTAAAACAACAGAAACGTATTCTCTCACAATTTTTAAAAATCTGTTTGTTTTATTTTATTTTATTTTATTTTTATGAGACAGGGCCTGGCTCTGTCACCCAGGTGGTAGTGCAGTGGCATGATCATAGCTCACTGCAGTCTCAAGCTCCTGGGCTCAAGTGTCAAGTGATCCTCCCGCCTCAGCCTCTCGAGTAGCTAGGCCCACAAGCATGCACCACCACATCTGGATAATATATTTATATTTTGCTTTTTGTAAAAACAAGGTCTTCATGTATATTTATTTATATAACTTTTTGTAAAAACAAGATCTTCCTACATTGCCCAGGCCGGTCTCAAACTCCTGGGCTCTAGCAACCCTCCTGTCTTGGCCTCCCAAAGTGTTGGCATTATAAGCATGGGCACCACACTTGGCCTCTCTCACAGTTCTAAAGGCCAGAAGTCTAAAATCAATATATAGGCAGAGTTGATTCCTTCTGGAGGCTTTGAGGGAAAATCTCTTTCATGCTCCTCTCCTAGCTTCTGCTGGTGGTCAACAATCCTGATATTTTCATTGGCTTCTAAACACATAACTTCAATGTCTGCCACTGGCAGAGATGGTGTTTTCCCTGTGTCTATGTCTTCTTTTTTGTCTTTTATAAGGATACCCAACATTGGATTTAGGGTCCACCCTACATCCAGGGTGATGTCATCTTGAGATCCTTAACTTAATTACATGTGTAAAGATGCTATTTCCGAATAAGGTCACATTCACAGATGCGGGGGGTTAGGACTTGTATCTGACTTTTGGGGAGTCACTTTTTAAATCACAACACAAGGGTCTTGTAGTTTTTGAACTATTGAAGCAATTTCTGCTACATCTTTCCGACTGCTTCTTTCTGTCTTCTGATTAGAGATACTATGTGGCGAGCTCTCGGCAAATCCGGAGGTTGACAGGAGCGTCCCATTCTCCTGTCATTTCCCACTTTAGTGAGACTTTATCAGGAGTGTCCACCATCAGAGCATTTGGACATGAACAGAGGTTTATCCAGCAATTCAAAGATGTGGTGAATGAAAACTTGGTCTGTTTCTACAATAACGTAATTTCCAACCGGTAAGTCCCATCAATACCCAGACTAGGATCAATCTCTTCTTAGACATCTTGCTCACTGACTTCTAAACAGAGGGTTTTGAAATGGTATTTCATCCAAGTTTTAGAAGTATGTATTAATAAGACAAATATTTTCCAGTATTTAATGTACATTTAAATTAAATTATATCTATTTATATTCACATGAAAAGTACATACTATTTAATATGAAAAAGGTGCTTTTAGAATTACTCATGACATAATTCTACATTGTGTTTTATATTTTTAGAATATATTTTATTTGTATACACTGTTTTGTAAAATTTTTGAGTTCGAAGTTATAATTTCATATAAGGGAGAAAAATGAAATATTAAACAGCAGTTGAGCACATTTCAATTTTTAAAGACTAATTTTATTATATTAAAAAGTATATGCAACTGGAAGGGAATTGATTTTCCAATAGGATTTAAAAAATGCAATACATCATTATAGCTGGTGTTATTTTGCTTTTAAATTCAGATCAAGTTTTAAAGCAAAGTTCTGCAAAAGTAAAATGCATTTTCATGCAGATGAATTCTTTAAGTTATCATATGATGATCCTATGTTTGATTGAGTTCCAAGTAAGTCGGGGAGAAAAAAGAAAGCAGCTATTGCTGTTTATGTCTCGATTTCCCAGAGGAGAGGGTTAGTACTAAATGCACCAAAACTTTTTCATCTCAGTTACTCATGAATATATTCCATCTATCACAGGTGGCTGTCTGTTAGACTTGAATTTCTTGGCAACTTAATTGTGCTTTTTGCTGCACTGCTTGCTGTGCTGGCTGGCAATTCTATAGATTCAGCAGTAGTTGGTTTGTCTGTATCCTATGCCCTAAATGTAAGTAATAATGATTTTTGTGGTATATGGTATGTTTATAATCCAGTTAATTAAACACTCTTCTTCTTTGCTTGTCTGAATTATATATTGTATTAACTAAGTAATGAGAGACAAATCTGGATCGCCCTGGAGGCTCATTTCCTTCTCTATTTTGTCAGTAGCAGGAAGCTAGCTCAGTAATTCTAAGTTAACTTATAGGAAGAACAGGCTGATACTCAAGGCTGAGTGCTAAAAGACCAGGAAACTCCTGCTATTCTGTAGTTACTCAGAAGTTTCCTGCTCTCCTGTCCTGGTGGATTTATAGAGTATTACAAGGGTAGGGTCCCTCTCCAACACAGCTGGTGTATCTCATTTGCTCAGCCTAAGCAAGAAGATAATTCTCTAGGGAGAATATATTTGCTGTTTCTCTTCGGCTTGTAAGTTTTTCCCTAATAAACCCTATTTGATATTACACTGCAATGCCCCCTTTTTAAAACAGCAAATGCCCTAAACTGCTTCCACATTATGTAGAAGTCTATGTGATTGTGTTATATACTCTTGGTCCCATATCCAAAAACCTTGAGCCAGTTGCATTTCAGAATTCAGAATTTAGGCTTCTAGAAAGGAAATATGTACACAGCCATATCCAGCGTCTGGTTCAGAAGCCCATAATCAAACACTACTGCATGTACACCCTAACTGGATTAAGTAAATGCTTTGAAGAGCCCCATATCAGTTCAAGTCAGGTGAGCTATGAAATGAGTTGGCACCAAACTCAAGAAAAAAATTGGATTGTACAAGTTTCTTGACTTTTAGAATTCTGTTCAAAGTTACACCCTTAGAGAACCTACATTTGGGAATAGAGTGAGAAGAAAATATAGTTTCATTTTTTTTTAAATAGGGGAGCAGGAATAGTTAGAAAGCCAGGAGAATCTTCCTTCTGATGGAAGGTAGTGAAGAATGCCAAAGTGTTTGCACACTATTTTTTTTCTCATTTAGGATGCACATTTTTTTGAGGCATATCCCATCAATCTTGGTATTCATCATTCCTTATACCCACTACGCACTTCTTGCATATATGCTGAATTATGGTCTATTTTATCCCAAGTAATTCCATTATTTATGATATTAATGAGTTCAGTATCCTTAAACACAAATATGCATATGAAGAAATATGCTTACTTCTAGAGCCGCTAAATAATAATCAAAAGATATAAAGTATATGAGATAGTATGTGACAAGCTCTCAGCAGATTCAAGAAATGAAAAGTGAAACTCTATAAAAAATAAAGTATTATTTATATTACATAAAAAACTAAAGAACATGCATTAAGCTCTTGTTTCCTCCCCCATGCCCCCCAGATAACTCATTCTCTGAATTTTTGGGTAAAGAAAGCGTGTGAAATTGAAACCAACGCAGTTGCTGTTGAAAGAGTTTGTGAATATGAAAATATGGATAAAGAGGTAAGCACGCCTCCTGTAATCCCAGTACTTTGGGAGTCGTGGGAGGATCACTGAAGTTCAAGAGTTCAAGACGAGCCTGGTCAAAATAGTGAGATTCTGTCTCTACGAAAATAAATAAATAAATAAATAAAGTAGGTAAGCTGGGTATGGTGGCTTATGCCTTTAATTCAAGCTACTTGGGAGGGTGAGGTAGGAGAATCCCTTCTGCTTGGGAGTTCAAGGTTGCAGTGAGCTTTGATCATGCCACTGCACTCTAGCTTGAGTGATAGAGCAAGATCCTGTTTAATAAAAAAAAAAAAGTATGAGAAAAAAAAGAGGTAAGCACTCCTAAATAATCAATAAATGGATTGGATACAGGAGTAGGACATTGTAATGTACCATAAATTGACGTTTAAAAAAAATGTTAAGCAAACCTGCATTTCCAAATTCATGTGATATTCAGTGTTTCAATGAAATTAAAACCAAAATTGTTATAAAGTGGCCTATTATTTTATATATCATTAAAATAGAAATAAAAATACTTCTAATTAAATTAGGATACACCCTAAATTATAAGATATATCCCTACTTCAATGAGTTATAAAAATGCAAGATGATATCTTGTTTCTAAAAGGCACAGTGATTTGTCCTCTACTGGTGTATAGAGTAAAATATACAACTTGCAATTATAACTTTGTGGGGATTTTACAGTGATAAAAGTGTCTTAATATAGTCAACTCATAATTATTTAGATTCTGCACAATTCTAAATTAATTACATTTTATTGCTTATACCTTCTGTTCTATTTACTCATCATTAATATCTCTGTGAATGGGAAGGGAGAGGAGAATAAATCGGTCTGTTTTGTTCCCTGTAACTGTAATTTGGGAGGGTGAAGAGTTATTGCAACTATTGACAGAGTATAATATTTAAGTTTCTAAAACACTTTACTCATCTGGATTACTTCTGCTTCCAAATTCTATTAATTAACAGGGCAGATGACAAAGGTGACTTGAATTTCTGTTTCTTCTTCAACCCACCTAGGAAGCTATCTTTCTTTTTTATCTTGTAACTCTTCCTCTTTTGCTCATGAATCTGAGGAACAGGTACCTCCTCCAAAGAAAAATCTGACATTTCCCATTGCATTTTTGGTAATATCTCTTCCTGTCTTCTCTCAGATCTTACTCTATTAACCACCTTTTCTAATTCCCACTCCCTTGCAGTCCCTCTCAGCCTGTAACTATGCCAAAATACTTTCTACATTCTCCAATTCCTACCTGAACTTTGAATTTTCCTCTGGATTTTTCCCCAGGTCTTGTCTTTCCTTCTCAAAGAAATTTCATGAAAGATTAGTCTACCTTCACAATCTTCAGTTACCAATATTCAACTTGTTCAGTCATCTCATGGCTAATATCAAATATTATTTTTCTATATTTTCTAAATTTTTGCTTATAAGATATATTTCTTTCACATTAGAAAAAGATGATAAAAATATGTGTGTACACACATTTAAACAAACAAAAATCTTTATGTAATTTGATGCAAGTTGTGACAAATACTGCTACAAAAACTCTTGATGTGGAAGGATAAATGTGTTCAAATAAACTTATTCAGCCCTCTACACCTGTTTCTCTGCTTTCCATTACAGAAAAATTCTTTTGCAAAGTTGCCTGTACTTGCTTTTCTATTTCATTTTCTCTGATTCATTTTTGGACCCTCGCCAAACAGGCTTCTGATTCCACTATTCCACTGAACCTTCCCTCATGCAGATCACAACGGGTTCTTTCTCAGTCCTCACATTACCTGATCTATCATTTGATGTTAGCCATCATTCCCTCTCCCATGAAACACTTTACCTCACTGCCCAGTCATCACACAGTCTTGTGTGTTCTTTTACCTCGTGCTTCCTCCAGTATTCACACAGGCCCCTGTCTTAGGTCTTGGGCACAACTAATTAGATCCAAATCGTTACTAAACCCTTTGCCTAGAATGTTCTTCCATTGGTATCCACCTAGCGTTTTCTCTGACCACAGTCAGCAAAGCCTTTCCTAACTACCCTGCTTTAAATGACACCTCCTCCTTTTCCCAACCCTGGCTGTTTCTTGTCTTACAAAACTTTATTATCATTCAACATGGCTGCATATGTTATATGGTTCTTTTTGTCTGTCCCCACTACACCCCATAAGGGAAATAATTTGTATCTGTTTTTCTCACTGCGGAACCTCCAGCGACTAAAATAGTGACTGACACAGCAAACCTTTGAGGAATGAATGAATGACAAGCTGTCCTTATCTCAGCTAAAATTTCAAGTTATTTTTTCTTAATAACTTGATAGGAGATGAGAAGTCTTGTTACCTCAAAATATTTATTTCTAATATTTTTTTATAGCTAGATAAGTTTCATGTTGGTAACATTTAAAACTATTTTCAGAAGATCATAATATCCACAAATGTCTTTCATCATTTATATTCACTTTTGTTACCTGCATAAGAATTATTTTGGGGGGAGGGATTTTTTAATTATAATTGTTGTTTAAAGTATTTATTTTTTGTTTGTTTTTGTTTTAAGGCACCTTGGATAATGTCTAGAAGACCTCCATTACAATGGCCCAATAAAGGTGTAGTGGAATTTATTAATTATCAGGCTCGATACCGAGATGATCTTGGTTTAGCACTGCAAGATATCACTTTCCAGACTCATGGGGAAGAGAAGGTATCATATATATTTCATATGTTTTGGTTTCCCTCTTATCTGATTGCATTCATTGTTGAGTATAATATGATATTGAATATAAGGTGGTCTTTTGTTACACAAAAGTAATAAAGACGTGGTTGGTGTGTACTGAATAAATTTTCCCTCTATAAAAAATACATTTCTTAATTAAATTGCTCATATACTACTGTGAAACACAACTTCGGTGTACTTAGTTTTTACTTCCTCTATAAAGTGAATTGCAACAATAAGTAAATTGTTACCCCAACCGCAATAAATCCCTATGTTTGACTATTCGTATACTCAAAGACATCATGTTTTCCAAAACCGTTAAAGAGATGGGAAAATGCTTGAAATGCACTTCAGTTAACACAAGCAACTTACAAAGCTATCGATAGTATATGATATTAGTTTTATGCTTTAAAAAAGCAAACAGACACATTAGCAAAAATATTTTTGGAGCAGAAATATTTTTGGAACAGACAAATCATTCTGAAATTTTCATTACCCCAATGAATTCAACAGATTTCTGTTTTTTCTGATGTATTTTGTTAGACTTAAGATTTTGTATTAGGGTAAACCAACCACTTTAATATTCTATCTGCCTAACATTCCTATTAATACCAAGACACAAATCAGCAATCAGAAGATACGGCTCTTTAGTTCTCATGGTCATAGGGAAACGTTTAATCACTGGGATGTTTATGACAAGATGATTATTTTGGCCAGGAGTCAAAATCCTTAAACACTATTTTTGGTTACCCATAATAGTTTTAATGCAGAGTTCCTTTGATACACCAGGGAAATTTACAGACATTCCTTTGGATTTTCTAGTCTATCTGGCAAAAGATTCCGGTGCCCTATTTGTTTCTTTGCTTGTTTCAATGAAGGGAAGATAGAGAAAATCTGTTTTCTGAAAATCTCAATAAAACCACTCATTATCATTGCTTCTTTTGCCCTAACCTTTAATGGGTAGTTCAGGGGTGGTTCAGGAATGATCTGTTTTTCCTGGGTCTGCTGGGAATCTTTGGTGAGGAAGTGACTACATTACTCAGAACTAAAGGAAAAACACAGATTAGTCAGAGTCTTTCCAGCAAATGAAGAGTATTTGGATAAAGACTGGTCCTTAGAAGTCACCTGACATCTTCCACGCCCATCAAGGTTAGTCTTGTTGACAAAATTGGATCCCACTGACCTGACACCTAATACATTTGTTGCCAGTGCAAAGGCCTTGTTTCCTTACAAAAAATCGAGTTTATGATTATTTCATTACAGATTGGAATTGTGGGCAGGACTGGAGCAGGCAAATCCACACTATCAAATTGCTTATTTAGAATTGTGGAGAGAGCAGGAGGCAAAATTATTATTGATGGAATTGATATATCAACTATTGGACTTCATGACCTTCGTGGCAAACTTAATATTATTCCACAGGTAAAGCCTACGTTGCCATAGGCTTTTTTAATCCACTCCAAGTAAATCTGTTTTCTTTCTTTTTAAAAATCTGTTCCTTCCAAGTCGAAATTCATTGTTCGAAGCCACATCATTTTAAATGGAATATATGAAAAACTGCTTTGTAATTGAACCCTCTTTAAACACCCTTATCATAAAGCATTCTACCTAAGAGCATTTATCTATTTGAAAAACCAGTACATCTTTTTGATAAAATTTCCTTCATAATAGTAAGTGCAAATAAAATTCCAATAAATAGATCAGACTGAAACACATTGATTTTTTTGAAAGAAATATTACTGAAGTTTTTGCTTAGTTGTTAGAGTGTAGAATTTTGACTCTTTTTCACTTGAAGTTTAGAAACATTAAAAAAAAAGAACAGTAATTCAGTTAGATCTCTTTTCTCAAGTTCTTTGATTTTTCCATCTGTGGAATCAAAGGAACTTGATCATTAAGGGGCATGCAAACTAGCTTAAAAATATGCCTCTTAAGTCAAAGATGAAATACTCAGCTGAAACTGGGTGCGGTGGCTCACGCCCGTAATCCCAGAACTTTGGGAAGCCAAGGCAGGTGGATCATCTGAGGTCAGGAGTTTGAGACAAGCCTGGCCAACACGGTGAAACCCCGTCTCAACTAAAAGTACATAAATTATCCGGCCATGATGGTGCACACCATGTACTCGGGAGTAATCCCAGGTACTCGGGAGGCTGAGACAGGAGAATTGCTTGAACCTGGGAGGCGGAGGTTTCAGTGAGCCGAGATTGCGCCGCTGCCCTCTAGCCTGGGCAACAGAGCTAGACTCTGTTTCAAAAAAAAAAAAAAAAAAAATCATTGTACTGTTTTCTAAAAATCTATTAAAATACTAATTTTAATATATTAAAATGTTGTATTGTTTAGACGTATACTTGTATTCGTGCATTTACTTCAAAACAAATTTGAGTAAAATCTGGAATTCTGGAAGGGAAAAAAATTCGTGAAAAAAAAGAGACATCAGTCGTTCCTCTCTTATAGATAGAGTAAAATATAGTTTCACTAGGCATCTTGGTGTAGCATAAAGAAAATGAACTCAATCCTCTTCGAATTCTCTTCAATCACTAACTTACCTTCGTGTGGTGTAGACAAGAACTCTTTGGAACCTCCAGCTCACTCCCTGTGAAATAAGAATACTAACTTCTATCTTTCTGAGTTGGTATACTGATTGATAATATTATATACCTACTATATTTCATATTTATTATATGTTATATCCTTGACTACACGGCAGTAATTATCATCATTATTTCAGTGCTAGTTATTATTTTCAATAATAGGAAGAGGAGAAAGAAAATCAGGAGACTTATGATGACTTAATATGAATTATAGTTTATTCTGACTCTCTTCTGTTTTTGTTTTAAATATAAAATAAATTTGATGACTATATTAGGTCTGATAATTTTGCTTTCTCCTGCTTTGTTTTCTGAGTCTGATTTTTTAAAATGTATTTATGCCTCATGACAGTAAGATTATGCAGGACTATTTTCTGCTTTAGCACCCTGTTTTATTTTCTGGAACCCTTCAAATGAACCTGGATCCCCTAAACAAATATTCTGATAGCAAGCTGTGGGAAGTGCTGGAATTGTGTCACTTGAAAGAATTTGTGCAGTCCCTTCCTGAGAAGCTACTGCATGAGATTTCAGAGGGTGGTGAGAACCTCAGGTAAGCTGCTAAGAGCAGAGCTTGTCCAAGTTACTCATTCCAAGCTCTTTAGAAACTCGAATTGGCATCCAAGAGAAGTGTAGCTCCTGAGCCACCAGGGCCTGTTTAAAGTACACCACGGCTGATTCCTTCTAGGGAAGAGGAAGGAAAAGTAAATTGGTAGCTGCAGGCTGGGAAACAACTGACTAAGAGAAAGGAAAGAAAAAAAAGAGCAATGCCCTATGAAAAGTCACTATTTAATTGAATCTTCTTTTGTCAAGACTGCTACTCTAAGAACCTTGTTCCTAAAAAATGTAAGTGGCTACCTTGCCTTCACCATTGTTTGTTGCCTTAAGATAGCCCCCTTCGTGTGATCAGAGACCCCAGAAAAGTGAGCTAGATCCCTGTAATGGCCTGCATAGCAAGACTCCCACCACCCCTTCTTTGATCACTTTCTCCCTACCCCTCTGTGTTTCTGCGACATTGGCCTCCATGCTGTGTCGTGAGTTTGCCAGGCCAATTCACGCCTACCACAGGGATTTTACATCTGCTATTTCCTTTACCTGGAACAAGTTTTTACTGGAAATCTGTATGCCTCACTCTCCATGTCCTTGAGTTCTTGCCTTAAAACTTCTCCAGAGGATTTCTTTGGCACGCCCATCTAAAATGCCCACCCCACACCTACACTTTATACCCCACTTCTGTGTGTTTGAATTCTTAAAACTTATTATATATATATTATCCACGAAATTACTACATATAATGTTGCACCGTACTCATATACCCCTCCTACTATGCTTTTTACTCAATTATCTTAATTATTGTTTTCTGTGTCCCCATGAGAATGTAACTGCTACACAGAGATTTTTCTCTGTTTTGCTCATTGGTCTAAAGTCTGGCACTCCCTCAAGAGATGTTTCTTGAATAAAAGAACAAGTGAAGTTATGGGTGAGAAAAAGAATGAATAGCAGTATTATCAGAATTTTAAAACATGAAGTGTGTTACCATAAAGTCCATTGTTGAAATTGTTATTATTATTATTTTAACAGCATGGGACAACGGCAGCTCGTCTGTCTAGCTCGTGCTTTGCTTCGAAAAACAAAAATTCTCATCTTGGATGAAGCAACAGCCTCCATCGACTTTGAGACGGACAAGTTGGTGCAGACCACAATCAGGAAGGAGTTTTCTGATTGCACCATCCTGACTGTTGCTCACAGACTGCAATCTATCATTGATTCAGACAGGTGTGCTTTCTTTCTTTTCAGAAATAAAATCATTTCTGCCAAGATAAATATTGGGCATATGAAACACACTGATTACTTGCCAGTCATAAATAATTATATCTGTGCTGAGAGATACAAAATTTTCCCTAATGACATAAAAGGTATTTTCCAAAATCATTGGAAGAAAAAGTTCAAGCTAAAAGAATATTAGAAAACTTGATATAGATAATGATATAGAAGGTATTTTCCAAAATAATTGGAAGAAAATGTTAAAGCTAAAAGAATAATTATTAGAGAACTTGATATAGTTCCTGAATTAACTAACACCTTTATTTTGTACTAAATGACTCATAGAATAGTTTAAACTTTATATTAGCAGGACCAATAAAATGTGAGGTGGAAGACTGTATGTTACCTGACACTATTCTTTTCATATTTCAGGGTGCTTGTTCTAGACTCAGGAAGGATTGTGGAATTCGAAGCGCCTCAGAATTTGATACGTCAGAAAGGACTTTTCTATGAAATGACAACGGACGCTGGAATAACACAAGACTCAGGGACAAAAAATAAATTACTTTAGCTGTATGTTAATTTGCATAATAAAAAAACACTACAGTGCATTAGTATTTAAAAAGCAAAGACAGAAGAGAAATGCGCAAGGGCTGGCCCCTGCTATGAGTTGGCACACACACACATAGGCACCAGAGTTTCTTTGTTTGTTTGTATGTTTTTGTTTGTTTGTATGTTTTTGTTTGTTTGTTTGTTTGTTCGAGATGGAGTTTTGCTCTTGTTGCCCAGGCTGGAGTGCAATGGCTCAATCTCAGCTCACTGCAACCTCCGCCTCCCAGATTCAAGCGATTCTCCTGCCTCAGCCTCCCACGTAGCTGGGATTATAGGCACCTGCCACCACGCCCAGCTAATTTTTGTATTTTTAGTAGAGCCGGGGTTTGGCCATGTTGGCCAGGCTGGTCTCGAACTCCTGACCTCAGGTGATCTGCCTGCCTCGGCCTCCAAAAGTGCTGTGACTACAGGTGTGAGCCACGGCCCCCGGCCAGCAACACAGTTTCTAACCATCCTGGGCTGTACCTAGACTTCCCTCTTCCGTTCGTGCTTACCTTATCCACATTGGCCAAAATGCTAAGTGCTGCTTGTCCTTTAAGTCCCTGACTTCACTTGGGAGTTCCCTTCTCAACGTGTCCCCCGATCTTCCCCTCTTCCCTGCAGTGTGATCTAGACGCCCCTTTTCTGTGCTCTCATTAGCCCCATGTGCATACCTTTATCATAGCAGGGCTCATACTCTATTTTGATTTTCAAGTCTGCCTTCCCCTTGAAGGCAAGTGCCCAGTTTTAATCATCTTTGTATGTTATGTTCCTAGCATAGTTCCTTTCACATAACTGATACCCAACAAATGTTTGTAGAATGAATAGCTGGACATCTTAGAGTACTATAAGTACTTATTTATATATAAATAGATGTGGGCTGGGCACTGTGGCACACACCCATAATCCCAGCATTTAGGGAGGCCGAGGTGAAAGGATAGCTTGAAGCCAGGAACTTGAAACTGACCTGGGCAACAAAGCAAGATCCTGTCTCCACAAAAAATAAGTAAATATAATGAAAAAAATGAGACGGGCATATAGTGCACACCTGTAATCCCAGCTACTCAGGAGGCTGAGGTGGGAGGATTGCTTGAGCCCAGGAGTTCAAGTTTGCAGTGAGGTATGATACACCATAGCACTCCAGCTTGGGTGACAGACAGACACCCCATCTTTAAAAAAAAATTAAAACAAATAAGTTTTAAAAATATTTTTTGAGCTATTGCATAATTTATGAAATGATGAAGGACTCACAGAAAAAAATAATCTATTCAGCTGCTTTTTGGAAAGAGTAATTATATGTTAACAGAATTTTATAATTGTTTATAATGTTTTATATTTTTACTGTTTACCTTTGAGTGAAAAAACCTAATATTTTCTTTGGAACATTATTTTTTGGTTAATACATCAACCTCAGTGACATATTTTGTTACATTTATGACAGGATTGTTGATTTGTAGTCCTAATCAGATTTTGAAGGGCTTTTTCTTTCGTAGCTTTATTTAAAAGAAGCAACATTATGTCTCTGAATTGCCCTTCAAATTTAAAGTCTTTAAACTTCAATAGGATTTTCTTTCAAGAAGATTTTAATAAAATAGTTTAACATGTTCTTTAAAGCCCATCAACCATTTCTTTTGTCCTCCTTTCTTCCTCCCTATGCAGCCCTGTAAAACCTTGCTTCATTTCCTAAGGGTATTTATGAAAAGTTGCCTTAAACTAGAAAACTTGTATTATCTAAAGTCTCCTCCCTTAAGGATGTAAGCTACTTGAAGTGTTGTCCTGTCTTTACAATCCCTGAAGTGCTTTGTAAACACTGAATAAATAGCTGTTGAATTCTATTAAGAAAGGAATCAAAATATTTCATTCATATGAGTTAAAGGATGTTTTAGCTCCCTACTCCTATAATTTTAGTAAATCAGAGAAGCTGAATAATTTTAAAATCTAATGGGAAATCAACAGTAGCCTGGATAAATTGTGGTATATTCACATAATAGAATTCTATCTAGCTATGAGAATGAATGTACAACAGCTACTGTGTACATTAGGCAATCTGATGAATCTCACAAAGAATGTTGAGTGAAATAGCCACAAAAAAATACTGCTATATGACTCCATGATTCTAATTATACAATTTTTTTAGAAGAAAAACTAATTTATACTATTAGAAGTTGGGATACTGGTTATCCTTGGTGGGGAGGGTTATAATAAGGTACACAAGGTAGACTTCTGGGATAATGATAGCATTTTGTTTCTTGAAGTGAATCTGAGCACTCATTCAGTTTGTGAATGTTCATCAATCTGCATATTGAGAATATGTGTAGTTTTCTGCATATATATACAGATATACGTTATCTTCATATGTAATACAGAGTAAAAGAAAAGCAAAAGTAAAAAACACAAAAAGTGACTAAATCAAAGTTATTCAAAGATAATTTTATTGTTTTAAGAAATTAATATTTTATTCTTATATCAATTATGTACATCAAGCTCATTCAATTATTGATGTACACTAGAAGCAAAGTGCAAAGTACACAAAATGATTGGATTACAGAGAGGTAGCACATTTGTAATAAAAAAGGTTATTCCATGACTGTATGATTTGTTTAAAGATTATAACTTCAAAATAGATTCATAAAATAATGATAAATTTCAATATACAAAATATTTACCATAGCTGATAGAGAAAAATCCTATGTAGCATTAAGTTTCTTTCTTTGAGGATAATGAGAATGTTTATTATTGAAAGCCCACGATATGCCAGGTAATGTGTCACTTTCAGTTTTCACTAAATAATATAAGAAAGCAATTATCTGCTCTATTTTACCAAATACGCTGGAATCCAGGTTTACGTGACTACAAAGCTGATAATGTTCTTTCTACTTCTCTACCAAGATGTCTCATTCCAGAAAAGTCACTAAAAAATAGTCTGTAGTTCAAAAAAGTTTCAAAATCTTTTAAAAAACAGGATTTTGAACCAATATCTTTGTAGGCATACTAAATAAAATCAAAGCTTGTGGTAGGGGTGGGATCCATGCCTCTTTAAATATAGTATTAGGTTGGACCATATAAAATAGTCATTTCTGTAGGTCAAAAAATGGCTGAATAATGGCAATTTTATTTACTTCTAAACATAGCCTTGATATAGAAGTGTTTAGAAAACTTAATGTTGCATTTTAATATGCATATAAATAATGAATAGTTCTACCTGATCTAAAGGGACTTTCTTTTAAAAGAAAATTTAAAAGCTAGAATGCAAAAACATAGTAGTTAAGAGTTGAGGATCTCAAGACAGGGTACCTATGTGAAATCCCAACTCAACCACTTAATAGTTGTACAAACGTGAGTAAGTTAACATATTTCTCTGTGTTTATTTGGGAGTCATAATTCTATTTACCTCCTAAGTATGCTTTGGAAATTAAATCATGTAATACATGTAATCACTTAAGACAGTGTCTAGCATATAAAAAACATTGAATAACATATTGGCTATTATTTAAACACCAACACTCATTGTTCCTTATAACTTTAGTCTCATATCTACAAAATCACATCATAGGACAAACTTTTTTTTTTTTTTTTTTTTTGAGACAGAGTCTTGCTCTGCTGGCCAGACTGGAGTGCAGTGGCATGATCTCGGCTCAATGTAACGTCTGTCTCCTGGGCTCAAGCAATTCTCTTGCCTCAGCCTCCCAAGTAGCTGGGATTACAGGCATATGGCATCATGCCTGGCTAATTTTTGTATTTTTAGTAGAGACAAGGTTTTACCCTGTTGGCCAAGCTGGTCTCGAACTCCTGACCTCAGGTAATCTGCCCACCTCGGCCTCCCAAACTTCTGGGATTACAGGCACGAGCCACCGTGCCAGGACACACTCTTTTTTTTTTTTTTTTTTTTTCAGAGGGAGTCTTGCTTTGTTGCCCAGGCTGGAGTGCAGTGATGCAGTCTCGGCTCACTGCAGCCTCTGCCTCCTGGGTTCAAGTGATTCTCCTGCCTCATCCGTGCGCCACCACACCCAGCTAATTTTTTATATTTTTAGTAGAGACGGAGTTTCACTGTGGTAGCCAGGATGGTCTTGATCTCCTGACCTCGTGATCCGCTGGCCTCGGCCTCCCAAAGTGTTGGGATCACAGGCGTGAGCCACTGCGCCCATCCCAGGACACACTCTTAAGTAAATAAAAACTGCAAAAAGTTTATAAAAGGCTATTTTATACACAGCAACCTTGGGATAACTGGAGATTCAAAGAGGAGATAGGCCTCAGTAATGCCTAATATTATCTCAGTGAGATCAAGCAAATATGAGGAGGCAGCAGTTAGGAGCTTCTTCTAGCTCCTTCTAAGTTCTCCTTTCCTACTATCCTGGATGCAAGCAGATCATTTTTAAATACAAGAAGTAAGAACTTCTGGATGTACTGTTATCGACATGTCGCTCAATCTTCTTATGAAAAGGAAGGCTAGTTGGTAGTTCAAGTGTCTGCTATGCTGCTGAGTTAATGGGCCGAGGTAATGGGTCTGAACCATATAAAGAGTTACTGGCTTCTCGATGATTGCTATCTAGGTAACCCAGGTTTCTCACTAGTTATTTTCAGAATGCCCAGTCTGTGCTTAGTTTTCATTGTTGCCCAAAGGTAGTAACCTTTTGTTTATCTCAATAATGCTGCAAAAAGAGAAAAGGAATAGGCATAGGAGGAAAATGTAAAATAGATCATTAATAGAAAATTATTTTTGATAAATTTGCTTCAAACATTTAGAAAGAAAATAACACATATGCATTTTTTTGTGTGCCAAGGAAAGTAACATAGGATCAGTTTTTGAATTCATGTTTAAACAACTCAGATCTTCATTAATGCGCTTGTGGTGACTGGTTTATGGCCTTTTTAAACTCTGATATACACAGTAGACATAATGTGGTGATCAAGATGAAGACTAAGATGAATGATTTGGAATTCAAGACAATGGAGTGCAAAAGGAACCAGGCATAAATATTAGTACAGCTTCAGTCACCACTAATTCCCTGTGAACATCTGCTTCTGGCTTTCTGCCATGAGCATTTGTGCAACGATTTCCAGATTTTACAGAACATCTTACTGCTTGACCTATATTACCACACTTGTCTATGATATTAGAGAGGTAACAAACAAGAATTATTATTAGTCATGATACATAAGGTCTTGAAAAGTGTTGTTTCATATATTCTGTTTGACTTTTTAGTTAACACAGGCAAGAGGAAAATCAGTTTTCTTTTATTCCATCTTGGGCAGAAGCAGAAGTCCAACAAAGGACAATGTGACTAAATGTTTAACTACATAAGGGTCATAAATTGAAAACTACAAGTATGAAAAGAAGTAAAATAAGAAGCGTAAACAACCACACAGCTTATTGTTCTCAGGTAGAAGGAAGTCCCAAAATACAGAGTACAAAGTTGGTTAAGGTGGCTCCATATCGCCTGGGCTGTACCTATCTTCGTTTCAAACATCCACAGCATGTTTGTTGCTTAGTAGTTGCAAACCCCTTGCTATCTCCAGTATCATGTCTGCATTCCAAGAAGGAGAAATGAATGGTGAGCAGATGTTTGTACAATCCAGATGAGTAAATTTAAAAAAAGCCTGAGTTTATACCTAGTGATTTATGCTTATATCTCATTGGCCAGAATTATGTCACAGAGCCATCCCTAGCTGTAAGGGAAGCTGGAAAATATAGTTTTTGAAGTAGGGATATTGCTGCTCCAAATAAAAGTGGGGTAAGCATGAATAGAATAAATATTGTGACAGCATTTAGCAGGGTCTGCCACAACTACTCAAAGAACTTTTCAATCATGTTAAAAGTATCTTATTAGTTTAGCAACTTGGGAGACAGAGGAAGGGTATTGATTACACCTAATAATTGAGACCCAATTTCCAGTTTCCAACAGTCCATGTTAAATAATTTAAGGTGAATGAACTCTTAACAAAAAAAAATGTGTTTTTATCATATTAGTTTTACATACATACACATACACACATATATATGTGTACATATAATATATATAAAATAAGTTACAGAGTTACAAGTGTTAGAGCATTTGAAATTTTTTAGGTATTTTAGGTAGGCCAATTAATAGGCAATTCAATGAGGTATGAAACAAACTGCATTTATTCCTGCTTTAAAATCCAAATAACTTAATGTGAGGCAAATCGTTTATAATTCTCGTCAAAACAAAGTAAATGCTTTACCAAAGCAAATTTTTTTTCATAGTTCATCAGAAGAACTCTCAATAATTTACAGAAATTTTAGACCCATTGAATTAGGCTCTGATGATATTGGGGAATGTAATCTATTCATGGCATCCTTAATAAACCCACATAAGGCCACGTGTGGTGGCTTACACCTGTAATCCTAGAATTTGGGAGGCCGAGGCAGGTGGATCACCTGAGGTCAGGAGTTCGAGACCAGCCCGGCCAACATGGCAAAACCCTGTTTCTACTAAAAATACAAAAATTAGCTGAGTGTGGTGGCACGCGCTGTAATCCCAGCTACTCAGGAGGCTGAGGCAGGAGAATCACTGTAACCTGGGGGGTGGAGGCGTCAGTGAACTGAGATCGCACCACTGCACTCCAGCCTGGGAGACAGAGTGATACTCCATCTCAATCAATCAATCAATTAAAAAACCCACATAAAATTGGGAGTCACTGAACTTTGTTCATTTCTATATCTACCATATGTATTAATCGTTATCACTTTCTATGTGCCAGACACTTAGAAAAACCAAGTGAAATAGGTGCTATTGATTTCATTTTGTATTTAAGAAATCTACACATTCTAAACCTGCTTGTTGAAAATGTAAAGGAATAACAAGCATAAATCTCCAACGTTAACATCAGCTGGTAAATAAGAGGTCTTACATGGATACTATCCAGGTTTGGCAACAGAACAGAAAAGGTACTATGGGATTGTATTCTGTAATGGATAAGGCAGCGCAGAACTGGGATTACAAGCATAGACTGGATTTGAATCCCGACTTTCTCACTTAATAGTTGTAATCCTGGGAAAACTGCCTAACACATCTATGCCTTAATTTCCCTATTTGAAAATGCAGATAATAGTACCTACTCAAATGGTGGCTAGAACTAAACTAAATTGATTAGTATTAGTAAAATTTTTAGAGCAGTGCCATAGTAAGAAATCTATTTTGTGCTGTTGTGTAACAAATTAATCCAAAGTACTTTAAAATAACAGAACTTTAAAATAACAGAAATGAATGATAATTCTTTGCCAAAACAAGAATTACGGAAGGCAAACTGTTTATAATTCTTGCCAAAACAAGAATTAAGGTCTCCATGTGGTGGCGTTCAAATAGTCAACTGTGGCTGCATCATCTCAAGACTTACTAAGGTTGGAGGATTCATTTCAAGAAGGCTGTCTCACATAGCTGGAAATTCGTGCCTTCTGTCAGTGGGGGGTACCTGCCTGCCTCCATGTGGCCTCTCATCTTCTAGGGTGTTTTTCTACACCTGTATTCACCAGAACAGCCTTCTTTACATGGTCTTCTTTACGTGGCAGCTGGGATCCAAAAGAGAAAGCCAGCAAGAGTGTGCATCCAAGAAGGAAGCTGATCTTTTTTAAACCTAATTTCAGAAATGACATCCCAGCACTTCTGCCGTATTATTCATTAGCAGTGAGTCATTATCTCTTGCCCAAATTCAAGAGAATAGGATTACCCAAGGGTGTTTATTCCACAAGGTGGGATCATTGGGTCCCACATCAGTGGCTGCCTACCTCAGTGAGGCACTCTCTGTTAATTAAGATAAATATGAAGTATTGCTGTATTTCCTCATATATTTGAGTCTCTCCAAGGTCAAGTCTACCGTCATTACCTAAAGGCTCATCTTAGAAGACTACATTAATCAAATGAGTTTCTTAAAGAAGCAAAACATAATTAATATATTGGTTTTTTTTGTCCAAAGACTAATATAAACTTTGTTAGAGAAATATTTATTAACCATCAACCAAAGGAATCCTGTTATGCAGGATTATTTCCTAACTAGCTAGATTAGGTTAGCTTACTTTCTGGCTTCATCATGGTCAGAAGCCATGAATTAGTATTCAGAATTCTGAAGATACTGTTCATATGCTACAAGTTGTCTTTTCTAAATTAGAGAAATAAGTGGAAAGCATATAAGCAATAGAAAGGATACAGAGAAATGTACATTTCGGGAACAACTAGGCAACAGCTACTGAGACTGAGTGTCTAGGCATCAGATCAGTTCCATCCTTATTTTCTTATTTATATGCCTGAAAAGTATACTCCAGACTAGTCCTGAATGACAAAGTACATAGTTTAAAAAACAAACTGCAAAATGGCATTTATTTACATTAGAACATGAATTGCCTGTATACACACAAATATTTAAGAGGAACAATCTGTTATGCACAATAACTGTAATATTTAGTACATGTTATACACAGTAGTATCTGTTAAGTCAGTGGTTTGAGTGAAAACACAGTACCAAAACATTCCTGATACAAAATAAGTTACTCATTCACATATTCTAATCATACAAGACACTTAATATTTTAAAAGTTACATACTTCAAATAACACTGGCTAAATGTACAACTAAAGTTTATTTTTTTTTTTTTATGAAAAGACTTCAGATTGGTATTCATAAATGATCCTTTTCAGGATGCATTATCTTTTAAATAAATAAACTAAATTGACTTCAAGACTATTTATAAATAGCCCACTAAAATCTGATTGAAGACATTCCTTCATTTTATTAAAGGTGTAGCTATATACTAGAGAATATGCTCAACTACTGCCTCCAGATTCCAACACTGTCATTCTAATTTGCAAATAGAAATTATTTAAATTCCAACTTCAGGATATGAGATTAGCTGCCTGCCTTATTTTGTCAATTGTTTCCAAAAGCATTAATGGATTAAGAGACTGTCTTGAACATCTCAAACATTTGAGAAATTCAAGGTTTTCTTTATGTTTTAGGTTAAAGCTGATCCTGTATATGGAGATTTTGGGATAAACTGGAACACTTTTAGAAGACCTTCACAAAGAATTTTTCAATTCTAAAATCTATTACAGATTTATATAAAGTCCAAGAGAACATTTGGAATATTTTCATAATGCAGTGAAGGATTCATCTTTGGCATTTCTCCATTCCTTCTAAAATAAGATACTTCAACAAACATTTTATACTTTTCTATCTACCTACTATAGATATTTGCTATACACAAAAGTATTTGATTGAAATTTGTGTTTTAACAGCAATTTCATTGCTAAGAATTTTTTTTTTAGATATGAAAAATATTAGTAACATTCAGCTTTTTACTATGAGAAGCTGAAATGTTTTGATGTTGTTGAAATGAATTTGCTCAGTTTCCTTTTTTGGTGACTGGCAATTCAACAGCCTATCAAATTCAGCAATGGATAAAGCAGAGATACTTTATAGTATCTCTGCTTTAAAAACAGTAAAAACAAAAAAAGGTGACCAGGATATAATTTTTGAATAACATGAAGCATTCCTCTATTAAGGAAAATATGTATATATATATAATCTGTATCCATATATCTTCAAATACAATGGGTATGACAGAAATCAAACTGTTATATTTTCTTTCTTGCTCCCTGTGGTTTTTCTTGAAGGAAACAACAAAAACAAACAACTCTGCTACAAATGCCGATTTGTAGAAACTTTGCCATGATGGCTTCCACATTAGATTTCCACATTACTTCCAGCATTCACAAATTTTTTGCTCTCATCACAAACTAACCTAATGTTTGAAAAGAGTCCAAGTGTGATTATTTAAAAATAATAATAGAAAAGAATAACGCAGCTTTTATAATTGAGCACATTTTCCTCATTCAAAACTAAATATGAGGAAAAAAATCTCAGTAAAATGGAACCAAAACCATTTAGTAGCTCAATTCCATGCTATATTCCCCAGGGCTTACTGAAAATATAAACAAAGAAACAAATACAGTAGGTAAATGATGCTATTTGCCAATGTTTGCAAAGGTCTTGGATAACAAAAATAAGATAGTAATCATGGCTTTATTATGACATTAACACATTCTTCAAATGCAATTACCAATTTTATTCTCTAACCAAACAGAAGAATGGAAATCCAAGCAGAGAATGATGTACAGGACATAAAGGAACTAGTATATAAATTGGGTATTTCTACTATATGGTGCTGAAACATTTGAATACCTTTAGAAATAAAATAAATTCATCTATTAAATACACAAAACTCCTGGAGAATGCAGATTACAAGAATACGACACTTAACAGGATACTGAATTTGTGAATGTAAATTTGGTACACAATATGGCAGTTACTGAATATTATGTATGCAGCTTATGCTAATAATACTGCTATCTTCCAACCACTGTAAATACCTGACATCAACATGGTCCTTTAAGTATAGTTCAAATTATTAGTTACATGTGATAATACAAGTAATTACCAGCTCCTGCTAATACAATTTAGTAAGAACTGGGAATCTCATAACTGGCACTACTTAATGTTTATAGCATATAATGTTAAGTGCATATGGTTATCAATCTCCAGAATCCAGAAAATACAGTTATCCATACTCTTATAAGAGAGTTGTACCTCAATTTTATCATTTTCGAGTATTTGTTAGAATAGGATCTCTCCAAAATCAAATAGGATCAATCTGGTCATGTCTAACCCTAAGACAAAACACTATGTAAAATTTTCCTGTATCTAAATGTTGCCCTCTAGGTAAATCTGTGATATTTTAGAGACTTTCTTTTGTGGAAAAGGTAATCTGATAAATGGGAAGAGATCATCAGACAAGATCACAAATAACCATTATTTCTCCAGAATTCAGTTGAAGTTGGTTTTTTGTAAATGCTTATTGGGAATTTCTAAAGCACTGACTTGGAGAGGCCAAGAGCCTCCATCAATCCCTGCTTGGATAGCCACTCCCGTTACCACTGCTAGGTCAGGGTCCACAGATGTGTTGGGATCTTTTCCAAAGAACTCTTGAATGACTTGACGGATCCGAGGAATACGAGTGGAGCCCCCAACTAAAACCACCTCATCAATCTCAGTCTTTTCCAGGTGGCCTTCTTTCAATACTTGCTGAATGGGTACGAGGATTTTCTGAAAGAGATCTTCATTAAGGCTATCAAAGAGTTTCCGTGATATTTCTGTTTCAAATAAAACCTGACTTTCTCCACTTTTCTTATCAGAAAGGCCACGTCCAAACCCACTGTTCACACGACGGTCATCTGCTGAGGAAAGTTTGTCTTCTGGCAGTTCAGTGTCACTACTGTGAGGTTCCTTCCTGTCCTGTTCCTCCACCGTTAGTAATACTGACAACTGAGCAGACTGATGAAGAGTCAGATTTAATTTGACCATTTCCACGGCTTGTCTCAATCTGTGGATTTCCTCTTTCCTAGAGGGCACGAAGCCATACGTTTGATAGATCTGTTTATATAAGTACTGAAGCAATCTCTGATTGAAGTCCTGTCCTCCAAGTTTATTGTTTCCTGAGTGAAAAATAAAAAAGTTTAATATAGTTATGCATATATGTGTGTATGTATACATGTATGCTATTACGTATATGTAAAAATTATATTCTGGGAATAACAAATCCCTGTTTCATGTATCATTACAATTTTATTCATACAGAGACTGGTTAAAAATAACTGTGTTGCTGGGCATGGTGTCTCACACCTGTAATCCTAGAACTTTGGAAGGCTGAGGTGGGAGGACAGCTTGAGGCCAGGAGTTGGAGACCAGACTGGGTAACACAGCAAAACCCTGCCTCTATAAAATAAATCAATAAATAAAAATTAAAAAAATAATGACTGGGTTAAAGCTATCTTAACCCAAATAAGTACTATTTAAAAACTAGTGCACATCAGGGTCAAAATTTTAAATTATATAAAAGGAAGTATCTCTTCACAATATCAAATAATTTTTCAGTAAACAGAGATTAAGAATACAGATTGGCTTATAAGTAGCTATTTAAAAACACTGAATGTCATTCTCAACAGAGGAAAGTGCTTCTTATAATGAAAAAGTAGGTATTTAATCTCTTCTTTTCCTTTCATTTTTTCTTGCCTGATTAGGACCTGAAAAGGTCTTTCTACTTTTCTACCTGAAAACTAGATAAATAATTTCAAAGGAAAAGAGTAATGTAATATAATTTCCTGGTATTTAACTTGATTCGAAAAAGAGAAAAAAAATGCAGAGGTTGGAATACCTATAACTTACAACTCAACGTGTCAAACAGGTTGAATCCCTTAAGCTAAATTTGACAAAACAAAAACCTTTAAAAAAGGGTTTAGAATGCAAAATCCTATTATTTCCTAGGGAAAAATACAATTAGACTTTCTAAAGACATCTACTTTATAAAACATATTAAATGAAATATACTGATCACCCTTCATTTTAAAGAAATTTTTCTTCCCTCTGTTCCCTTTCTTCACCATCACCATGAAAAGTCCTACTGGCTCCGTGAGCCGTAACTGGGTAACTGGCAATGTATTTATTTGACTTATAGGATGCCCAGCATTTTTTGAGATTTAACTTTTTGCTGTAAATATATACAAATGGTGGTATAAAATTACATATACAGAAAATTATCAAAATGAAGTCAAAGAATTCTGGGGGAAAAAAAGGATGCACTACACATTGGCTATGTTAAAGAAAGCACTGCCCAAACCTCTTCAACTCTCCTGCATTTTTCTGTATTTTTTTTTTTTTTTTTAGTAGAGACGGGGTTTCACCGTGTTAGCCAGGATGGTCTCGATCTCCCCACCTCATGATCCGCCCGCCTCGGCCTGCCAAAGTGCTGGGATTACAGGCGTGAGCCACTGCGCCCAGCCTCTCCCCGCGTTTTTCTTACCAGACATTGCTCGGGTTAGAAACATCCCTCCTTGTTTATTCAGTAAAGACACATCTAGAGTTCCTCCGCCCAAGTCTATCACCAAGACGTGGAAGACGTCAGCCTTGTGGAGGCCATAGGCCATAGCTGCCGCTGTGGGTTCATTTATTACCCTCAAAATCTTCAGTCCTGTAAGATTGGTTAAGGGAAGAAAAACTCATGAGAGGATGCGATAAAGTAATCTCTTCCCATTTATAGCATGTTTGTGTCTTCTGTGACATGAACTCTACCACAAAGTAATGATGAGAGCAGTCACAAACCGAACAGAAGCATGAAATGGGGACAGTAAACACAGGCTCTTCTAAATGGTATCTTTAAAATTATTCTGAAAGATTACAGTATAAAGAAATAAAATCCAAGGTTCAATGGAATAAGTCATTCTACTCTTTATTAATTAACACTTAATTTTCAAAAAGTCTCCCAGCCTTTTCTAACATTCATATTCTACTTTGGAATATATGAGCAATAAAAATTTAATCATTATGCCGAGGTGGGTGGATCACGAGGTCAGGAGATCAAGAGACCATCCTGGCTAACACGGTGGAACCCCGTCTCTACTAAAAATATAAAAAATGAGCTGGGCGTGGTGGCGGGCGCCTGTAGTCCCAGCTACTCGGGAGGCTGAGGCGGGAGAATGGCGTGAACCTGGGAGGTGGAGCTTGCAGTGAGCCGAGATCACGCCACCGCACTCCAGCCTGGGCAGCAGAGCGAGGCTCCATCTCAAAAAATAAAAAAAAATAAAAAATAAAAAAAAATTTAATCATTACATACTATCACTAAGTGCTATGGAAATTAAAGAGGCTTATGTTGAGCAGGTAAAAGATCAGGTTTCTTTGAATGACATTCCTGCTTTAAACTAAATGCTATACTTATAAGCGGTATGCAAAGTAGTATGGCATTATGTATCAGGAGCTATGACAACATTCAAACTCTAAAGAATTATTCCAGAGATCATAACACCCTTCCCTTCAGCTCTCTGATTTTACCACTTATTCTACTCTGGCCACACTGAACAACTTCTGGCCACACTGACCAACTTCCTATCCTCCATGTACCAGCAAATTCCCAGCTATGGCTGTTGCAGTGGCCATCTCTTCTTCCTACAACACACTTTCTCCATGTGTCTGCATGGTTAACTATTTTGCTTTCTTCAAATGTGCTTAAATATTACTTTCTCAGTGAGGTTTGCCTGATCACCCTATTTAAATTCTACAAGTCATCCGTCCCCTGACCACCAAAAGCAACTTTGACCCATTAGCCTGCTTTTTTCTTCATAGTAGGTTACTTTCTGATATACATTATCAGTGGCTCTCAACAAGGCAGGATTTTACCTCCAGAAGAAATCTGACAACATATGGAGACATTTTTCATTGTCACCACTTGGTGGAGGAGGGTGCTGCTAGCATCTGGTGAATAGAGGCTAGGGATGCTGTTAAATATTTTGTAGTTCACAGGACAGTCCTCCACAATAAAGAATTATCTGGCCTAAAATATCAGTAATGTAGAGGCCGAAAACATTATTAAATTTACCTTTTAGGCTCATTCTGTGTTCCCCTCTGGTAGAATATAAGTTCTATGAGAACAAAGATTTCTTTCTTTTTTTAGCAAGGCCCTCAATATTGGTTCAATGGCATTAAATATTAAATCATTAAATGATCTACCTCAGATTTTACTTAAAAAATTATATTCACCTTAACATTAATGGAATTTAGAAGAAAGAATTCCTCACTGCTAACATGTGTCCATTTTCTCTTTGAGCCTTTGTCCTGCAGCATCTGACTGGTTCTTGTTACATACACATTTTATATTGTGCTATAGAGCTTTCAAAATTATAAACCTGTATAAAAATCTATCTACTTTACCTACTGTGATGGTTACTATTATCATCTTGATTGGATTGATGGATGCAAAGTATTGTTCCTGGGTGTGTCTGTGAGGGTATTGCCAAAGTAGAATAACATTTGAGTCAGTGGACTGGGAGAGGCGGATCCACCCTCAATCTGGGTGGGCACCATCTAATCAGCTGCCAGACCGTGCCTGGAATAAAAGCAGGCAGAAGAATGTGGGAGGATTAGACTGCCTGAGTCTTCTGGCCTCCATCTTTCTCCCGTGCTGGATGCTTCCTGCCCTTGAACATCGGACTCTAAGTTCTTTAGCTCTTGGACTCTTGGACCTACACCAGTGGTTTGCCAGGGGCTCTCGGGCCTTCGGCCACAGTCTAAAAGCTGCACTGTTGGCTTCTCTACTTTTGAGGTTTTGGGACTCAGACTGGCTTCCTTGCTCCTCAGCTTGCAGCCAGCCTACTGTGGGACTTCACCCTGTGATAGCATGAGTCAATACACCTTAATAAAATCCCTTTCATATACACATATATACTATCAGTCCTGTCCCTCTAGAGAACCCTAATACACCTACCATATAGTTTGTTTATTTTGACTATGGCTGTGTGGTTTGGGAAGTGGTAAACCTTACTACAGAAGGTTTTCAACCCAACACAATTTTGAGAAAAATGCATCTCAGTCAAGGGTACCGTTACCTGCAAGGTTAGCAGCTTCAATCGTTGAATTTCTCTGTTTTAGATCAAATTCTGCTGGTACAGAAATGACAGCATTAGCAACTGGCATTCCAAGATATGCCTCTGCCATTTCCTTTAACTTCAATAACAGTCGAGAGCCAACATACTCTGGGGACACCGTGATGGTCTCATTACTTGTCACAGAAAACTCAACCATTCCATTTTTGTTTAAAACCTGTGAATAGGATTTGCAAATAAGTAAATAAATAAAAGAGTAAAAGTATACAGACATACATATATACATAAATACTAGACTTCATGAGAACTTATCCTTATCTTTACAAAATCAAAAAATGCATTTGAAATATATCTAGTACAT
The DNA here is from genome assembly GCF_009828535.3 of Hylobates moloch. Lineage (NCBI taxonomy): Eukaryota > Metazoa > Chordata > Mammalia > Primates > Hylobatidae > Hylobates > Hylobates moloch. The sequence goes on along the minus strand of NW_026652289.1, from coordinate 30,896,604 downwards.
TCACCAAGATTAGAACTTGTTAAATGTTATACATTAAAATCTATACAATGAATCCATATTAGTTTTACTTTTTTTTTTGAGATGGAGTCTTGCTCTGTTGCCCAGGCTGGAGTGCGGTGGCATGATCTTGGCTCACCACAACCTCCGCCTCCTGGGTTCAAGCGATTCTCCTGCCTCAGCTTCCCGAGTGGCTGGGACTACAGGTGCGCACCACCATGCCCAGCTAATTTTTGTATTTTTAGTAGAGATGGGGTTTCACTATGTTGGCCAGGGTGGTCTTGAACTCCTGACCTTGTGATCTGCTCACCTCAGCCTCCCAAAGTGCTGGGATTACAGGTGAAAGCCACCGTGCTTAGCCCAACACTAGTTTTTAATAACAGCAGAATAAAATTCATCACCAAGCACATGACTAGAACACAAAAGATTCTCAATATATTTTTGCTGAATAAAGAAAGAATAAATGATGAAATATAAGAAATATAAGTTGCTCATTCAAGTATGTAACTCAGAATCTTTTCCCAAATTTCTTGTTTCTAAGAGTAATGGATAGCTGAAAGAATTTTCTAGTACATATTAACAAGAATAATTTTAGTACATCATTATGTACTTACCCAAGAATCAAATCTCATTTACACTCTTGCTTCCCATGAAAACATGTATTGTGCATTAGCTCATTATCCCCGATGTGGGTATACATTTAAAAAACTATTTTAACTCTAAAAAATACTATCCTAGTTTTACCAAGGTTGTATTAATATAAATAAAAAAGACAATTAATCTAAGAAATTATAAGAATGTTTTCTCACTTTAGGCCTCATAGTTAGGTTTCCATCATGAAAAACTGACCTTCCAAAAAGTACTTCACTAGTCTGTGGTACATGGACAATATTAAAAAGCTACATGGACAATATTAAACCAAGATACAAATATACCAGAATACCATCAGTGCCCACATGAAACAAAAACAACACAAAAAAATCAGATCACTTAGAAACATTAAGTAGTTTTTGGGTCAATAAGTAATGTATCCAAAGCTGTAATTCAGAGGGCATATATAGCTTTAGATGATTTTCTCATTAAAGATTGTAAGTCAATAAAGAATCCCAAAAAAGAAGTCAAAAAACAACAAAGTAATAAACCTAAGAAATGCAGGGAGCAATTGTTTTTTCTTTGAAAACAGATGAAAAATTTGAAAATTTTTATGGCTAGGTTTATTCAATAAGCAGCACTGATACAACTATCTATTTTGAAACTAATTAATGGCTGGCATGGTGAAATCCTGTCTCTACTAAAAATACAAAAATTAGCCAGGCGTGGTGGCACACGCCTGTAATCCCAGCTTGGGAGGCTGAAGGAGGAGAATCACTTGAACCTGGGAAGCAGAGGTTGCAGTGAGCCGAGATCATGCCATTGCATTCCAGCTTGAGAGACAGAATGAGACTGTCTCAAAAAAAAAAAAAAAAAACTAATTCATTTAGAATTTCACTTCATAACTTCCAAGAAAAACTCCACTTGGAAAAAAGCTTTAAATGTTTAAAAGAAAAAAAAAAAGCAGCAAAATCCAAACCAACAAATACTCACATAAACGTAATAAGAGGGAAAAAAAAGTACCAGTGGATAGGATGGGATAGGGTACAGTAAACATGGTAAGACTCTAAAATCAAAAATTTAAAACTTTGACATTCAGATCAAAAACATCAGTGAAAAAAAAAGGTAAGGAAAAGATAACAAAAACATATAATGAAGGTCTTTTATTTTATAGCTCACTAAGGAAAAGAAAAACACATCAAAACAAAAAAGGACAAAGAACAAAAAATGGACCACAAAAGAAAATTAAAATATCAATAAAATTCTAAAAATTCTGATCTCACTAAAAAAATCAAAAGAAATAAAAATTAATACAGGACACTATTTTTCACTTATCTGACTGTTAAAGATTAAAAAAAATAACTAGTGAAGATACAGCCACTCTAAAAAATTATGGTTAAGAGCATATAACCTTTCTGGTGAGCAAACCGGAAAAATAAATCAAAAGCCTTAAAAATGTACACATTTGACCTATCAATTCGACTTCTAGCATTCAAGTTAGGAAACTTTCAGAGAAGTGTACAAAGATAAGTGTGTAAGGATATTACCTGAATCTCCAACATGAGTGAAAAACCACAAAAAAGTACACTGATGGAGACTAGTCTAATTAATAATGGAATAGTTATTCCACAAAATCATTAAAGATAATGACAGGACCCTATTAATTATCCATGACATATTAAATAGCAAAAAATAACACACCTGGTATGTTCTCTTTATATGTATACAAGTATGTACACATACACACAGAATATCTATCTATGGTACACAGGGCTTCATCAACCTTCCTGCTACCTTGAAAGAGCTAAGCAAGACATGCTGAGGATGGGACAGCAAGAAAATGGCAAGGTCTTAAGTACCTGTTGGCATTATGGAGTCAGTGATAACTGATCCTAGAGCTGCTGTGGAATTTCTTGTTATGTGAGATAACAGAACTTTTATGTATTAATGGATAAAACTAGATGAGACAGAATGTTTTGTGACATGAAGCCAAAGCATTAACTAAAAGAGTACACTAAAATTAATATAGATTTTAGATTAATCACTTACCTTAAATGGGTATCTGCCAATTTCTGCCTCCAGCTCTTCTGGGGTAAAAATCTTGCCTATGAATCTTTTGGCATCATATATTGTGTTTTGAGGATTTGAATCTGCCAGCTCTACGCTTTCATATCCCACATATACATCATTGTCAGTAAAAGACACCATGCTGGGTATGCTGATATGCCCATTTTCATCTGGAATCACCTTTACTTTTCCTGTGCCAGGAAAAAACACCCCAACAGAACAATACGTGGTGCCAAGATCAATACCAATCACTTTAGGAGTAGGCAATGGTAAATACTGTTGTGCCAAATAGCCGGCCAACAGGAGAGTCAAAACAGCCGATCCTGAAATAAAGGAAAATTAAAAGATGCATTTTATCAAACTAGTACAATGTACTAAATTACTGTAGCAAAGTCCCTTTAATATCACTCGTCGAAACAAGGCTAAAAAAGACAAATTTCAAAATTTTTTATAGGACTACTGATAACACTCCTCTCAGACAGCAAGTTTTTCAAAATGTAAACTGGTTATAATAAAATTTAAAATGAAGTAACAACACAAACAACAAAAAACCCTATAACTGTATGTTTGTGTCATTCTCTAATAAATGTAATAAAAATCTAAAAATATTTCAATAATATTTGTGCAGATGCTGACAAGGAACAACATTGATCTGGAGCAAAAGCCAGATATAATCTAATATTCTTGATCAATTGATATTTAGATTTTACAGCTTTATAAAAAGCTTCGATTATCATTTTTTTAAAAGCTCCATTATTAAAATTCTCACAACAAAAACTTTATTATTTTATAAGGCTAAAATTCTCTCCTCGTATCTCACCTCCTTTTCCCTTTCAAAAGGATGAAATGGATAAATGGGATAAAATGATTTTGAAAGTTCCTTAGATATGAAACTGTCACTTCATAACGGAACATAGTTAACTTCTTATGTATTTAAGTATGAACTAAGGACATTCTTCCTGCAGTGGTAATATTTAGGGGAGAAGAAGCATAAAGGTGGGCAACCCTGACGGCAACATCTATGAAAGCTTCTTGAAGACAAGTTTCGTTCACTGTTGTACCCCCAAGACCAGGAATAGCAGATGCCCAACAAATACTAATTTAAAAAAAAAAGAAAAAAGAGTAGGAACAAATGCCACGCAGATTGTAAACATAAGCGAAGAAAGATGCCCCTTTAGTTTTTAGTTAATCTCGTATTTGGTATCAGGAGGCTGTGTAGTACACCTGTGTCCACTCATATTACATATGACCCAAAACGTCAATTTTCAGGGCTCTGTGTTACTAATTGTTAGCTCATCCTCATCAACACATAACTCAAAGAAATAAAACCAAGTGCGAATCTCACTTTCCCCTTCCAGCTACAGGCAACATTTCAGAAGCATTCATCACCTTGGAGACGCGGGGTGGGTGTGTGTGTGGGTGGGGGATAGGTAATTCCAAACCCGATTTGATGGAAAAAGCATCGATAGAGCTATACATCAGAGTCCTGAATCCCTCCAAATTCAGCATCCCTGAGCCGACAGATCCGGATGTAGCTCCTTCCCCTTCCTCCACAAAGGGGTCCTGGAGGTGCATGTTCTCGCAGCCTTCCATAGCTTGCCCCAATTCAACAGGCAATTCAAAAACCTAGGTGCTGCTGAAAGGAACGCCTCCCTAAGCCTGATGTCCCTGGGATGGACACAGCTGGTCACCGTCTACCCTACCTTGGCCTGCAGGGGCCGGGGCCCTCCTAGAGGCGTCCCCGCCCCCATCCACTCCGAACAGCCGAAAACTGCCTCTAAGTCACCTTTCTGACTCCCCTTCCGCTGCTCCAGCTGGATCCAGGAGGTGAGTCAACCACCCCCGCCCACTCTGGCATCCTCAGATCGCCTCTACGCCCGCAAGAGCAACAAGGACCCCCGGGAACCCACCTAAGATCGTCATCTCTCTGGCCATCACAGTCCCGCCGAACAGGCTTGTGATGACTGTACCAGACGTGAGGCACCGCCCCCACTCCGCCCAGCAGTCCCGCAGCCCCCTGGGAAATGTAGTCCGCTTGCTTTGAGGCAATCGGAGAAGCTATCGCTCTGACCAAAGCAAGGACTTCATCTACCGTGAGGGCGCGGGGCAAGGAGCCTCCATTCAACCGCTGCCAGTGACGACTGAGTCCCCCTGTCACGCAACGGCCAGCAGGACCAGTCAGAATGAGGGGGAGGAGCGCTCTGGCGAGAGACCGGCGTTTAATCAAACCTGTGGTCCCGCGATCCTACTTGAGGGAAAACAGGCTATCTCTTTAGCCCCGCCCCGCGCTTTGCATTCTGGGAAGCGGAGTTCCAGCCTTTCTCTTTCCGCGGGAGGGAATGAAAGGGAGGGTGAAAACCGTTAGTTATTTCTTTCTTTGGTCGCGCCCCTGATCAGGTCCAGGATTCGAGTTGGTGTTCTTTTGTTTTAATTCCTTTTAAATCGCGGTTTGCCTGAGATCTAGCTTCTAGATGGCGTTCCTATAGCTTCCCGGAGCCCCAGCCAGCCTCCGTAGAAGGGTCCCGGCCGCAGTGCGGGGCCCGTGCTCGCAACGCTGGGAGCAGCCCTGAAACTCCAGTGACCCTCAGCCCTCTGCCTTTGTTTTGGGATAAATGAATTCAAGCATTCTTCAGTCAATTCGATTTTTCCAAGGGATCAGGGACACATTTTCTCTATTGCTAGCACTGAAGTGGGCCATTAAAAACAAAACAACAAAAAAAACGAAATTAAAAAGAAAACCTTTAGCTCTCTCTTCAAGTAAGTCTTAAGTGGCCAAAATTGACCTTATGGACAAGTCCTGTAACGTGACAGCCATTTTAGGACGCTTGTGACATGCTGTTCAGGTTCTAGTCTGAAGTAGGATTTTTCTCGCATCTTGGTCACTGGTAGCACTTAATGGCTCCTCTGAGAGTGGTTTTGTCATTTTTGCTGTTAGAGTTCACGATGACTAAGATCCTGGAGAATTAAATCCATTTTCTCAGCTTAGCTATAAATCCAACCATCCCTGTTGACAACACGTCAGCCTGCTGTGGGATAACATCGCTGTTTATTTCTATCTGACTTATCAAAGTGAATTTTGATTATGGAAGCTGACTTCTGGTTGATAGGGATTCATTGTAATGTTCTCTCTACTTTTGCGCATTTTTAAGTATTTCATAATGCGAAATATAAAAGTGTGTGTCTATAGTGAGTGCTGTTCAGTAAGATTCTTATGAGGAGTGAAGGATTCAAGCACTTAGTTCTTAAGTATTACTTGTAATGGGCATTGGGCTGGAGGTGTTCCAGGTGGAGGGAACTGAATTACCAAGAGCATAGAAGCAAGAGATCATCTATTCCATAGATTAGAAAGTGGTGGATCATAAAGCATGAGGTAGAATTCTGAGAGACAGAACTAGAGACGTAAACCAGATTAAGATTAGCCGTCTGTGGCAATCACTGGTCATTGGGATTCTCCCTGCCACTCACTCCTTTCTCCTTCCTAACAAGATCCTGATCTGTTCAAGAAGCAGGTAAAGATTATGTGATCTCAGAGTAGAAGGCCTTTAGAATTAACATTGAACTAAATAGGTTGTATTCATTTTCTATTTCTGCCTTAACAAATTACCACAAATTTAGTGTCTTAAAGCAGCTCAAATCTATTATTTTTACAGTTCGGTATATCAGAAATTTGGTATGGGTCTCACTTAACTAAAAGCAAGTTGTTAGTAAAGCTGCATTCCTTTCTGGATGTTCTAGGGGAGAATCAGTTTCCTGCTAATTTGAGTTATTGGCAGAAATCAGTTTCTTGCATTTGTAGGGTTCAGGTCTTCATTTTCTTGCTGGCTGTAACCTGAGAGCTGTTTCCAGTTTCTGAGGCCATACACATATCTTAGCTCAGAGACCCTCTTTCTCCATCTTCAAAGCCATCAACAGTGGGTCGGGTCCTTCACAGAGGATATCTTTTTGCATCGCTCTTCCAAATTTTAGATGTCATGTGTTTACACTGTACCTATCTGGACAACTCAACGTAATCTCCATTTCAAACCCTATAAACTTATCATATCTGCAAAGTCCGTTTTGCCATGTAAGGTTAACTATTCACAAGTTCTAACCGTTTGAGGAGGGCTTTATTATGCCTACTAAAATGGTTCTGTGGCCCCTCAGATTCACATCTGTCCACATACAAAATGCAACATCCGCCAAAGTCCCATCCCATTATAGCATGAATTCAAAGTCCAGAAAGTTCATCTATACTTCATCAGTTCAAAAGTCTCATATCTCATTATCTAAATCAACTAAATGGGGTAGTAACTGATACCACTTATCCCTTCTTGTTTGTTTACAATCAGAGGAACAATGAAATACTTAGATAAGAATGCTGGTGAGACTACTCCAGTAATGTTATAAAGAACAGAAAAGTCAAGGCATTGGGGTTGGGAAGTAATCATTGTTATCATTCTCCACTAGTGACCAATTTGTTGTTTTTACAGTTATTGTTTGGTGTTTTATGTTACAATCCATTGCAATTATTATCCTTCTTGATACTTAGATTGCTTTAATTTTGGCTGATGGCAGCCTCTTCAAAATTTACTCATGAATGCTTTTGACACAATCGCTTTACTTACTGCCTTGCTACCTGCTCTAAAAAGATATCTAGGATCCTCTTATTTGTTTTTTTTTGTTTGTTTTGTTTTGTTTCATACTTATAATTAACTGTATGTCTAAGGAACCCTACTTTCTTTTATTAAGAAAGTGGTATCTGGAGACCATAATTTGTATGCCAGGGGGTTATTATTTTAAGGGTGCCAGTTCTTTTTATATCTTTGAATTCAGTGAAATATCAAATAAAAAGCCAGCAGGATATTTTATGACTTGATAAAATGGCAATAAAATTTATTTGGAATATTTAAGAATTTAATGGGTATATAGTCCTTGCACATGTTAAGTGACAAAATTACAAACTTAATGCTACAGAGGAAACAGAAAATGGATTTTAGGCTTAGCAGCAGCACATGCTTGTAGTCCCAGCTACTCGGGAGACTGAGGTGGAAGGAACACCTGAGCCCAGGATTTTGAATCCAGCCTAGGCAGCATAGCGAGAACCCTATTGCAAAAAACTAAATAAAAGAAATAAAAATAAAACAGACCTAAGAAGAAAGTGGCAATCTCTTCAAAATAAATGAAAGCTATATTATTCAACAAATGTAACAGGGCAATTGGCTATTTATAACTTTGAATGTAGAAAGAGATGTTATACCTTAACACCAAAATAAATATAAATAGATAAAATGTTTTAATTAAATAACTACAAGTAGTTTTATTCATTAACTTAGGGGTAGGAGAAGTCTTTGAAATTAAGACTTAAAACCTAGAAACAAATAAGGCAAAACTAAACTGAACAGATAAATTTGATTATGTAGAATTTAAGATTATCTAGCAGGCAGAATTACCTATTTGAATTAATATGAAGTCAAAAGACAAATGACAAACTGAAGAAATACTAAACCTACATGATGTACAAGAGATTTAATTGCTTACTTTATGGAGAATTCCTTCAGAGTATAACGATGTACAACTCAATTGAAAAATAAGAAAGGACATAGACAATAGAAAATAAAATAAAATAAACCAACAAACATGAAAATAAATTCTACCTTAGTCACATTTAAATAAACATAAATCAGAATACTAATATGGCATTTCTACCTATCTGTAATCAGTTGAATTGTGGCCCCCTCCAAAAAAGATATGCTGGAGTGCTAAACCCCTGTACCTCAGAATGTGACCTTATTTGAAAATAAAGTTGTTGGACATATAATCAGATAATATGAGGTCACACAGAAATACGGTGGTCTGCTAATCCAATATTACTGATATCCTTATAAGAAAAGGGCCATATAAGGCACAGAAACAAGGAGAATGCTATGGGATGACCAAGGCAGTGATTACAGTTATGTAGCTACAAGCCAATGAACGTCAAAGATTGTCAACAAACCAGCAGAGCTACGAAGAGTCAATAAAGGATTCCCCTGCATGTTTTAGAGGGAACATGCCCAACTCATATTTTGATTTTGGACTTCTAATCTCCAAAACTATGAGACAATAACATTTTGTTGTTTTAAAGCCATGCAGTTTGTGATAATTTCTTATGGCAGCCCTAGGAAACTATATACTATCTTACTGGAAAAAATATTTAAATAATGATTAGCAGTGCTAGTGAATGTGTCTGTTGCTCATGGTAGGCCTGTTTGTGGAGTATATTTTGAAAGGGTAAGATTGATTAAAATGCAGGGCACATAGACTTACATTTACAGCCATGATTATAATGAATAGAATTATCCTTTCTCCACAGAGAAAGAGATGGAAAACAGCACAAAATTAGATGAAATAATAGCTTCAGACTTTGGAGAATAGGCAGAGAAACACTGATCCCTGATAAAAAAAGAGATAAACCATGTAAAGTCTATAGTCATCCTGTATTTTTGAGAGACACACACGCAAGACCACAGTGTAGACGAAAGTCCCAAGTAGAGTATATGGCCTTGCCTTGTGTAGAGGATACATACCAGAGTTCAGGAGGTTTGGAAGGAGGCTGAAGTTGCAGCAAAGGGCTCTGAAGAGGTAAGCGCTATGCAGAACACCAGAAATCCCCAAGATACTGGGATACCTTTACTTCACACCATACACAAAAATTAACTTGAAATTAGTCGTAGATCTGAATGAAAGACCTCAAAGCTCAAACTACAAATTTTTGGGAAAAAGCATGAGAGAAGATATTTGTGATCTTCTTGTAGGTAAAGTTTCCCTACATATGAAATAGAAAGCATGAATCATAAAAAAGTTGACAAATAGAATGTCATTAACATTAAAAATTTCTATTCTTACATACCATCAAGAAATGAAAAGTCAACTCACGAACTGAGAAAATATAGTACATATATCTAACAAAAGACTTGTATCTAGAGTTTATGAGTAACTCTTACAACTAAATAATAATATAATAGAAAATACCTAGTTAATATTTGGTTGTTAGATTGTAGTAGACATTTCATAAAAGAAAATACACTGATAGCCAATAAACACGTGGTAATATACTTAACATTGGGGACCAACAAAATCACCACACGTCCACTACAATGGCTAAAATTTAAAGGTTGATTCACTAAGTGTTGACATAGATAGGGAACAACTGGAATTCTTATACGTCACCTGCAATGTTATAAAATAGTACCTTAACTTTGCAAAAACAGTTTGACAGTTTCTTAGGTTGTTAAACATATCCTTACCATATGACTCAGCAATTTCACTTGGTATTTAACCAAAAAAAATAAAACCGTATCAAAAAAATTGTGCAAGGATGTATGTATCAGTTTTTCTTGCAATAGCCACAAACTAGAAACAATCATAGATCCATTAACAGTTGAGTGAATAAATAGTTTTACTGTACAATTGTGCATAAGAAGTATTAAAATGTGTCCACACAGTGACTTATACATGAATGATTTGGGAATCTGTGTTCATAATGGCCTCCAAACAGAAACAATACAAATTCAGCAGGTAAATGGAGATGCCAATTGTGGTATATCCATATAACAGAATACTACTCAGCAACAGAAAGAAATTGTTGATAAACACAATAACATTATGATGAGCTAAGCAAAAGAACCCAGGCACAGAAGAATTTCTACTCTGTGATTAAATGTATAGGAAATTCTAGAAAAGAAATACCTAATACACAGTGAAAGAAAGTAGGGCAGTGATAGCTGAGATGCAAGGAGGTGATTGACTGGGAAGGGGCACAAGGGAAGTTTTTACAGTGATGCAAATGTTCTACATCTTAACTGTGGTAGTGGTTACATGGATATAGATCTATATCTCTCTATATAGATATCTCCTTGTGTAAATACTTATCTATATAAATATATCTCTGTCAAACTCATTAGACTGTATAGTTAAAATGGATGAATTTTATTTTATGTAAATTATACTTCAATGAAGTTATTTTGAAAAATAAAATTTTCTATACCTGAGAACTATGAAGAAGAACACCAGAAATTCTAAGTATTCTACTGCTAGGAATTTATAGATATTCTTATGAAAGTACACATCTTAATTGCTCATGGCAGGACTCTTTCCCAAAAAATAATTGGAAATGACCTAATCAACCATTTATGGCTCTGTCAAACAGTGGAGTTATAACAAAAAATGAAATTCATTTGTATTGTTGTATTTCTAAAAAGTGTTTCTAAACCGTGTTGTTAAGTAAAATCAATCAAGGTTTGGAGCACATATTAATTAATTACACATTAATACTAATTTGAGTGGATAGCCTAAACAATATGTGCTAATAGCATAAACATTTTATATCCACTTTAATTTAATTTAAACTTTAACTTATTACTGTCTTTACTATATTTTCTTATTTCTATTATCTTTTCATCTTTGAACCATTGGTTATTTAGAAGTGTGCTTCCTAATTTCCAAACATTTGGTGATTTTCTAATTACCCTTTTGTTATGATTTCTAGTATAATTATACTGTGGTTGGACAACATGTTCTGTATGATTTTAGTCCTTTGAAATATATTCACACTTGCTTTATTGTCTGCAATATATTTTGTTTTGGTGAATATTCCATATCTATGTGAAAAATGTGTGTTCTGCCATTTCTGGTTGTAGTATTTTGGAACTATCATTTAGATGTCTTTTAAAGCTTCTGTATCCTAGTTTTGTTCTTATTATTGTTCTAAATGCTTTGTCATTGAGAGTTGTATGTTCAAATATCCATCTATGATTGTGGATTTTCCCAATTGATGTGTGTGTGTGTGTGTGTGTGTTTGTGTGTATGTGCTCTGTTTTTAGGCAAATACAAATTTAAGATTATAATTATTTTATTAGCATGAAATATTCCTTTTTATATTTAATAATACATTTTGTTTTAGAGACTACTTTGTCCCAGGATCAGAACAGAACTACATAGCAATTTAAGGTGATGCCTACTCTCTGATACCGACTCTGCAGTTGTAGGACCCTGAGAGTAAGCTCCCCCTTAAATTTTGTGCCCAAATGCCTCATCCTGTAAGAGGCATTCACTCTCATGGCAGTTGCACTTGCTCTCCTTGCCCTTATTCCAGTCCTGATTTGTCTGATATTAATAGAGTAACTCCAGCTTTCTTCTGTTAGTATATCCTAAGTACATTTTCCCTATCCTTTATCTCTTCACCCATTTATCTCCTTATATTTAACATGGTTAACATGTTTATTGTATGGAAGCTAAATGATGTGTACACGTACACATAGAGTGTGGAATAATAGACACTGGAAACTCGAACGGGTGAGAGGGTGGGGTATGTGAGCGATGAGAAATCACTTAATGGGTACAATGTACGATATCGAATGATGGTTACAGTAAAAGCCTAGACTTTACCACTATGCAATATATCCATGTAACAAAATTACACTTGTATCCCTTACATTTATACAGATATATATTTTTTAAAATAGTGTCTCTTGTAAATAGTATATAGTTGGGCTTATGTTTTAATGCAGTTGGATAATATGTCTTATTTGCGGTCTTTAGTTAATTTATATTAACTATAGCTATGGATACAGATCAATGCATGGATTTAAGTCTATTATCTTCCTTTATTAAAAAAGTATCTGTTTTTTTACTTCTTTCCTGCTTTCTTTTAGATCACTCAGTATTTTTTATTCCATTTTATATCTTTTACTTTTTCAGTTAAAAATCTTTTTCTTTTATTCTTTAGTGGTTTTTGTAGTGATTTTAACATATATCTTTGACTTATTACATTTAGTCCTTTTATCATGTCTTGAAGAATGCAAAACTCTCACAGCACTTTTACTTATCACTCCCTACCTTGAATATTTATTGTTATATGTTGTACATGTACTATGTTATACACCCTACAAGTAATAATTATTACTATTTTTTTTGTTGTTGTTGTTTGTTTTGTTTTTTTTTGAGACGGAGTCTCGCTCTGTCGCCCAGGCTGGGGTACAGTGGCGCGATCTCGGCTCACTGCAAGCTCCGCCCGCCAGGTTCACGCCATTCTCTTGCCTCAGCCTCTCCTAGTAGCTGGGACTACAGGCGCCTGCCACCACGCCCGGCTAATTTTTTGTATTTTTGGTAGAGATAGGTTTTCACTGTGTTAGCCAGGATGGCCTCGATCTCCTGACCTTGTGATCCACCCACCTCGGCCTCCCAAAGTGCTGGGATTACAGGCGTGAGCCACCGCACCCGGCCAACTGTTGTTTTAAAGACGTCAATATTTTCCAAATTTTCTCACATATTTAACTTTTCTAGTGTTCTTCGTTTCTTTGATGTTTTCATTTTTGACCATTTTCCATCAGCTTGAAAAATTTCATTAATATTTTTTGTAGTGCTGGTTTGTTGGCAACAACATTTTTTGAGGAGGGCTAAAATATCTTTATATCATCTTCACTTTTGAAAAATATTTTCATTAGACACAGGATTTGGATTGGCAGTTTTAATTTCTTCCCTCTTTTTCTTTTATCACTTTAAAGATGCCATTCCATTGCTTTTGTCTGGTAAAATTATCCATAAATCTCATTCTTGCTTTTTGAAGAAGATGTGCCTTTTTTCTATGCCTGGTTTAAAAATCTGTTTCTCCCCCCCTTTTTTTTTTTTTTTTGAGAAGTTTAAATACGTTTTGCCAAATATGGTTAATTTGTATATGTGTCTCTTGAGGCTGACTGGGATTCTTGGATCTCTGGTTGTTGCCTTCATCAGATTTAGAAAAATCCTCATCCATAGCTCTTCACATATTGTCTCTGTCCCTGTTCTCTTTTTCTGAGATTTCAATTGCGCCTGTATTTGCCCATGTACTATATTAATTTTTGCCCTACATTTGTTAATACTGAGTTCTTTTCTTTCCATTTCTTTTCTGTCTTCAAGTTGAATTTTTTTCTGTCTCTGTGTTCACTAATAATTTCTTTACTGTGTCTAGTCAGCTATTAAACACATTCTAGAGTTTTAAATTCATGTATTTTATATTTTCATTCTAGAATGTTTCATTTGATTTTTGTATTGATTCTAATAATATGTTAAAATTCTGTCTTTTCTTTCATTCCGCTCATCATTTATTCTCTTTTATTTAAATTTATTCATTAGTTATTTTAAAGCTTTTATCTGTTTAGTCCAATGATATCCATAGCTAGGGAGAAGAGGATGTGTCCTTATATCATCTGATTTTTTTTCATTTTCTTTCATTACGTTTTCCAGTTTATTCAGATGCCTCGTTTCTATACATGTTAGAACTATAGAGAGAGAGAGGTTGATGTTACTTTCCTCTCAAACAAGATTTTCCCTTTTCTCTTAGGCAGATAGACTGAGAACGAATCATCTCAGTGCAACTGGGAATTTAGCCACACAGGGGTTGGATTCCACCACAAGTAAAAGTTAGTCCTTCTCTAAAATACAGACATGCCCTGTGTTTGTTGCAGACCCCTCCCTCTAGAGGGACTTTATCCCTTAAGCATTGCAAGAAACAGGAGTTCCTTCTCTGCTTTGCACCACCTTAGCACTCATGTTTGGGGCTCCTTTAGATTCCACTGCCGGTGTCCACCCAAAGCTCTGAGGGTTTCTGTTTCTCCTAGAGGAGTTCTTTGCTTAAGTCAAGCTTAATCTTTACTATGTGCGCAGATTTGGCAAATGCTGCCATGAAGAAAACTGTTGGTCTCATCTTTCCCAAGAAGTATTCCATCTCTGGAAACAGTTCATTTAGTCCTCTTTGCATCCGCCCTACTTCGATGTCTTACAAACTTGACTTTGGGATGTATGCATTTTTTTCTATTTGTTGAAGTGGGAGTTATAACTTGTACCCTGCCTTCTTCATTCTACTCAGAGGTTAAAATAGACCAAAATTTTAATGAGTTTATTACCTTTTATTGATCCTGACTTGTACAAATACTGATAAAAAGGATTTTAAGATCACATTCATACTTTTGGGGAATGAGAGCCACAATTAATTAACAATATCTGCAATGAGATTGGATGCAAGAGTATGGCACTCATACTATTCCTACTTCTGTCTAATTACACTATTTGTTTCTATGTGCAAAAATCTTTGGTGGGTGGTGGATGTGCCCAAGACATAGGGAAGAAAAAGAAGTAAATGGAAGTACAACACAGACTCTGAATTGGGGCATCATGGAAGAAGGAGCTTTGTCGTCTTGTTCTTTGCTATATATTCACTTCCTACAACAGTGCTAAATACCTTGTGGATGCTTAAATGTATTAACTGAATGCATAAATGAAAAGAGTAAATAAAGAGTGTGTATGAAAGTATGTAGATAAAATTCTTCACTAAGCCTTCGGGATCCAGCTGCTTAAGGATTAAGACCATACCTCTAGCTCCTTTTAGTATTTCCACAGCATGCCATGGAGATAGATGTTTCTGATTATATATGATACATGGAAATTATATGTTGTTGAATGAGTGATTGAGTAAATGTGTACTAGGGCAGCTAATCATAAATATTTCTACTATTGCTAAAATGAGTGGATTTATCCATTCATTCTGAGAGTTTATACTGATTGCTTATATTGTATCAAATACCGTAACTGAGGGCAATGTTTACTCAAACTAATAGCACCATTCAAATTTATACAAACAATAAGACTATATCTTTAAAATGTTTTCACTAAAAGCTGCATAAAGAGTGTATTCAACAACTTAATAGAATAATTTTACAGTCTTTTTTCTTGCTTAATGGCCATTTGTGCCTTCTGATATGCTGCTAGCCATTCAAAGGTCACACTACCTTGAAGTTGAAGATCAAGACAAATGATTAGACTCATAAAAGACAAGTCACTTCTTTCTGGACAGGTGATTATTAATAATTAATTAGCATTTAAACATGTGTTATTTAAGTTCTTTTTAAGTTATAAAGTCTATGATTTGCTAAACAGTTTATATAAATAATGAATAAAACATAAAATAATAATAGTTACCATTTATTTAATTCCATAATAACTGATTTGTATGTATTACAAGCTTTCTTTCTGAAAGCAGAGTTTGGAGGTGGTTTCATAACTTTCTACAAACAGAAAACTGAGATTTAGAGGGTTAGCTAGGGACGAGTTTAAAACTAGATCTGTCTTATTAGAAAAACAATCAATGTTCTTGTCTTAGTCAGCTTGGGCCTCCATAACAAAATGCGATAGACTGTTGGCTTCAAAAACTGAAACTTATTTTCTCACAGTTTTGGTGGCTGGTGGGTCCGAGATCAAGGTGCTGGCCAAATGTGTGTTTTGTTTTGTTTTTTTTTGAGGATTCTCTTCCTGGCTCACAAACGGCTGCTTTCCTTGTCATTGATGACTTGATATAGACGGGGAGAGGGAGAGAGAGCAAAGTGTGTGTTTGTGTGTGTGTCTCTGTGTGTGTTTATGTTAGAGAGAGAGAGAGACAGAGATCTTACACTTTTTATAAGGTCACAATCTTGTGGTATTAGTACCTCATTTTTATGACCTCATTTAACCTTAATTACCTCCTAGAGCCTTTATTGCCAGATACAGTCACATTTCACATCGAAGGTTTGGGCTTCGACATATAAATTCTGTGGGACACAATTCAGTCCATAGCAATTCTTAAGCACTATAATATACTCTTTTAATTTTTAAATAAAGATGGAATTATTTAATATGTTATCTTTCAATTGCCTTCTGGGTGTGATTTACATTGTGACTTATATATAATACTAACTCCCTGAAAAACTCTCTGACACATAGTATCTGTTGAATTAAGGAGTGAATCCCATCCCTAAAAAGAACAAATTTGTGATAATGCAGATATGTGTTCTTGTATGATTTTCATTTTTTTTGGTCTCCAAAGTATAAATTATGCACTATTTCCAATGCAAATGATACCCTTTAAGTTTTCTTTCTAGCAACTCTAGAATTCAGAGAATAAGCCTAAACTCAGCTTTGGTTTCCTAGACTTAATTATGTCTTAAATATGAGACTTCAGTAGTCTAATTCTCTTTGCATCTTCATTGTTCCTCAGCCCACCAAAACAATATTTAGCCTGAGCAAGATCTTTAGATTTTGGATATGACTTTAGAATATATAAATAATACTATCCCAATGGCTAAAATTATTTTTCAAAGCTGGACTAGTACGGAATTACAATGGATTATAGAATATGGAAATGTATCAGCTTTCAGGTGGTTTTCTCTTTTCAACAAAGAAAGCCTTAATAAAAATGGTATTTTCAAAGAACTTACTTAGTTTTTCTGAACACAATGCTGTGGCCTTACCTTTTTGCCTGATATGATGAAATTCAATAACATCACAAAATAAAAGAGTTTTCTAGACTCACCTCTATACAGGTTGGAGACAAAGGAAAGAAGGGAAATTATGTCAAGATGTTCACAGTCTTTTTGTCCTAATCAAATGATCTGATTCAAATGTTTTTACAGTAACATATCTGACATTTTGGTAATAGGTGTTGAAGTGCTTGGCTAAATTTAGAGCAAATTAACTATACTATATACATCAATATGCTTTTGATTCAAATTGGGGGGAAACCCACGAACTCGAAAAGAATAGGATCTGTTGCCTAGCAGAGCAGAAAGAATTCTGAGTGAGCTATTAGAAAAGAGTTCCAGGGCCAGTTCTGTGACATTGATGACATGACTCTTACATGTAAACATTGATAACATGACACTGATAACATCTCTTTAGCAGATATGGTCTTGGATATTCCTTTCTTTCTTTGAAAATGTGATTTCATTCCTCCCTCCCTCCTTTCTCCCTCTTCCTTTTCCTGCCTTCCTTTCCTCCACAAATAGTTGTTGTACAACTACCATTTCCTAGGCACTGTGAATACAGTAAGGAACCAGAGTGATAGGATTCCTGAGCTCAGGGAGCTTATAGCTCAATCAGAGGAGCCCAGACCTTTAACAACTAGTTGCTAAAATAATGATATGATTTTAAGCATGATAAGTGCTTCAAAGAAAAGATTTACATTGGTGGAAAGGGGGCTTTTGTGTATCATTTTACGTTTTTGTGTATACACCTTTACTCTCATGTATTAAAGGGAAGTACTTCCATCTTTTTTTCCTGTAACGAGAGATTTAATTGGTAATAGGCCAACATTTTAATAAAGAAAATAATACTTGTAATGCAGTCTACAGCTAATGTTAACCTTTTAAATATATTTTTAGTAAAATTCATTTTCTCTTTTCCTAAAAAAATTCTTTTGTAAGATTCTAGGGATAGGCATAAGCTTATTTCAGTGCCTCTACTCTAAGAATTTCTTTTTTTTTTATTATTATACTTTAGGCTTTAGGACACATGTGCACAATGTGCAGGTTTGTTACATATGTATCCATGTGCCATGTTGGTTTGCTGCAACCATTAACTCGTCATTTAGCATTAGGTATATCTCCTAATGCTGTCCCTCCCCCCTCCCCTCACCTCACACAACAGTCCCCTGAGTGTGATGTTCCCCTTCCTTTGTCCATGAGTTCTCATTGTTCAATTCAAACCTATGAGTGAGAACATGCAGTGTTTGGTTTTTTGTCCTTGCGATAGTTTACTGAGAATGATGGTTTCCAGTTTCATCCATGTCCCTACAAAGGACATGAACTCATCCTTTTTTATGGCTGCATAGTATTACATGGTGTATATGTGCCACATTTTCTTAATCCAGTCTATCGTTGTTGGACATTTGGGTTGGTTCCAAGTCTTTGCTATTGTGAATAGTGCCGCAATAAACATACATGTGCATGTGTCTTTATAGCAGCATGATTTATAGTCCTTTGGGTATATACCCAGTAATGGGATGGCTGGGTCAAATGGTATTTCTAGTTCTGGGTCCCTGAGGAATCACCACACTGACTTCCACAATGGTTGAACTAGTTTACAGTCCCACCAACAGTGTAAAAGTGTTCCTATTTCTTCACATCCTCTCCAGCACCTGTTGTTTCCTGACTTTTTAATGATGACCATTCTAACTGGTGCGAGGTGGTATCTCATTGTGGTTTTGATTTGCATTTCTGTGATGGCCAGTGATGATGAGCATTTTTTCATGTGTTTTTTGGCCACATAAATGTCTTCTTTTGAGAAGTGTCTGTTTATGTCCTTTGCCCACTTTTTGATGGGGTTGTTTGTTTTTTTGTTGTAAATTTGTTTGAGTTCATTGTAGATTCTGGATATTAGCCCTTTGTCAGATGAGTAGGTTGCAAAAATTTTCTCCCATTTTGTAGGTTGCCTGTTCACTCTGATGGTAGTTTCTTTTGCTGTGCAGAAGCTCTTTAGTTTAATTAGACCCCATTTGTCAATTTTGGCTTTTGTTGCCATTGCTTTTGGTGTTTTAGACATGAAGTCCTTGCCCATGCCTATGTCCTGAATGGTATTGCCTAGGTTTTCTTCTAGGGTTTTTATGGTTTTAGGTCTAACATGTAAGTCTTTAATACATCTTGAATTAATTTTTGTATAAGGTGTAAGGAAGGGATCCAGTTTCAGCTTTCTACATATGGCTAGCCAGTTTTCCCAGCACCATTTATTAAATAGGGAATCCTTTCCCCATTTCTTGCTTTTGTCAGGTTTGCCAAAGATCAGATAGTTGTAGATATGCGGCATTGTTTCTGAGGGCTCTGTTCTGTTCCATTGATCTATGTCTCTGTTGTGGTACCAGTACCATGTTGTTTTGGTTACTGTAGCCTTGTAGTATAGTTCGAAGTCAGGTAGCGTGATGCCTCCAGCTTTGTTCTTTTGGCTTAGGATTGACTTGGCGATGCGGGCTCTTTTTTGGTTCCATATGAACTTTAAAGTAGTTTTTTCCAATTCTGTGAAGAAAGTCATTGGTAGCTTGATGGGGATGGCATTTAATCTGTAAATTACCTTGGGCAGTATGGCCATTTTCACAATATTGATTCTTCCAACCCATGAGCATGGAATGTTCTTCCATTTGTTTGTATCCTCTTTTATTTCATTGAGCAGTGGTTTGTAGTTCTCTTTGAAGAGGTCCTTTACATCCCTTGTAAGTTGGATTCCTAGGTATTTTATTCTCTTTGAAGCAATTGTGAATGGGAGTTTACTCATGATTTGGCTCTCTGTTTGTCTGTTATTGGTGTATAAGAATGCTTGTGATTTTTGTACATTGATTTTGTATCCTGAGACTTTGCTGAAGTTGCTTATCAGCTTAAGGAGATTTTGGGCTGAGACAATGGGGTTTTCTAGATATACAATCATGTCATCTGCAAACAGGGACAATTTGACTTCCTCTTTTCCTAATTGAATACCCTTTATTTCCTTCTCCTGCCTGATTGCCCTGGCCAGAACTTCCAGCACTATGTTGAATAGGAGTGGTGAGAGAGGGCATCCCTGTCTTGTGCCAGATTTCAAAGGGAATGCTTCCAGTGTTTGCCCATTCAGTATGATATTGGCTGTGGGTTTGTCATAGATAGCTCTTATTATTTTGAGATACGTCCCATCAATACCTAATTTATTGAGAGTTTATAGCATGAAGGGTTGTTGAATTTTGTCAAAGGCCTTTTCTGCATCTATTGAGATAATCATGTGGTTTTTGTCTTTGGTTCTGTTTATATGCTGGATTACATTTATTGATTTGCGTATGTTGAGCTAGCCTTGCATCCCAGAGATGAAGCCCACTTGATCATGGTGTATAAGCTTTTTGATGTGCTGCTGGATTCGGTTTGCCAGTTAGCAACAACTTGTTTTACTTATGAAGATGATGAGCTCAGAGGACTAGGTGAAATACATGATGCCCTAGGTTTCTCCTTTTCGTAAAGTGATTTTTTTCCCCTGAATTTTAGGCCAGCTAAAAACGTTTTCTTTATGTAGCTCATTGAAAACAATTTAAACACAGCAGTATGTAAAGTTAGAAAACAACTCCTTTCAAACAATCCAACTTCTCCATGTGGTGTTTTCTTGACTTTTTTTTTCCTGCATAGACGTATATAACATAGCTATGCATTTTTATTAACAGAAATGTGTTAATATTGTATATATTCTATAATTTGCTCACCTCCTTTAACAATATATCATGGACATCTTTCCATATAATTGTGCATAATCCTGTTTCAGTCTAATACCTACATAATTTCCCATTACACTAATGTACTGTAATTTGTTTAAATAATACCTCTTATTGGATACTAGGGTTATTTCCAGTTTCTCAGTATTATTCTTATGCAATAAAATCCTTCTATGTCTGTCCTTCCTTTTTCTACCATTATTTCTGTGTGTCACTTATTAGCACATAGGACAGAGAAGCTGTTTTGCACCCAGGGTATTATAAGAGCATGCTCCACTCCTAAATTATTCTAATTACTCTGTGGTTTGTTTCTGGGCCTGCTCACATTTTCAAACTCTGCTGTCCTTGAAGATCATTTTTCTCTAGGGGTGACTCAGAAAATTGGTGCAACTTCTGCTCTGGACACTACCTTCTTCTCTTGTTGAATTACTGATTTCTTAACTCAATTTTGTTTTCATGCCCTTCTTATGTTTTATACATACAAAATTATAAATGTATAAATAATAAAAAGAATAAAACATGATATATAATATATATTTAAGTTGTTAAGCAAAATAATAAAATGAACACTAATGAATCCCTCCTCACATATTGAGAAGTCTGTCACCACCTTTCTGAATACCACTGAGCCTACCAATGTGTTTCTTTTCTATCCTTTTCTATTCCTGCCTCCCTCTCAGAGGCAAATTTTATGTCTACCATTTTCTTTATTAAAAAAGTTTTATCATATATGATGCATTCCTAAACAATTCATTATTTACTTTTGGTTTTGAGTTATCTAAAAGGCCCCACACTGGCATCATACAGTTAGGGTTTGCTCAGAAAAGCAGAAAGCATATGAGTGATATAGACCAAGGGACTAGAATTTAGGCAGTTATGGAACTGATTAGCCAGTGTATGTAGTCTTTTTGTTTGTTTGTTTTTGCCTGTCTCAGCTCAAAGCCAGCAGTCACTGAGTCTGGAGGTAAAGCTGGAGTAAAGTTGGAGAGCCCAAGGAGACACACCTGTCTCTCATGACCTCCAATCTTGATGATGTAGGTGACTTGACAGAGAAGATGATTCTCTTACCACAGAGCTGAGCCACACCTGGCCAGAATCAGGGAAGGTGAAGGAGGAGATCCGGAGGGATTTGGGGAAGCTGCAGGGCTGGCTGCTGTCCTCTGCCAAGATCAATGACAGCGTGTGTGAGCTGCAACTGCACATGAATGTTACCAACCTTCTGAGACTTAAAATTTTCACCTTCTAACTCTTAGACAAATTTCTTTTGTAGTAATGTTATTTCGAAATCAAGCTGAGAAAGCACTTCTGGGCCATGTAATTCCAAATTAGTTTTATTGACAAAGTGGCAAGGTATCCACTCTTTATAGATTTCTGTGACTTTTTCTCTCAATATTTACATCGCAAGTTGTTTTTTTGTAGCTATATGTCTTTAATTTTCATTAGTCTATTATGGTCCATTATGTGAAAAATCTAAAATGTATTTTTCCATTCTCTTGTTTATGGACATTTCAACTGCTTTTAGTGTTTTGCTATTATGAAGAATGCTACTGTGGATATTCTTCTATATTTCTCGATGTAATTATGCAAGCATTTCTCTATGGCTTAGAAATAGGAGAACTGATGTCCAGCTTTACAAAATGGTACCAAATTGTTTTCCAAAGTTCTTTTTATGAAATTTATACTTCCACCAATGCCATGTAGATTTTTTGATTGATACATAATAATTGTAATTTTTTATTGATACATAATAATTGTAAATGTTTATGGAGTACATGTGATATTTTGATGCATGCAATATTTAATGATCAAACCAGGGTTTCTAGGCTATCCATCACCTCAACCATTTATCATTTCTTTATGTTGGGAACATTTCAAATCTTCCCCTCTAGCTATTTTGAAATACACAATAGATTACTATTAATTGTAGTCAATCAACTGTGCTATCAAACACTAGAATTTATTCCTTTTATCCCATGTTTGTACCCATTAACCAACCTCTCTTCATCCCCGTTCCCTTCCCAGCCTCTAGTAACCATCATTCTACTCTCTACCTCCGTAAGATCAACTATTTTAGCTCCCACAGATGAGTGCTAACAGTGACATGTGTCTTTCTGTGCCTGGTTTATTTCACGTAACATAACGACCTCCAGTTCCATTGATGTTGCTGCAAATAGGATTTTATTTTTTATGGCTGAATAGTATTCCATTCATCCTGTACAATTGGGAAAATATTTGCAAATTACTCATTGAACAATGTACTAATATCCAGAATATGTGAGTAACTCAAACAACTCAATGACAAAAAAACAAATAATCGTATCAAAAAGTGAGCAAAGTATCTTAATAGACATTTCTTAAAAGAAGGCATACAAATGACAACAGGTATATGAAAAAATACTCAACATCACTAATCATCAGGGAAATGCAGATAAAAAACAATGAGATATCATCTCAGCTCAGGTAAAATGGCCATTATTAGAAAGACAAAAAATGACAAGTGCCGGTGAAGATGAGGAGAAGGTGGAACTTTTATACACTGTTGGTGGAAATATAAATTAGTATAACCATTATGGAAAACAGTATGAAAGATTCTCAAAAAACTAAAAAAAGAACTATCGTATGCTCCAGCAATTCCACTAGTGGGTACTTATCCAGCAGAAAGGAAATCAGTAATCAAAAGAATACCTGCACCCCCGTGTTTTATATTGGCACTATTCACAACAGCCACATAGACTTTTAATTGAGCTACATGCTTGCCAACACTTAGCATTTATCATGCTGGTCAATATTTTCTAGTCTGATGAAAGTAAAATGACATCTGTTTGTGATATTTATTTGCATTTTTCTAATTGTTAATGAAATTAAATAATTTTTCGTAGGTTTACTCTCCATTTTTTATTTTCTATAAATGCTTGTTCATGTAAATTTTCTCATTTTTCTAATTTTTTTCTTTCCAATTTTAGGAATTCTTTATATATTTTGGTTACTAATGTTTTACAAGTTATACATGTTGCAAATGTCTCTATGGCTTATTTTTAAATATCTTTATAATATCTTTAAATGACATAAGTTTTTAATTATATAATGTGGTCAATTTTATGATTAGTACCTTTTGTATCATTTAAAATCTCCTAACCTACCCTGAGTCATTAATATATCCTTCTATTTTATCTTTTTTTAACTTTCATATTTGGGCCTTTAATCAACCTGGAATTGATTTGTGCATGTAGTGTATTCTTCCCCCATATTTATAACTATGAGCCAACACTATTATTGAATCGTCTGTAATTTCTGCAATGTTTTGCATGGCTATCTCTATCACATATTAAATTTTAATACTCACAAGTCTGTTTTTGAGCTCTCTGTTTTGTTTTACTGGTCAATTGATCTAATACTGTTTTAATTATTATATTTTTATAATAGTTTATGCTGTTAATCAGGACAAAGATCTTCTCTTTTTCTTCTTCATGAGTGTGTTGACTATTTTTCTTCCTTTTATTATTTATGTCAGTTTTAGAAAAAAATTTTTAAGATGATTCAACTTGATTCTGAGCAACTAACCTGGCTTTACATTAAGCCTGTCCTAGGCCCTGGCTACATCTGTGAGTTTTGAGTTTATCTTCGCTGTTTCATTACTGGCCCAGGATTTGGAGTGATGATCTTGGCATTTGCTCCAAAGGCATCACTGTCTCTTGGAGATTCTTTTGATTTTTCTTCTTGAGTTTTAGCAAACTTATTTTATTTTTTGTCCCTTAGAGGTTTGCCTGAAATTCTCAGTAGCCTAGCATGCAATAAAAACAATGTTTCATGGAAGCTCTTTTTTTTTTTTTTCCCTAGTGAGAGGGAGCTTTGCATATGTAATATACAATTCTAGAAGTTCTCCAGATTTCTTACGTTGTAACCTTAAAACTCTGAGCCAAAAACATCATACTTTGAATTAACTGTTGACCTCAGAAATGACAATTTTTACTTGTGAGTTAGGGTAAGTGAAAGTGACTGAATACCTTAACTTCTGCCATTAAAGTCAATTGACCCAGACCCATTTCCTCTCTACTGTACATTATTGCAGAATTGGAAAGAACTTTACAGCTAAATAGTGAACAGCCCTTAACTTTCTTTCTCTCTTATTTAAAAACTATAAACCAGAGATGATTTGTTTTCCAGATAAGGATATACTAATCAATAGTAGTGAAAAGCCATGCCAAAATGAGAGAGGCAGCCTAGTAAAATCTCTATGTCAGTTATTTATGTCAAGAGCATTTAAAAAGTAGGCCAGAATGTAGAGTAGCTTGAATTATATCCTTCAAACAAAAAAGTAATTAAAATAAACAAAAATAAAACAAAAACCTAGCAGGAGGATTATTATGTTGTTAACTATTATTCAATGTCAGGCTTCATAATGACTCTAGGATACTGAGAATGAATTTTGAAATTATTAATTGAAACTCTGCCATTCGAATTTTTAGCAAGATCTTTCTATCAATACTTATGATTTTCACCATAGTAGTCCACCAACATTTTGGCATGCAATAATTTGGATGTAGTTTGAAGTGGCCTTCAGTGTTGACATTTAGCTTCTTAAGAATGAAACAGGGACAGGTGTCCTCACCAGAGAGGCCAGGTGGGATCATGCAAAAAGCAGAATCTTTGGAGCCAGACAGACCTGCCTTCACATGCCAGTACACAATCTGAGAGAACATTCTCCAGGTCTTCTGAGCCTCAGGCAACTCAGCTACAAAAATTGGGATCACAATCCCTTCTTTGCAGGGCTGTTGTTAAGAATGACATAAGAGAAAACCTTTTTTATGCTTAGCAACTAATAGGCACTCATTAGTAGTAGCATAGTTATTATTATAACTCTTATCATTGTTAGTGTCTACTTTAGATTCTTGTGTAATTCAGGACAAATTCTTCTCCTTTTCCTAAGCAGGATTAGATTATAAAAAGTGAACAATAACCATTCATTTGCCTTGAGCAATATTTTTCCTTTGATCAGGGAGTGGAGCAAAAGAGGTAGAAGATGGGTAGGTATGGGGTCTCATTTACTTTGTTGGTTATCCATAGAAATTAAATATATTCCTTAGCTTTCTTTCTCATTTATTGTTGGCATAGACACCAAGTATATAATTTAATTACCGTATTGAATGTATGAAGTTATATATGAACCATTTTCCTTGTAGCTAAAGTTGGAATCCAAATATTATTAGCAAAGTTACCCAAGTGGATCCAATCCATATTAGACCACTTATGCTAAAGGCTGCTGCCAAACTAATCTTTTTTAAATAGTGGATTTATCAAATCTCTCTCTTTGAATTTATAAAAACTCATCTTTTTAATGTCCTGATGCATCAAATCTAAACTCTTCTGCCAGGCTTTCAAGAATTTCCCTACACTGATCCCGTTCTTTTTAGCGAAATATTTTTTGCTATTCCCTCAGCCCAATCTCTGCCTTTAGTGAGATATATTCTCTTCCCAGAAACCAGTTGTCACCAGGCTTTGCTTGTTTCCTATTGCTTGTGTTCTTCCCTTTTCCTGAAACAACTTTCACTGAGATTTCCACGTACTCAAGTCCAGCCTGGGATTCACATGCCCATTCAGTACTCATTTCCACCGTGAATATTTCCCTAAGTAGCTTCTAGATATCCCAACTGTTATGTAGAAACTTTTACATGACTTTGGGTCTTCATGTTTTGTAGTTCATAACTAAGTGCTGACTTTTCCCATACATTATTATTTATGTGAAATAAAGTGGTCTATACAATTAGAATGTGAGTGTCTTGAAAATAGATTATCTTACAGTTCTTTATCTCTTATAATTCTAAGCACACTATTGAGCACAGAGTGTTAATAACTACCTGTTAATTACTGAGCTAACTGATTATGGCAAGCACTTTTTACATTTGCCCCCATGGTGAATTTAGCCATGTACAATATTTAACTTACTAAGTTAATTTATACTACATGCCATTTTAGATTCTGATTGTGATTATTGGTCTCTGGAATATTTTTAAAATCTTTGTTTTCAAAATATGAAATTTGAGGGTGCTAAATAAAACCCAAATTATATTTTGCTTGCCAAAAGTATATTATCCGTAATATCTTAATTAACTTGAATTATTTAAGGAAAAGGGCTGTATTCTCACTAAGTCAAGATTCTCTTAGGGATAGGAGACCCAACTTATCCTACATAATCACCCGATTAGTCTTCATGTTTGACCCCTCTTAAGTACTATTCTGGTTGCTATGGACACACCCCATCAATCTTGATAATTTTATAACATTAAGAGAAAACAAACCCATATTTATTAGTGGTTTATTATAAGATAAACTTTCAATATTTCTAGATAATATCATTTGCATTTCTTTTCTAAAACATATATCCTAATCTGGCATCTTAGATATATTTGTTTTATAATTTTTTTCGTCTGTTTTTTCTTTTATTTCTTTTCTTTTCTTTTTTTTTCTTTCTTTCTTTTTTTTTTTTTTTTTTTTTGAGACAGGAGCTGGCTCTATCACCCAGGCTGGAGTGCAGTGGCGTGATCTGGGCTCACCGCAGCCTTTGCCTCCTGGGCTTAACTAATCCTCCCATCTCATCCTCTCGACAGGCACGGCTAAGTTTTTCTTTTCTTTCTTTTTTTTTTTGTATTTTTTTGTAGAGATGGGGTTTCACTGTGTTGCGCAGGCTGATCTCAAACTCCTGGGCTCAAGTGATGTGCCTGCCTCAGCCTCCCAAAGTGCTAGGATTACAGACATGAGCCGCCACACCCAGCCTCATCTTTTTGATTACCATAATATTATTCTGTACTTTCAGAAAACAAAACTGTTTCTTTTTTCTGGTTAAGGAGTTGTTTGATAGACTTTAGTCTAACTTTTAGTGGCTTATTATACAAAGCAGATTTGATTTAATATATATTAAAATGACATTATCAAAGTTGTCTTGCTGGCAGAAGTTTTTCTCCAGATTCAATGTGACAAATACACTCCGTTGATTAAATTATTATCATTTTGGTATGAATCTCCCCTCATGTTTATGCTGTGAATTTTCAAGAGATTAGAGACTGTCTGTGGGAGTGGGAGGTAAAAAGTGAACGAGCAAATGTATTTTGAGTGTTTGAACAGTGAAATATACAGTGACCAGCAGGTGTCTCTGTTACACAATGCAGATAATATTCTCAAAGCTTTTCTAATATTAATCCTACCTTCTCAATCTATCTGAATTCACTTTTCAATTTTAACATTTACCTTTGCTTTCTTCTTCAACAACATATAAAGAAACTCTTACCTCTCTCATATCTTTAATCAGGGCTCTGTTTTTTTTTTTTCTTAAAATGCTGTATCCAAGATTATTAGTGTCTAACTTCTACCCTCTTTTTAAATGTTTATTTTAATTTTTTCTTTAAAAATATTTTTGAAAAATATAATAGAGACAGGTTTTCACCATGTTGCCCAGGTTGGTCTCAAACTCCTGGACTCAAGGGATTCACCCACTTCATCCTTCCAAAGTTCTGACATTATAGATGTGAGCCACTATTCCCGGCCTCTACCCACTTTGTCTAAGTTTATTTTGCACCATTTTCTAGAATGAGGGATGGATTAAGATTTTTATTTAGAAGCCCTAAGCAGTGAAAAGTTTGCAATATCACATCTCCTCATATGTTAATTAAATCAAAAATAGTAAACTATCAAGAAATTGTAAGGAAGTTTGACAAAGTTTTTTTTAAGATAACTAAAAGTTAAATAACAACTACAGCAGTGTTTTCTTAATATATCAAATGTATTTTTCTTAGAAGTTTGGGAAAAATCTGATAATCCTATTTTTAGGGAATTTCTAAATTTAATTTGCCTTTTGT
Organism: Hylobates moloch; assembly: GCF_009828535.3. Lineage (NCBI taxonomy): Eukaryota > Metazoa > Chordata > Mammalia > Primates > Hylobatidae > Hylobates > Hylobates moloch. The sequence goes on along the minus strand of NW_026652289.1, from coordinate 30,868,077 downwards.
ATAATCTATGACTGTATAAAATGAAAAGCCTAGACAGAACCAAGAATTACGCAAAATACCCCTGCCAAGAATTTAAGTCACAGACCAGGCATGTATGAATGGATGAAGGGGGAGAAGAGAGAGCCAAAGGAAAGCAGAGGAGTGAAAGAGCACATCTAGACACTGCCAGTAGGCATATAATTCCTACGTTCTTTCTAATAAAAATGAAATCTAACACTTACTCACAGTTTATTATGTGCTAAACTTTGTATATACTCTCTTATTTTTTCCCTCACAATGGCCCTGTTAAATTGTTGCTGTGATTAATCCCATAGTAAAATGAATAAACTGAGGCTGAGAGATTAGTTCCAAAAGGTTATACAGTCAGAAATCTGCTAACATTTTTAATCTCTATATTGCATTTTGAGAAGGTAGTTCGACACAGTATTTGCTTTTCAACTAAAATTTTGCATAAGGTTGGCTTAGCATTTGTAAGATTTTTACTAAAGAAATAATAGTGGATAAGTGCAAAAGAGATCTTTAGAGTTTTTATTATAGACTTTCATTACATTGAAATTCCTGATTAATGCTACGGAACCAGACTGACTAACCCTTACAAAAATGTATTTGCTAAGAGGCTCCCTGGGAGTCTCCGGAAGAACGGGAAACAGATTCAGTGGTACTCAAGTTATCAAGGAGGAAGAGGCAAGAAGCACAGTTACAGGCTTGTAGCCAGCAGAGCTGGTTAGGATGCCCTCAGAACTCCACCCCTGTTGGGATGAACAACCTCCAACATTTCCCTCCAGTACTTGATTCAAAGCTCAAGGTTGTAAGTTCCAGGAGAGGGCCTCCAACTGGCCAAATTTAGGTCACATGCTAACACCCGGATGTACAGTAATGAGGAGAGAGAATTTCTTTCCACTGGCTTCTGTAGTAGCAGGCAATCACCCAGAATTCTTCTCTCCTAATATTTAAAACAGTGAGAAAGAACTGCTTCCTTTGGTGAAAATTAAGGTTTTATGGGGACTCAACAATGAAGCTGGGCAGACAAAAAAAAAACAGTTAGGGGGTAAGTGAGGTGACAAATGACCACTACACCACTTTAACAGTATAAAATTGAAGCATCATGTAATTGAGGACTAATTAAATCATGTAACATCAATATAATAAAATACAAATAAGCAACTACAAATGAAATTATAGAAAACTATTTACTTATTTATTTTTCTTTTAAATTTTTGTGGGTACACAGTAGGTGCATATATTTGTAGGGAACATGAAATATTTTGATTCAGGCATACAATGCATAATAATCACTCCAGGGCAAATAAGGTATCCATCAGTAATCTAGTTTGGATATTTGTCTCTGCCCAGATCTCGTGTTGAAATGTAATTCCCAATGTTAGAAGTGGGGCCTGGTGGGAGATATTGGGATCATGGGGGTGGATCCCCCATGAGTGGCTTGGGCCATCCCCTTGGTGACAAGTGTGCCCTTGCTCTGAGTTCACACAAGATCTAGTTGTTTAAAAGTGTGTGGCACTTCCCCCAACCCACTCACTCTCTCTTGCTCCTGCTTTTGCCAGGTGATGTGCCTGCTCCACTGTGCCTTCCTCCAGGAAGCAGATGCTGTTATGCTTGCTGTATGTATAGCTTGCAGAACCATGAGCCAGTTAAACCTCTTTTTTTATAAATCACTCAGTCTCAGGCATTTCTTTATAGCAAAGCAAGAACAGTCTAGCAAAATTATCTCAAGCATTTATATGTTTTGAGTTACAAACATTCCAAAGGTACTCTTTGAGTTACTTTAAAATGTACAACTTATTGTTGACTGTAGTTACCCTGTTATCATACTAGGTCTTAGTCGTTATATCTAATTATGTTTTTATACTCGTTAACCATCCCCACTTCTCTACCCACTAACCTTGCCAGTCTCTGGTAACCGTTGTTATACTCTCTATCTCCATTTGTTCGATTTTTAGAAAATTTAATTTTCTAGCTCCCACAAATACATGAGAACATGCAAAGTTTGTCTTTCCGTGCCTGGCTGATTTCACTTAACATAATGACTTCCAGTTCCATCCATGCTGTCGCAAATAACAGGATTTTACTCTTTTTTATAGTTGACTAGTACTCTACTGTGTATATGTACCATATTTTCTTTATCCATTCATCTGTTGATAGACCCTTAGGTTGCTTCCAAATCTTGGCTATTGTGAATAGTGTTGCAATAAACATAGGAGTCTAGATATATCTTTGATATAATGATTTCCTTTCTTTTTGGTATATATCTAGCAGTGGGATTGCTGAAATATATGTTAGTTCTATTTTTAGTTTTTCAAAAATTCTCCAAACTGTTCTCCATAGTGGTTGCACTAATTTACATTCCAACTAACGGTGTACAAGGGTTATACTGATTTACATTGTCACCAACAGTGTATGAGGGTTCTCTTTTCTCCATGTCCTCACCAGCATTTGTTATTGCCTGTTTTTTAGATAAAAGCCATTTTAACTGGGGTGAGACGATAATCCCATTGTAATTTTGATTTGCACTTCTGTGATGATCAATGATATTGAGTACCTCATCATATACCTGTTTTCCATTTGCATATCCTTTTTTGAGAAATGTCTCTTTAAATCTTTTGTCAATTTTTGTTAAATTATTATTTTTTTCCTATTGAGTTGTTTGAGCTCCTTATGTATTCTGGTTATTAATCTTCTGTCAGATGGATAGTTTCCAAATACTGTTACCTGTTCTATGGGTTGTCTGTTTACTTTGTTGATTGTTTTTTTGCTGTGCAGAAGCTTTTTAGCTTGCTTTTAAACTCCCATTTGTGCATTTTTGCTTTGGTTGTCTGTGCTTGTGGACTACTACTCAAAAAATCTTTGCCTGCTCCCTCTGTGCCTTCCTCCATGATTGGAAGCCTCCCCCGAAGCAGATACTGTTATGTTTCCTGAGCAAACAGCCTGCAGAACCGTAAACCAATTAAATCTCTTCTCTTATAAATTACTCAGTCTCAGGTATTTCTTTATAGCAATGCAAGAACAGCCTAGCAGAGTCATCTCAAGCATTTATCTTTTCTTCGTGGTCCAATGTCTTGAAGAGTTTCCCCAATGTTTTCTTGTAGTAGACTCATAGATTGAGGTCTTTAAGTCTTTATCCATTTTAATTTGATTTTTGTATATGGCTAGAGATAAGAATCTTATGGATAACCAGTTTTCCCATCACCATTTATTGAAGAGACTGTCCTTCCCCAATGTACATTTTTGGAACCTTTGTTGAAAATGAGTTCTCTGTAAATGTATGGGTTTATTTCTGGGATCTCTATTCTGTTCCATTGGTCTATGTGTTTTTATGCCCATATCCTTCTGTTTTGGTTACTATAGCTCTGTAATATGATTTGAACTCAGCTAATGCAATTTCTCTAGCTTTGTTCTTTTTGCTTAGGATAGCTGTGGCTATTCTGGGTCTTTTGTGATTCCATATGAATTTTAGGATTTTTTTTATTTCAGTGAAGAATGTCATTGCTATTTTGATTGGGATTGCATTGAGTCTGTAGATCGTTTTGGGTACTATGGACATTTTAACAATTTTGATTCTTCCAATCCATGAACATGGAACATCTTTTCATTTTTTGGTGTCCTCTTCAATTTTTTGTATCAATTTTTTAATAGTTTTTATTGTAGAGGTTTTTCACTTATTGGTTAATTTCTAGATATTTTACTTTATTAGTAGCTATTGGAAATTTAATTACTTTCTTTTTTTTCAAATTGTTTGCTGTTGGCTTTCAAATTGTTTGCTGTTGGCATATAGAAAAAGATACTGATTTTTGGATATGTATTCTGTATCCAGCAACTTCACTGAATTTATTAGTTCTAATAGTTTTTGGTTGAGTCTTTAGGTTTTTCTAAATATGAGATTATATCATATACAAACAAGGATAATTTGACTTTTTCCTTTCTAATTTGGATACCCTTTATTTCTTTCTCTTGTTTGATTGCTCTAGTTAGGATTTCCAGAAGAGTATTTCTTGACATTGAAAAACGATCATTGAAAAATTAAAATGACATTAAAATTAAATTAAAATAAAAAGCAAATGTAATATATGAATCTTTTTTAGAAATATACATATATGTAGTTGCATACCTATAGTTTCAAATATGCATTTCTTTATGGGGAATTAGGAGGCACTATTCTTTCTTTTTTTTATTTCTGCTTTTATTTTAGGTTCAAGAGGTACATGTGGAGGTTTGTTACATGGGCAAACTGTGTGTTGCAGAGGTTTAGTATACAGATTATTTTGTCACTCAGGTAATAAACATAGCACCTGATTGGTAGTTTTTTTTTTTTTTTATCCTCACTCACCTCCCATCTTCCACCCTCAAGTAGGCCCTGTTTTCTACTGTTCTCTTATTTGTGTCAATGTGTACTCAAGTTTTAGCTCCCACTTATAAGTGAGGACATGCAGTATTTAGTTTTCTGTTTCTGGATTAATTTGCTCAGGATAATGGCCTTCAGCTCCATTTATGTTGCTTCAGAGGAAAACATTTTGTTCTTTTTTATAGCTACCTAGTGTTCCGCAATGTTTATATACCACATTTTCTTTAGCCAGTCCACCATTAGTGGGCATCTAGGTTGATTCCATGTCTTTGCTATTGTGAATAGCATTGCAATGAACATTCATGTGCATGTGTCTTCGTGGTAGAACAATTTATATTCCTTTGAGTGTATTCCAGATAATAGGATTGCTGGATTGAATGGTAGTTCTGTTTTAAGTTCTTTGAGAACTCTCCAAACTGCTTTCCACAGTGGCTGAACGAATTTACATTACTACCAGCATTTATAAGTCTTCCCCTTTCTTTGCAACCTTCCAAAATCTGTTAATTTTTGGCCATTTAATAATAGCCATTCTGACTGGTGTGAGATGGTATCTCATTGTGGTCTTGAATTGCATTTCTCTATTGATTAGTTATATTGAGCATTTTTTTCATATGCTTGTTGGCTCTGTGTATGTCTTCTTTTAAGAAGTGTCTGTTCGTGCCCTTTGCACATTTTTCAATGGAGTTATTTGGTTTCTTTGCTTGTAGATTTGTTTAAGTTACTTATAGATTCTGAATATTAGACCTTTCTCAAATAGTTTGCAAATATTTGCTCCCGTTCTTTAGGTTGTCTGTTTACTCTGTTGATAGTTTCTTTTGCTATGCAGGAGCTCTTTAGTTTAATTGGATCCCACTTGTCAATTTCTGTTTTTGTTACCATTGCTTTTGGAGTCTTTGTCATGAAATCTTTGGCAAGTCCAGTGCCCAGAATGGTATTTCCTAGGATTTTCTAGTAGGGTTTTTATAGTTTTTGGTTTTACATTTAATTATTTAATCTGTCTTGAGTTAATGTTTGCATATGGTGAAAAGAAGGGGTCTAGTTTCAATCTTCTGCATACGGTTAGCCAGTTATCCCAGTACCATTTATTGAATAGGCAATCATTTTCCCATTGCTTGTTATTGTCAGCTTTGTCAAAGATCAGATGGTTGTAGGTGTGTGGCTTTTTCTCTTGGTTCTCTACTCTATTCTATTGGTCTATGTGCCTGTTTTTGTACTAGTACCATGATGTTTTGGTTACTATAGGCTTGTAATACAGTTTGAAGTTGGGTAGTGTGATGCCTCTGGTTTTGTTATTTTTACTTAGGATTGCTTTGGCTATTTGGGCTCTTTTTGGTTCCATATAAATTTTAGAATAGTTTTGTGTAATTCTGTGAAAAATGTTGGTAGTTTAATAAGAATAGCATTGAATCTGTAAATTGCTTTGGGTAGTACGGCCACTTTAACAATATCAATTCTCCCTCTCCATGAGCATGGAATGTTTTTCCATTTGTTTGTGTCTTCTCTGATTTCTTTCAGCAGTGCTTTGTAATTCTCATTGTAGAGATTTTTTGCACCTGTCTAATTAGCTGTATTCCTAGGTATTTTATTCTTTTTGTGGCTATCGTGAATGGAATTATGTTCTTGATTTGGTTCTCAGCTTGAGCATTATTGTTATATAGAAATGCTACTGATTTTTGTACATTGATTTTGTATCCTGAAACTTTGCTAAAGTTGTTTATGAGGTCTAGGAGCCTCTGGGCAGAGACTGTAGGGTTTTCTAGGTATATAATCATGTTATCTGCCAAGAGAGTTTGACTTTCTCTCTTTCTATTCAAATGCCTTTTATTTCTTCTCTTTTCTGATTCCTCTGGCTAGGACTTCCAGTGCTATGTTGAATAGGAGTAGTGAGAGTGGGCATCCTTATCTTGTTCTGGTTCTCAAAGAAATGCTTCCAGCTTGCCTATTCCATGGGATGTTGGCTGTGGGCTTGTCATAGATGACCCTTATTCGTTTGAGATATGGTCCTTCAATGCATAGTTTGTTGAGAGTTTTTAACATGAAGAGATATTGGACTTTATGCGTCTATTGAGATGATCAGGTAGAATTTATTTTTAGTTCTATTGATGTAATGAATTACATTTCTTGCCTTGTGTATGTTGAACCAACCTTGCATCCTAGGAATAGAGCCTACTTGATCATGGTAGATTAGCTTTTTGATGAGACATACTAATTCTTGGTGGAATGAAATAACTCTGAAATTTCCAGTCAGTTTTCTTCTTAACTGTTTGGTCTTCTTTTTTCTCACTACTCTCTTATTAGATCTTCCATCACTTATCACTCCTAGGTTTATTTTTGGGCCGTTGTGTTTTGGGCAGAGAGGAATCATTTGCATGTGTGTGTATAAATGTGTAGAGTAGGAGATCTCCCAGCAATATAGCTTTTCTTTTCCCTTTAGCACTTGTTTTCTGTGTGTATGTGCCTGCTCCTGAGAATAGATGCATAGGCTTATTTAGGTCTTGTGGAGTGTGCTGTGAAAACCTTGGAGAAACATTGAGTAAGATGATCATCATTAGATTTGAAAAAAATTGGAAATTTTAATTGGTTCTAATCTCTTTGCTTACTTCGTAAATTAAATTACTTTCTCTATGAGGGAAGAGTGGTCATATTGCTTATTAAACTTAGAGTAGCACTGAGAAAATAACATTTGTAGAATATGTGTTTTAGGCAACTTTTATTATAAAGGTTTAGGTAGTAATGATAAATTCCTTTTTATAAATATCTCTAATTTTTGCATCTAATTTAAAGCCAACTTTTTTGAAATATCACCTGGTGTTGAAAATATATCAGAAAAGAGTGGTCTTGAAAATATATCAGAAAAGAGTTTGAAACACAACCTGAAAATACGTGTAGGATCATGCTGATGTTGGTTAAATGATTCTTCTAAGGCAGTCCAAACTACTAACTATTGCAATGCCTCATCATCTAGATATTACCCTCACCTGTGCTGACATGTGACTTGTAGTTGTCTAAGTGTCTTGTTAGTGTAAAGAACGTTTGTTTAGAGTAGATGTAATTTTGAGCTTTCCTGCTCTCCCTGGTCTGCTGAGAATAATTTAATTCACACAAACTCCCTTAGTGCACCGTAAGTTGTGCAGGAAGTCACAGCTGAGCATATTTTGAGTTTGAGTATAATGTTAATGAGGTCAGGGAGGTGGGCTTTACAGGCCAGTTAGCTTTCTTGTGTTCCTGGCTTCATAAAAGCTCCATACAATTAAATTCATTTAATCACTTGTCAGACACATACAGCAAGAGAACTAGGTCAAAGTTTGCCTTTGGGTCAGTGAAATGAACTACCTAGAAAAAGGAATCTAGTTCCAGAAAAAGGAATCAAGACTAATATCACATTTGTCTTGTGACCATCAGAGCATTTCATGAAAATTTGAAAAAAATTCCTATTGTGCAGAATGCAATATGGACTAAGACATGTCAATTTAAACAGTGTAGTAAGTTGTTAGAACATACCTGAAAAGATTTAAGTAGCAAAGAATAAAAAATCCAGGAGTGACTCTGAGATCTCATTTAGGTCATATATCATTTTATCTGCCTGGAAGCAAGACAGAAAGTCAAACTTACAAGAAAAGAATTGTTCTCTCCTCTTTTATTTTTTTGATTTCACACCCTCCCTAATCACACACTTCAGGAGAATGCAATCATGTGAATGTTTTGAAATATTGTAAATCAAATCATGAAAAAAAATACCAGTTTCTATTCCTTTTTGAAAGTCATATTTCCTGTACTATTTTTATTTTATTTTACAGAAGGCATGTTCTAGAAAATCATAGACAACACATTGTGTGTATATATATTATATATTTTATAAATATATTATACATTATATATTATATATTTTATATGTTATATTTTATATATTTTTTATAATATTATATATATTGTATATATTTTATGTGTATATATTTTGAGACAGGGTCTCACTCTGTTGCCCAAGCTGGAGTGCAGTGGCATGACCTCAGCTCACTGAAACCTCTGCCTCTCAGATTCAAGAGATTCTCATGCCTCAGCCTTCCGAGTAGTTGGAACTTCAGGCATGTGCCACCATGCTCGGCTAGTTTTTGTATTTTTAGTGGAGACAGGGTTTTGCCATGTTGGCCAGGCTGGTTTCGAACCCCTGACCTCAGGTGATCCACTCACCTCGGCCTCCCAAAGTGTTGGGATTACAGGTGTGAGCCACCATGCCCGACCTACACATTGTATTATATACTTGAAAACAATTAAATAATCAGGAGCATTGAACCAATAATGTGTAAATTTTCTAGTCAATGTGCATAAATTAATATACATGTAGATGCATGAAAATAAAGAATCCAACTTTTGTACCACTTTGCATGTGAAGGCAGTATTGGAGCAAAACACATTTTGAACACTTTTCTATTTTCTGTGAAATATTTTGCAAATGAGTTTTCAAGATTCTTGTTCTGTGCCTCTGGTGGAGTCCTTCCTCAAAGTTATACTAGTTTGTATTCCAGTGTGCAAAAAGGGAATTAATGGGCTTACCCCTTAAATTTCTTAAATGGGATACTCCCAGCAGAATGCCTAAGGAAAAACTAAATAAATAAATGAACACACAAAAATGATTATCCTCAGTCTTTCCAAGGCCCCCTATTGCCTCCACATGCCTTGTTATGGATTTACGTCTCCCAAATTTCGTAGGTTGAAGTCCTACTCCCTTGTATCTCAGGATGTGACTTTATTTGAAGATAGGGTAATTGCAGATGCAATTAGTTAGGATGTTTTCACCAGGGTGCACCCTCATCCAGTATGACTGCTGCCTTCATAAAGGGGGATCTTTGGACACAGGCGTGCGTAGGGAAGATGATGTGAAGACACAGAAAGAAGAGCCATCTCCAACCAAGGAGAAAGGCCTGAAACACATCCTTCCCTCACAGCTCTCAGAAGGAAACAATGCTGTTGACATCTTGATTTCAGACTTCCAGCCTCCAGAACCATGACAGAAAAAATTTCTGTTAAGTTGAAAAAAAAAAAGATTATCTTCCTGCAAACAAAAATATAATAAGTTTTAAATGCACAGATGAATGCAAAAGAAGAAAGGAAAATGTTATGTGCCAAAAATGAAGTGGCAACTGATCCCCAGAGTGCTAGGTGCATAAACTCACCATGCAGTTTATGGGGGTCTCAGTCCTTGTAACTGAAGAGTTCTATTTTAAGACTTTTTCAGGGGCTGGATATGAAGTCCAGGATTTGACTGGCTTTGGTTCTAAGATCAATACACAAGCCAAAATTCTTGAAGATCTCATTGAGAAAAATTGTATACTAAGGGGAGAAAAGAGGAAAACATCTGCTCGTACAGGGCAACAAGGGGGATTTTTCTATCTGGGACCTGAGTGAAAATAAAAATGAAACACAACAAGAGTGGTCTTTTCTGAGAAATCAAAACCCCTGGTTCTACAGCTTATAAATTAAGGAGCCAAATTTACACTTTACTGCTGATGCTGACACTCCAAGCTGAAGAATGAACATAAAAACTGGTGTCGGCTGGGGGATACTCTTGAATCTCTTGCAGAAGGCTTTGCGAAACTATGCTGAAATTAGAGTACATGATTCAGGTCACATGGAAATCGTCCCGCAAAATAGCTCAAAACACAAGAGGAGATTTAAAAAAAGGGGGAGTAGAACTTCCAGAATTTTGTATAATAGAATAATCTGAGAAGACTCTAGAATAAGGTTCTGTTTTAAGATGTAAACAAAGAAATTGAAGCAATAGGAAGAAAATACTGCTTTTAAAAATCAAATAGAATTTATTGGAAATAAAAGTCTCACTTGTTCCTAAGAACAACTGATAAGGTAAAAGAAGTGCCTTTATAAATTATCTTTTACCTGATAAGGTAAAAGAAGTTTATTTATAAATTATTTATAAAAGAAGTTCTTTATGAATCATCTCATTTTAGGCATTCTGTTATAGAAACACAAAATGGACTTAAACACAGGCAAAGCTAATCTACTATGCTAGAGGGGAGAATACTTGTTACTTTTGCAGAAAGTGTTGACAGGGAAGGAAAACAAGGAAACTTGCTGGACTCATAAATGTTCTATATTTTGATCAGCGTGGTGGTTACACAGGTATATAGACATATAAAAATTGTATGCTACAATTTCTAAAATTTAATGTACTATATGTAGTTTATACCTCAAGAAGAGGTGAAAAAACAAAACCATTTATCAATTGGGCTTATTCAAAAAGAAGAAAAAGGAAATAATATCTGCAAGATATCAAACAAGGAGGTCCTAATTCTCAGTTCTTTCACAAAATAATGAATAAACAACTACAAGACAAATAAAATAATGAAGGGGGGAGCTCTGGAATATAGCGAAGGAGTAGCACAAACCCTGTGGAGCAGAGCAACCTAGCATGGCTGCATAGAATAGGGTGGGAAACACTTGTCTGGGCCACTCCATTGCCCAGTCTGGATTATCTCAGAGGCAAGAGGTACTTCCTTCTGCATGGAAAGGGTGAAAAGGAAGATCCCAGTGGCCCTCATTATTACTACAGACACCAGCAGTGCTCACCAATGTATACCCCTGTAGTCTTCACCAGTCCTGAGCCCAACATAGGGAGCTGCCTGGAGTCCATGCTGCTACACTTACCCATGAGAAGGAGCCAAGACTGTGCCTTTTGCCCCATGAGCTGAGCTAATGTGGTTTCATGACATTTTAGAATTGGAGTTGCCGCTGTGCCGCACCCTGCTGTTAGGTCCTGAGTAGCCATTGTTTCCCTACACGCCTAGGGTCTTACTGTCACTGCATCCCACCACCTGGAGCCTGGGTTGCCCAGCGTGCCACTATCTCTGGGCCTAGGTTGCTGCCATAAGCCTGGGTCCCCACTGTGCCCTACCTTTTCAGCAGCCTTACTGCCACAGTGCCCTGTCTCCCCAGGGTGTGGGTTGCTGAGGCACCTTGCCTTCCTAGGGACTGGAGTTGCCACTGCACTGAGTCCTACACCCAGGAGCTTGAGTTGCTTTACCACCTGCCTCCCAGGAATTAGAGTCACTGCTGTGCTGTCCCATGACTTAAGACCTGAGCTGCTGTGGCGCTCTACCTTTCCAGGGACCAGAGTTGCCTCTGTGCTGTCCTCAACCTCCTAGAACCTGAGGTTCTCTTGCACCCCACCATCCCAGGGACTGGTGCCATTACTGTGCTGTGCACTGTTCCCCGGGCCTGAGCTTCTTTGGTATCCCATCTTCCCAGGGACTGGAGTTACTGCTGTGCTGTGTGCTGACTGCCTGGAGTCTGAGTCACCACTGTGCCCCACCCTCTGTGGCTGAGCTCCTACAGGGTCATGTTCATCCTGGGGTCATGTTGCTGCTGTACCATGCCCCTCAGAGCCAGAGTTCCCACTGTGTCCTGACATACCAGGGGTCTTAGCACGACTGAGCTCCATCTGTTGTAGCCCTTGCTGTGGCAATACTCTGCCTTCACGGAGACTGGAGTCACCACCGTGCTGCACTTGGCTCTCAGGGCGTGAGCTAGAGCTGTACCCCACAATTCCATGGGCCTTACTGCCACTGTGCCCTGGCCTTTGGGGCAGAGCTGCTGTGGAGCCATACCAACCCTGAAGCCTAAGTCACTGTGATGTCCACAAGTCCCTAGGGTCTCACTGCTGCTCTAAGGCCTGGGCCAACACAGTAATGTGTCTCCCCGGGTGCCCAAGTGCTACTGCGCTGCTCCCTGCCCCTTGGGCCAGAATCAAGGTTGTGCCCTGACATCCATGAAACTAGAGCTGCTGCTGTGCCCCACCCTCCAGGACCTGAGTGGCCAGAGGACCCCTTTACCCCTAGGCTGTGCTTCTTCTGTGCCTGTCTCTCAGGGTTCAAGCCACCATTATATCATATATCCCCAGGCCCAAGCCACTGAGATAAGCTCCAAAGTCCTAGACCCTGGCAACATGGGTGATAAGTGCATGCCAATGCCTTGGTACATCAATTTGCTCTCCAGGATCCAGGTGCCATGGCAGTTCCCAAGCGCCTGAGCCCAGGAAGCCAGCTCTGCAGTGGCTCTGAACACCTGTGTCCTGGAACCTAGTGCCACTGTGGCTGCCTGTAGGTCACATTAGACTTGACACCAAAAGGGATCCTCTTGGCTAGGTTCCCCCCCAGGAGGGAAAAGGAGAGCAAGAGGATTCCAAGAGTTTTTGCTACTGAGGACCCCAAGAGTCTTTACTACTGAGGACCCCAACAGTCCACTTTGCCAATGCCACTGCCACATACACCTGAAACTTTAGCTGTTGATGCTTCTGCAGTCTTCATTAATGCTGACCTCAGCTGATGGAGCTACACAGAGACTACACTGCTACATTTTTTTAGAACAAGAGCTACCCAATCAATGCCATTGCACCCACCCACAGGTGAAAGTCTTTACCCACTAAAACCAGTCTTTAAATTCTGGAAGAGATGACTGCTCCATCAAATGCATAGACATCAGCACAAAATCACAAGAAACAAGAAAATGCAAGGAAACAACAGCACTAAAGGAACAAAATAGTTTTAAAGTAACTGACCTCAAAGAAACAGAGATTTTAAAATTGTCTGAAAAGGAATTTAAAATAAATTTCTTTTAAAATAGAAATTATAAAACAGGACCAAACAAATTCTAGAGCTGAATAATACAATGAATGGAATGAAAAATACAAGAGTCAAAAGCAGACTTAATCAAGCAAAAGAAAGAATCTGTAATCTTGAAGACATGTCATTTGAAATTACAGGTTGAGTATCCCTAATCTGAAAATCCTAAATCTGAAATGCTTCAAAATCTGCAACTTTTTAAGTGCTGATATGATGCTGAAAAGAAACACTCATTGGAGCATTTCGGATTTAGCATTTTTGGGTTAAGAAAGCTGAACCAGTAAGTATAATGCAAATATTCCCAAATCCAAGAAATACTTGTGAACTTGGTGTTCTTGCAAGGATGAACCCCGTGAAAGTGTCTCACTCTTTCAATTGTCTTGAAAATTCAAAACACTCTGTTCCTAAGAATTTCAGATAAGGGATACTCAACCTGTATCTAGTTAGAGAAGAAAAAAGAAAAAAGTGAAGAAATTCTATGCGATTTATGGGACGCCACTATGCAAACTGATGTACGCATTATGGAAATCTCAGAGGGAGAAGAGAGAGAGAGGGCAACAAAGTTTATTTAAAGAAATAATGGCTGAAAACTTTCTAATTTTGGGAGAGATATGGACATCCCAAACAGGGAAACTCAAAAGTCCCCAAATGGGTTCAACACAAACAGTCCTTTAGCATAAGACATGTTATATTAAATTGTCAAGAGTTAATAAGACACATTATATTAAATTGCCAAGAGTTAATAAGATACGTTATATTAAATTGTCAAGAGTTGGACAGAATTTGAAAGCAACAATAGAAAAGTGACATGGCACATACAGAGGAATGACTATTAGAGTATAAGCAGATTTTTCAGCAGAAACCTTATAGCCCGGAGACAATGGGATGATATATTCAAAGTGCTAAAAGGAAAATATCATCCACCAAAAAGACTACATCTAACAAAGATGTCCTTCAAAAATAAAGTAGAAATAAAAGTTTTTCCAAACATGCAATAAGTGAGACAGTTCAATACCACTAGACCCATCTTATAAGTAATGCTAACAGAGTTCTTCAAGCAGAAATTAAAGGACATTAACAACTAACATGAAGATGTATGATGTATAAAATTCCCTGGTAGGAGCAAGATGACAGAACAGAAAGCTCCACCAATTGACCTCATACACCCTTGCAAGAACACCAAGTTAATAAGTATCTTTAGCGAAAAAAACACCTTTCTAAGAACCAACGATCACATGAGCACTCACAGTACATGTTTTTCACATCATATAGCAGAAAGAGGCACTGAAGAGATAGAAAAAGCTGTCCTAAATCACTGATGTCACCCTTATGTCACCCCCGGCAGTGGCAAAGTGATGCAGACAGCATCTCTGGGTGATGGGGGAAGAACACAGCAATTGTGAGCCATTGAACTCAGTTCTGTACTATTACAGAAGAAAGGAAATCTGAACCAAACGTAGTTGATGTTAGCCCACAGAGGGAGCATTTAAACTAGCCTGAGCCAGAAGAGAATCACTGATCCCAGGATTCTGAACTTGAGTGCCTGCAAACCTCACCACTGAGAGCTACAGCACTCAGTGTAGCTGAGTAACTCCAGGTAAACTTGAAAGGCAGTCTAGTCCATAAGGACTGCAACTCTTGGGTGAGTCCTAATGCTTAACTAGGCCCAGAGACAGTGAACTGGGGGGGCATAGAACATACTGAGACACCAGCTGGGGCAGCTAAGGGAGTGCTGGCATCCCCCCACCCATAACCCAGGCTGCACAGCTCAAGGTTCCAAGAGAGACCCCTTCCTTCCAGTTGAGGAGAAGAGAAGGAAGAGTGGGGAGGACTTTGTCTTGCATCTGGGGTAGCAGCTCAGCCACAACATGATAAGGCACCAGCCACAGTTGTTAGGCCCCTGTTCCAGGAACTAGCTCCCAAATGATATTTCTAGGCACATCCTGGGCCACAAGAGGATCAGACACATTGAAGGAAAGGACCCAGTCCTGGCAGTAGTTATCACCTGCTAACTGAAGAGCCCTTGGACCCTGAATAAGGTCCAGCAGAAAGTCCCAGGTACTATATTGAGGTCCTCAGGTGAACCTCTGAGACTTGCTGGCTTCAGGTAAGACTCATGATATTACCAGCTATTGTTTCGGGAAAAACTCCTTCTGCTTGCAAAAAGCAGAGGGAAAAGTAAAGGGGACTCTGTCTTTCACTTTAGGTACCAGCACAGCCACAGCAGGGTAGAGCACAAAGCAGGCTTTTAGGGTCTCCTATTCCAGGACTTGCCTCTTGGATGGCATTTCTAGACCTGCCCTGGACCAGAGGGGAGCCCACTTTCCTGAAGAGAGGCCAGGCAGCCTTTACAACAAGCAGACTTAAGAGACCTTGGGCCTTATGGGAACATTGGCAGTAGTCTGGCAGTACTTCCTGTGACTTGGGGTGGTAGTGCCTACAGAGTGAAACTCCTCTGCCTTTGGAAAGGGGAAGAGATAGTGGGAAGGACTGCATCTTGTGGTTTGAGTGCCAGATCAGCTGCAATGTGATAGAAGACCAGGTTGATTTCAAAGGTTTTGACTCTAGTTCCTGACTCCCAAATGGCATTTCTGAATCCACCTGGGGCCTCAGAGATCTCACCGCATTGAAGGGAAGGACACAGGCCTGGCTGGAATGGCCATCTACTAGTTGTAGGCGCCAAGGGCCTTGAGTCAATACAAGAAGTAGCTAGGGAGTGGTTACAGATCTTGGGCAAGACCCTCTGCTGTGCTGGCTTCAGGTCTGACCCAGCACAGTCATAGTAGTGATAGCCACAGGGGTGCCAGTGTCACTCCACCTCTAGCTTTTAGTAGCTCAGAACACAAAGAGAGACTCTGTATGTTTGGGAGAAAGTAACAAAGGAGAACAAGAATCTCTGACTGGTAATCCAGGGAGTTCTCCTGGATTCAGTCAAAAACCACCAAGGAGGTACTTCTACAAGTCTGCAAGAACCACAGTGCTACTGTGCTTGGGGACACCCCTAAAGCAGATAGAGCTTAGATCACAAAACACAAGTCCTTTCAAATATCTGGAAAGGCTCCCCAAGAGGAACAGCTACAAATAACCCCAGACAGTGAAGGCTACAATAAATACTTAACCTCCTTAATGCCCAGACACTGAAAAACATCTACTAGCATCAGCACCATCCAGGAAAACCTTATCTCACCAAGTAAACTAAATAAGGCACCAGGGACTAATCCTGGAGAAACAGAGACATGTGACCTTTCAGAGAATTCAAAATAGATGTGTTGAGGAAACTCAGATCAATTCAGGATAACACAGAGAAGGAATTCAGAATTCTATTTGATAAATTAACTAGGAGATTAAAATGATTAAACAGAATCAAGCAGAAATTCTGGAGCTGAAAAATGCATTTGGCATACTGAAGAATGCATCAGAGTCCTTTAATAGCAGAATTGATCAAGCAGAAGAATTAGTGACCTTCAAGACAGGCTATTGAAAATGCACGGTCAGAGAAGACAAAAGAAGAAAGAATAAAAAACAATGAAGCACACCTATGGGATCTAGAAAATAGCCTCTGAAGGGCAAATCTAAGAATTATTCGCCTTCAAGAGAAGGTAGAGAAAGCGATAGGAGTAAAAAGTTTATTCAAAGTGAAAATAACAGAGAACTTTCCAAACCTAGAAAAAGATATCAACATGCAAGTACAAGAAGGTTATAGAACACTAAGCAGATTTAACCCAAAGAAGACTATCTCAAGGTATTTAATAATCAGACTCCCAAAGGTCAAGGATAAACAAAGAATCCTAAAAGCAGCAAGAGAAAAGAAACAAGTAACATACAATTAGAAAAGAAACAAATAACATATGATTACGTTTATGTGATTTGTTTCCTTTCTCTTGCTGCTTTTAGCTCTAATATGTCTGGCAGCAGACTTTTCAGTGGAAGCCTTCCCGGCCAGGAGAGAGTGGCATGACACATTTATCATGCTCAAGGAAAATAACTTTTACCCTAAAATGGTATATCTGGTGAAAATATCCTTGAAACATGTAGGAGAAATAAAGACTTTTTCAGACAAACAAAAGCCAAGAGATTTCATCAATATCAGACCTGTCCTATAAGAAATATTAAAGTGAGTACTTCAATCAGAAAGAAAATGACATTAATGAGTAATAAATAATCACCTGAATGTACAAAACTTACTGGTAATAGTAAGTACACAGAAATACACAGAACATTATAACACAGTAACTGTGGCATGTAAACTACTCTTATCCTAAGGAGGAAGATTAAATGATGAACAAATAAAAATAATAACTATAGCAATTTTTCAAGACATAGTCAGTACAATAAGATATAAACAGAAACAACAAAAAGTCACAAAACGAGGATGAAGTTAAGACAGAGTTATTCATTTTCTTTTTGCTTGTTTATACAAATAGCATTGTTGTTACCAGGTTAAAGTAATGGGTTATAAGATAGTATTTCCAAGCCTCATGGTAACCTCAAACTAAAAAACATACAATGGATACACAAAAAATAAAAAGCAAGAAACTAAATTATATCACCAGACAGAGTTATTTTCACTAGCGCAAAATAGGAAGGAAAGAAAAAAGGAAGAGAAGGTCATAAAACAACCAGGAAACAGACAACAAAATGGCAAGAGTAATTCCTTTCTTATCAATAATAACATTGAATGTAAGTAAATATATTAAACTCTTCAATAAAAAGATATAGCATGGCTGAATGGATAAAAAACAAGACCCTTTGGTCTGTTTCCTACAACAAACACGCTTCACCTATAAAGAAACACATAGACCAAAAATAACGGGATGGGAGAAGATCTTCCATGCCGTTGAAACCAAAAAACAACAGAAGTGACTATACTTATATAAGACAAAATAGATTTCAAGACAAAAACTATAAGAAGAGACAAAGAAGGTCACTATTTAATGATGAAGGGATCGATTCAGCAGGAGGATATAAAAAGTTTAAATATATATGCATCCAACATGGGAGCACCTAGATATATACAGGAAATATTATTAGAGCTAAAGAGAGAGATAGTTCCTGATACAATAATAGTTGGAGACTACAACACCTCACTTTCAGCATTGGACAGATCTTCCAGATAGAAAATCAACAAAGAAACATTAGACTTAATCTGTACTATAGATCAAATGGATCTAATAAATATTTAAGGAACATTTTATTTAAGAGCTGACAAACATTTTTTTCCTCAGAAAATAGATCATTCACAAGGATAGACCCTATGTTAGGTCACAAAACAAATCTTAAAACATTTAAAAACTGAAATAATATTAAGCATCTTCTGTGACAACAATGGAATAAAAATAGAAACTAATAACAAGAGTAGTTAGGGAAACTATACAAGTACGTGGAAATTAAACCATATGCTCCTAATGACCGATGGGTCAATGAAGAAATTAATAAAGAAATTGAAAAGTTTCTTGGAACAAATGATAATGGGAACAAAACATACCAAAACCTATGGGATACAGCAAAATAAATACTAAGAGGGAAGTTTATAGCTATAAGTGCCTACATCAAAAAAGAGGAAAAACTTCAAATAAACAATCTAATATTTCATCTTAAAGAACTAGAAAAGGAAGAGCAAAGCAAACCCAAAATTAGTAGCAGAAAAGATGAGAACAGAAATAAATGAAATTGAAATAAAAAATACAAAAGATCAATGAAACAAAAAGTTGTTTTTTTAAAAAGTTAAACAAAATTGACAAACTTTCAGCCAGACTGAGAAAAAAGAGAGAAGATCCTAAGAAAAAAGACAGAAGATCCAAATAAATAAAGTCAGAAATGAAAAAAGAGACGTTACAACGGATACAGCAGAAATTCAAAGGATCATTAGTGGCTACTATGAGCAAATCTATACCAATAAATTGGAAACTCTAGAAGAAATGGAGAAATTTGTAGATACATACAACCTACCAAGATTGAACTTGTGAGAAATCCAAATCCTGAACAGACCAATAACAAGTAACAAGACCAAAGCTGTAATAAAAAGTCTCCCATTAAAAAAAAAGCCCTAGACCTGACAGCTTTACCTCTGAATTCTACCAGACATTTAAAGAAGAATTAATACCAATCCCACTCAAACTCTTCTCAAAGATAGAGGATGAGGAAATAATTCCAAACTCATTCTATGAGGCCAGTATTATATTAAAACCAGACAAAAGACACATCAGTAAAAGAAGACTACAGGCCAATATCACTCATGAATATTGATGCAAAAATCCTCAACAAAATAGTAGGAAATTGAATGCAACAATACATTAGAAAGATCTTTCATCATGACCAAGTGAGATTTATCCCTGGGATGCAAGGATAGTTCATCATACATAAATCAATCAATGTGATACATTATATCAGCAGAATGAAGAATAAAAACCATAGGATCATTTCAGTTGATGCTGAAAAAGAATTTAATAAAATTCAACATCCCTTCATGATAAAAATTCCCAAAAAAACTGGGAACAGAAGAAACATACCTCAACAACATAAAAGCCGTATATGGCAGACCCAAGATAATATCATACTGAATGGGGAAAAACTGAAAACCTTTCCTCTATGATCTGGAACACAGCAAGAATTCCTACCACCACCACTGTTATTCAGCATAACACTGGAAGTCCTAGCTAGAACAATCAGACAAGAGAAGGCTATAAAGAACATCCACATTGCAAAGGAAGAAGTCAAATTATCCTTGTTTATAGATGATAGGATCTTATATTTGGAAAAACATAAATACTCCACAGGAAAACTACTGGGACTGATAAAAGGAATTTAGTAAAGTTTCAAGATACAAAATATACAAACCAAAATCTGTACTTTTTATTTATTTATTTATTTATTTTTTATTATACTTTAGGTTTTAGGGTACATGTGCACAATGTGCAGGTTTGTTACATATGTATCCATGTGCCATGTTGATTTCCTGCACCCATTAACTCGTCATTTAGCATTAGGTATATCTCCTAATGCTATCCCTCCCCCCTCCCCCCACCCCACAACAGTCCCCGGAGTGTGATGTTCCCCTTCCTGTGTCCATGAGTTCTCATTGTTCAATTCCCACCTATGAGTGAGAACATGCGCCACACTGACTTCCACAATGGTTGAACTAGTTTACAGTCCCACCAACAGTGTAAAAGTGTTCCTATTTCTCCACATCCTCTCCAGCACCTGTTGTTTCCTGATTTTTTAATGATGGCCATTCTAACTGGTGTGACTCAGAAATGATGCCGCATATCTACAACTATCTGATCTTTGACAAACCTGACAAAAACAAGAAATGGG
Organism: Hylobates moloch; assembly: GCF_009828535.3. NCBI lineage: Eukaryota > Metazoa > Chordata > Mammalia > Primates > Hylobatidae > Hylobates > Hylobates moloch. The sequence continues at coordinate 30,847,773 of NW_026652289.1, read as the reverse complement.
GAAAGGATTCCCTATTTAATAAATGGTGCTGGGAAAACTGGCTAGCCATATGTAGAAAGCTGAAACTGGATCCCTTCCTTACACTTTATACAAAAATTAATTCAAGATGGATTAAAGACTGACATGTTAGACCTAAAACCATTAAAATCCTACAAGAAAACCTAGGCAATACCATTTAGGACATAGGCATGGGCAAGGACTTCATGTCTAAAACACCAAAAGCAATGGCAACAAAAGCCAAAATTGGCAAATGGGATCTAATTCAACTAAAGAGCTTCTGCACAGCAAAAGAAACTACCATCAGAGTGAACAGGCAACCTAGAGAATGGGAGAAAATTTTTGCAACTTACTCATCTGACAAAGGGCTAATATCCAGAATCTACAATGAACTCAAACAAATTTACAAGAAAAAAACAACCCCATCAAAAAGTGGGCAAAGGACATGAACAGACACTTCTCAAAAGAAAACATTTATGCAGCCAAAAAACACATGAAGAAATGCTCATCATCACTGGCCATCAGAGAAATGTTTTGTTTTGCTTTGTTTTGTTTTTGAGACAGGGTCTTACTCTGTTGCCCAGGCTGGAGTACAGTAGCCATTTTGGCTTACTGCAGCCTTGATTTCCCAGGCTAAAGTGACCATCACACCACCTCAGCCTCCCAGACAGCTGAGACTACAGTTGTGCACCACCATACCCAGCTTTTGTACATATATATTTTATTTTATTTTATTTTATTTTATTTTATTTTATTTATTTATTTATTTTTTTTGTAGAGATGAGATTCCACCATGTTGCCCAGGCTGGCCTCAAACTCCTGAGGTCAAGTGATTCACCTGCCTTGGCCTCCCAAAGTGCTAAGATTACAGGTGTGTGCCATAATGTCTGGCCAAAATCTGTACCATTTCTACATGCCAACAGTGAACATTATGAAAGAGAACTAAAGCAATGCAGTCCCATTTACAATAGCCACATGTAAAATTAAATACATAAGAATTAACCAAAGGAATAAAACACTTCTATAATGAAAAGTATAAAATACTGGTAAAATAAATGTAAGAGGACACTGACAGGTGGAAAAATAGTCCATGTTCATGGATTGGAAGAATCAGTATTGTTGAAATGTTCATACTACCTAAAACAATCTACAGATTTAATGCAATATCTATAAAAATACCAATGACATTCTTCACAGAAATAGAAAAAACAATCCTAAAATGTATACGGAACCACAAATACCCAGAAAATCCAAAGCTATCCTGAGCAAAACGAACAAAACTGGGGGAATTTTATTACCTGACTTCAAATTATACTACAGAGCTATAGTAACAAAAACAGCATGGTGCTGACATGAAAACAAACAGATAGGCACATAGACCAATGGAACAGAATAGAGAACCCAGAAGCAAATTTACACACCTAGAGTAAGTCATTTTTGACAAAGGTGCCAAGAACATACACTGGGGAAAAGACAGTATCTTCAATAAATTGTCCTAGGAAAACTGGATATCTGTATGCAGAAGAATAAAACTAGACCCCTATCTAACATGATAAAAAAAAAAATCAAAATGGATTAAAGACTTAAACCTAAGACCTCAAACTGAAACTACTACAAGAAAAATTTGGAGAAAATCTCCATGACATTGGTCTGGGCAAAGATTTCTTGAGTTGTGGTCCATAAGCACAGGGAACCAAGGCAAAAATGGAGAAATAGGAAAACATTAAGTTAAAAAGCTTCTGAACGGTAAAGGATACAGTCAACAAAGTGAAGATACAACCCACAGAATGGGAGAAAATATTTGCAAACTCCCAATCTGACAAGGAATTAACAACCAGAAAATGCATGAAGCACAAACAACTCTATAGGAAACAAAAATTTAATAATGAAAATTAAGCAAAAGATTTGAATAGGCATTTCTCAAAAGAAGACATACAAATGGCAAGCAGGCATATGAAAAGGCGCTTAAGTTTATTATCACAGAAATGCAAATCAAAACTACAATGAGATATCATCTCACCGCAGTTAAAATGACTGTTATTCAAAAGACAGGTAATAACAAATGTTGACGAGGATGTAGAGTAAATGCAGCCCTTGTACACTGTTGTTTGGGGTTGTAAATTAGTATAATCACTATGGAGAGCAGTTTGGAGGTTTCTCAGAAAACAGAAAATTGAGTTACCACCTGATGCAGCAATCCCACTGCTGGGTATATGCCCAAAAGAAAGGAAATCAGTGTATTGAAGAGATATCTACACTCCTGTGTTTTTTGCAGTACTGTCTACAAAGGCTATGGTTTGGAAGCAACCTTAGTGTCCATCAACAGGTGAATGAATAAAAACAATGAAGTACTATTCAGCCATAAAAATAGAATGATATCCAGTCATTTGCAACGACTTCAATGGAACTGGAGACCATTATGTTTAGTGAAATCAGTTAGGCACAGAAAGAGAAATATTGCATGTTCTGACTTATTTGTGGTATGCAAAAATCAAAACAGTTAAACTCATGGACGTAGAGAGTAGTAGAAGGATGGGTTACCAGAAGCTGGGAAGGGTAGTGGGGGGTTGGAGGAGAGGTGGGGATGGTTAATGGGTACAAAAAATAGTGAGAAAGAATGAATAAGACCTACAATTTGATAGCACAAAAGGGTGACTATAGTCAATAAAACCTTAATTGTACATTTTAAAATAACTTAAAGAGTATATTTGGATTGTTTGTAACTCACAGGATAAATGCTTGAGGAGATGAATGCCCCATTTGCCATGATGTGTTTATTTCACATTGCATGCCTGTATCAAAACATCTCATGTAACCCATAAATATATACACCTACTGTGTACCCACAAAAATTTAAAAAAAATCACTGGTACAGGTAAATAAATCATCAAATAAAGAACACTGTAATACTGTAATGATGGTGTGTAGATTGGTTATATCTCCAATATAAGATTAAAAGATGAAACTACTAGAAATGACCATAGCTGCAGTAATTTGGTAAGGGATACATAACATAAAAAACGTAAATTGTAGCATAATAAATATAAAGTATGAAAGGAGATTAAAAGTATAGAGTTTATGTGATTGAACTTATTACTAGCATAAAATAGACTGTTATAACTATAAAATGTTTTATGCAAGCCTCATGGTAACCACAAAAAAAAAAACAACTAAAGCAGATATACAAATGATTAAGGAAAAGGATTACGAAAATACCAACACATAAAATCATCAAATCACAAAGAAATACAGCAGGAGAGGAAGAAATAAAGCATATACAAAGCAACAAGACACAATTAACAAATGACAGCAGTAAGTTCTTACCAACTGATAATTATCTTATATGTAAATTGATTAAATTATCCAGCAGAAAGACAGTGACCAAATGGTTTAAATAAAAGCACACCCAACTATGTGCTTCGTATGAGAGATTAACTTTAAAGACATACATAGGCTCAATGTTAAGGTATGGAAAAATATATTTCATGAAAAATGATAACCAAAAGATAGCAGGGGTGGCTATAATTACATTAGACAAGATAGATTTTACATTAAAAACTGTCACAAGAGACAAAGAAGAACATTATATGATAATAAAGGTGTCAATTCATCAAGAGGATAGAACAATTGTAAATAAATATGCCCCCATAAGTGGAGCACCTGAATATATAAAGCAAATCTTAACAGATCTGAAGGAAGAAATAGACAGCAATGCAATGACAGTAGGGGACTTCAATATCTTACTATCAACAATGGATAGATTACCCAGACAGAAAATCAATAAGGGAATATTGGACTTGACATACACTTTAGAAAAATTGGACATAATAGAGGTATACCACACCTTCTACCTGATATTAGCAGAATGCAGATTCTTCTCAAGCACACATGAAACATTCTCCAGGATAGACATGTTAGCCACAAAACAAATGTTAGCAAATTTGTTTTTTTAAGAAGATTTGTTTTTTAAAGAAGAAATTTAAGAAGATTTAAGTCATGTCAAGCATCTTTTCTGACCATAATGGTATGTAACTGAAATCAGTAACAAGAGGAAAACTGGAAAATTCACTGTATCAGTCCCTTTCCACACTGCTATAAATATACTACCTGAGACTGTAATTTATAAATAAAGGGGGTTTAATTGACTTACAGTTCCACATGGCTGGGGAGGCCTCAGGAAAGTTACAATAATAGCAGAAGGGAAAGCAGGCATGTCTTACATGGTGGCAGACAAGAGCAAAAGAGCACAGGGAAAACTGCCACTTATAAAACCATCAGATCTAGTGAGAATGTACTGTCATGAGAACAACCTGGAGGAAACCACCCCCATGATCAAATCATCTCCCATCACTTCCCTCCCCTGACATGTGGGAAATGTGGGAATTACAATTCAGATTATAATTCCAGATAAGATTTGGGTGGGGACACAGCCAAACCATATCATTCACAAATATGTGGGGATTAAACAGCATGCTTCTGAACAACCAGTGGTTCAAAGATGAAATAGAAAGGAAAATTTGTAAAACTTATGAGACAAAAAAAGATGAAAACACAACATACCAAAAACCTAGGAGATGCAGCAAAAGCAGTTCTGAGAGGAAAGTTTATAACAGTAATTGTCTACATTAAGAAATAGGAAGATCTAGGCCAGGCACGGTGGCTCACACCTATAATCCTAACACTTTGGGAGGCTGAGGCGGGCGGATCACTAGGTGAGGAGATCAAGACCATCCTGGCCAACATGGTGAAACCCTATCTCTACCAAAAATACAAAACAAAAACTTAGCCGGGCGTGGTGGCACGCGCCTGTAGTCCCAGCTACTCGGGAGGCTGAGGCAGGAGAATCGCTTGAACCCAGGAGGCGGAGGTTGCAGTGAGCGAAGATAGCGCCACTGCACTCCAGCCTGGGCGACAGAGCAAGAATCCGTCTCAAAAGAAAAAAGAAAAAAAAAGTAAGATTTCGAACAACCTAATGTTATACCTCAAGGAACTAGAAGAAGAAGAACAAACTAAACTTAAAGTAAGCATGAAAAAGAAAATAATAGATATCACAGCAAAAGTAAACCAAAAGAATATAGAAATAGAAAAATCAATAAAACTAAGAGTTGATTTATTGAACAAATAAAATCTATACATACTGTTCTGGACTAAGCAAAAAAAAAGGGAGAAGACTAAATAAATAGAATCAGAAATGAATGTGAAGACGTTATAATAGATGCCTTAGAAATAAGGATAATTAGAGACAAATATGAGCAATTAATTATATGCCAATAAATTGGATAATCTACAGAAAAAAATAAATTTTTATAAACATACAACCCACCAAAACTGAATCAGGAAAATAATGAGAGCCTGAACAGAGCAGTAACAAATAAAGAGATTGACGTGGTAATTAAAAACCTTCCAACAAAGAAAATTCCAGGATCAGGTGGCATAATGGCTGAATTCTAGCAAACATTGAAAAAATTAATATCAGTTCTTCTCAAACTCTTTCAAAAAATATATAACTTGAGGGAATACTTTCAAACTCATTTTATGAGGCCAGCATTACCCTTATATTAAAGTCAGACAAAAGCGCTACAAGAAAAGAAAAAAAAAGCTTACAAGCCAATATCTCTGATGACCACAGTTGCAAAAATCCTCAGTAAAATCGTAGCAAACCAAATTCAACAACATGTCAAAAAGATTATACATTATGACCAAGTGGGATTTATCCCTGGTATCTAAGATTGGTTTAACATATTCAAATCAATCAATGTGATATCTCACATTAACAGAATGGAAGACAAAACTCATAAGATTATTTTAGTAGATGCAGGAAAAGCATTTGACAAAGTTTGACATCTGTTCTTGATAAAAACTCTCAACAAATACTACCAAGAGCAATCAGACACGAAAAAGAAATCAGAGACATCCAGATTGGAAAAGAACAAGTAAAATTATTCTGTCTGCAGATGACATGATCCTATATGTTGAAAAACCTAAAGGACACACACGCACACACTTAAAACAGATGAATTCAGTAAATTTGCAGGATACAAAATTGACATTCAAAAATGAGTTACATTTCTTTATACCAGTAATGATCTATCTGAAAAACAAATAAAAAAGATAAAGATAATCCCTTTTACTATAGCATCAAAAAGAATAAAATACTTAGAAATAAGTTTAACCAAAACGATGGAAAATCTGTACACTGAAAGCTATTAAACACTAATGAAAGAAATTAAAGACACAAATACATGAAAAGCTATCTCATGTTCATGGGCTGAAAGAATTAATGCTGTTAAAATGTCCACATTACCCAAAGAACTATAGTTATCCTCAATATCCATGGGGGATTGGTTCCAGGACACCCCGTGTGGATAACAAAATCTCTGAATGCTCAAGTCCCTTTTATAATATGTAGTAGTATTTCATATAAGCTACACACCTTTTTTTATATTTTAACTCATTTCTAGATTCCTTGTAATATCTAATACACTGTAAATGATATGAAAATAGTATAGTTGTTATACTGTATTTTTAAAATGTCTTATTTTTTAATGTATTTTTTTCTGAATATTTTTTGATCTGTGGTTGGTTGAATCCTCAAGTGTAGAACCCATAGATACAGTGGGCTGACTATATACAGATTCAATGCAATGCGTATCAAAATTCCAATGGCATTCTTCACCTAAATAGAAAAATTTGTATGGAACCACCAAAGACCCCAAACAGCCAAAGCAATGTTGAGAAAGAAAAACAAAGTTGGAGGCACTAGATTTTCTGACCTGAAATTCTATTACTAAGCTATAATAAAAAGAGTATTCTACTGGTATAAAAGCCAATACACAGGCCAATGGAATCGAATAGAGAACCCAGAAATAAACCCAAGCATATATGGTCAACTAATTTTTAACAAGAAGACACAATGAGGAAAGAACAATATTTTCCATAAATGGTGCTGGAGCAACTGGATATTCACATGTAAAAGACTGAAATTGGATACTTATTTTAAACCATACAAAAAAACCCCACTGAAAATGGATTAAAGACTTAAACCTAAGGCTGTAAACTGCAAAACTCCAAGAAAAACACATGAGGAAAAAGCTTCTTGACATCCGTCTTGTCAATAAGTTTTTAGATATCACAGCAAAAGCTCAGGCAACAAAAACAAAAATAAACCCGTGGGACTAAGCAAAAACAGACAAATGGGACTACGTCAAACTAAAAATATTCTGCACAGCAAAGGAAATAATCAACAAAATGAAAAAGCCTATGAATTGGGGAAAATATTCGCAAACTGTATATCTGATGAAAGGTTAATATGCAAAATCTATAAGGAGTTCACACAACTCAATAGCAAAAAAACAAGTAATCTAATTAAAATTTGGTAGAGTACCCCAATAGGCATTTCTCCAAAGAAGATGTAAAAATGTCCACCAGGCATATGAAAAGGTGCTCAACATCACTAATCATCGGGGAAGTGTAAATCAAAATCACAATGAGATACTGTGTCACACCTGTTAACAATGGTTATATCAAGAAGGCAAGAGAAGTGTTGACAAGGGTGTGGAGGAAAAGGGAGCTTTTTTATACTGTTGGTGGGAAGGTAAATTGGAACAGCTATTATAGAAGACAGAGTGGAGTTTCCTCAAAAAATTAGAAGTAGAACTACCCTATGACTCAGCAATTCCTCTTTTGGGTATACATCCAAAAGAATTGAAACAATATGTTGAAGAGATATCTGCATTTCCATGTTTGTTGCAGCTTTATTCACAATAGATAAAATATAGAAACAATCCAACTGTCTGTCCATAGATGAATAGATAAAGAAATGATATAGGTATATATGTATGTGTGTGTATTTTATACATATATAAAATACACATATACATGAATATTATTCAATCTTAAAGAAGGAGATTCAGCCAATTGTAACAGCATGGATGAAGTTGGAGAACATTATGCTAAGTGAAACAAGCCAGACATAGAAAGAAAAATAGCACATGGTTTCACTTACATCTAGAATTTAAAAATAGTTGAATACATAGAAACAGAATTGAATAGTGGTTATCAGAGGCTGAAGGATGGGGAAAAAATGAGGAGATGTAGGTCAAAGGGTTTCAATGTTGCAGTATCTCAGAATGTAACTGTATTTGGCTATAGGCCTTTAAATAGATGATTAACTTAAATAAGGTTGTTAGGGTGGTCCCTAATTCGATCTGACCAGTGTCCTTATAATAAGAGGGAATTTGGACACATAAAGAGACATCAGGAATGCACATGCACATAGTAAAGTCCATGTAATGGCACAGTGAAAAGGTGACCATTTCAAGCCAAGGAGAGAGGACTCTTTTGGCCTCAGAAGAAACCAAACTTGCTAACATCTTAATCTTGGACTTCTGGTCTTCAGGATGATGAGAAACTATATCTCTGTTGTTTAATCCACCAGGCTGTGGTATTTTGTTATGGCAGCCATAGCAAACTATTAGTTAGACAAGAACACTGCTAATGTCTTTTCTAGACCTAAAATTCTACTGTTGTTTTTAAAAGATTGCTGCTCTTTTCTTGAGGGTCAAAAGTAAATGCTGATAATTCCCATTATCCTGGGGTGGTCTTAAGGAACTTTTTAATGTCCTCATTATCTTTCTTCCTTTATTTCTAGATACTTACTATAAGTTTTCTAGTAGCAAGATTGGAATCCCATCAGTTGACAGCGTATGAGCCTAATATACATTATAAATCATTCTCACTTGCATTTTGTGTATACTTCATTATTAGTATATTTATTTCAACTCAGAATCATTGCTTAAGTTCCTTCTGATCTTTATCTTTTCTCTGATTATCCTCTGATTGATAAAGTCTTTATGATTAAATTCTTCAGACATTACCATCTTGTTTCTACAATGTCGATATCTCCATGTTTCCAGTGTCTTCACTATCAGATCCTTGCCATATCATCCTTTTCACATAATTATGATAAATTATAAAAATCTCAGTGTATTTGGTATTATTGTAAGTTAAATGATATTTTCAGGATTTGCAAACATATATTGCACATTTTCATGATGTCACAAAAAACTAATGGTAACCAGGACTCATTAGAGAAATGATTAATTCTAAAACTGAGGCAGAAAATGTACAAGCTGAGCCCGGACCATTTTTTAGCGCAGAAAGCAAATAAATGCTTACAAACAAACAAACAAAACCCTTATTGATGTAGGTGCTTCAGAGGGACACAGGAGTCAACTGAAAGAGCTCCCAATGGCCAAAGGTGGAATAAATTGAGCAAGAAAATAAAGTAGTACAAGATAAAAGCTCAAAGTGTAACATCCATATCTATGAGTCCATATTGATATAATAATATCAATATCATAAATGATTGAATAAATAAGTAATTAGGAGAGAGTGGACACATCTCCCATATAGAAGAATTCCAAATAATTTATGTAAACACTCCACTCTCATGGAGGGGGTATACATAATGACTTCCCTCCAACAGTGCAGTATGGAAAGTGATGGAGGGAATGAGTAACTTTATGGTGAAGAAGCCTGATGAAGCTAACTGAGCGTGATTATCAATGTCAACATTAATAGTCATAACTCATGTTGACAGTATGTACCCTTGACACGCTGTCACAAAAATAGCACTTTATTGCTATAATATTCCTTTCCCCTAAGCCCAATAACCTCAGTATAATCATGAGAAAAACATCAAACAAATTCCAGTGGAGGGACATCCTACAAAATACTTTACTCCTCAAAAGTTTTCAGGTCATCAAGTAAAAACAAAATCTAGGAAACTGTCACAGGCATCAGGAGCCTAAGGAGGCAGACATAATAGCTGAATGCAATGTGGCATCCTGAGTGAGTTCCTGGAATAGGAAAAGGATATTAGGTAAAAACCAAGGAAATCTGAACAAATTATGGACTTCGATAAATGAATAACAACGCATCTGTATTGGTTCATTAATCATAACAAATGTACCATATTACAAACAGGAAAAACTGATCCTGGAGTACATGGAAAGTCTGTGTACCATTTTACAAAATTTTCTGTAAATCTAAACTTGTTTTAGAAAATAAAGTCTATTTTTTAAAAAAATGAAATCAGACTTCAAAACTTCTCGGCTATTTTGAGCTTAGCGCTGGTAACATAAGAAAAAGGTTTAAACTATCTTTAAAACTTCGTGAGGGATGATGTGAACATATAACTAGGCATTTCTACTGGCTTTTCAAATAAAATTAACTGCGTTTTGGCTTACAAAAAGATTATGATGAAGCCTACTCTAATTTCCCATACATCACAAAGCTTTTTCCTTAAATAATAAGTTTTGAGGAAATGTAATTTAGTAGGGCATTTTTTTGTAACTTTTTTTTTTTGTATTTTTAGTAGAGATGGGGTTTCACCATGTTAGCCAGGGTGGTCTCAATCTCCTGACCTTGTGATCCACGGGCCTTGGCCTCCAAAAGTGCTGGGATTACAGGCGTGAGCCACCACGCCTGGCCATACAACCTTTTAAGTTTGAAAATTGCCTTTACAAATGTGTCATAGTTACCATTAATTCTCACTTTGTAGATAGGTTAGCTAGTACAGAGATGTGCTTAGTGTCCAAAGCTAATAAGACAGAATCAAGACCTGATCTCAATCATCAGACTCCTAGTTGAATGTTCTTTTCACCGCACCAGTGGTCTCCAAACATTTTTATTGCACAAACTTATCAGTAAAATATTGTGAGAAGCAACCACAGTATATGATTATGTGTTTATAAATTATATGCATTTATATCTAAATTATTTTGGGTAAACTCTAAGGCATACCTCAAAGTAAGTATTAAGATGATTCAATTACAAATTTATACAAACTGAATTTTTATTTTTTTTATGCACCAGGTGTTTATTTGTACAGCCCTCTTTGTAAACTACTGCTCGAATTATTTATTGATGTGTAACAAACCATCTCAAAGCACATTATTTTGTGGCAAAGAAAAGCCCACTTATTATTATCTCTCATGGGCCTGGGGTTGACTGGGCTTAGCAGGGTGGTTGTTACTTAGGGCCTCTCATATGGTTGCTGTCAGATGGTGACTGGGGCCTGAATCATTTGGCTTGCTTACTCACCTATTACACCTGGGCTGGGGAGGCCCACATAGCAAAAGAACTGAGGGTCCTCGTGTGTTTGTGTGTGTGTGTGTAAGTGTATGAATGTATGTATGTGTAAGAGTGTGTGTGTGTGTGTGTGTGTGTATTCTGTTTCCCTCCAGCATGATGGCTTTAGGGTCACTGGACTTCTTACATGGTGGCTCAGAGCTCCACGGCATATGTTCTGGAAGAGGCAGAACCAGAAAATTTATTTTTCTCTTTTTCTGACCTAGACTGTAAATTTATGCAGCCTCATTATTGATTATTTAAAAGAGTCACTAAGATCTGTACATACCCAAGGCAGGGGTGGACTTAGACTCTACTTCGTGATGAAAGCAATGCCAAAGAACTTGCTGACATGTTTTTAAATCACCCAAAGCAGAAAGTCTGAACTCTAGTAATTTTATTTTATGAGATAAATTCTTAATAATCCATTGGTGCAGAGAAAGAAATAAAGTAGCACCCCGTGCTTCTCACAGCTGCCTTTTTGTGGCTATTCTCATAAATAATTATACTGATATTCTCCTTTTCTGTAATTGATTAAAGAGATGCTCGTTCCCAGTTAAATTAAAACTCTTTCCTTCTCATCAAAGCCTAGAGCAGCTTTGTGGGACTTTGCTCCTTCAGCCTAAAGCTGTGTCCACCCTGACAGGAGATCAGCATTTTTGCAAGAAAGGCTGCTAATATACTAAGGTTTTTGTTTGTTTGTTTGCTTGTTTGTTTTTTTTTGCATTCTGCTCTTTCATTGTGCTTTAATGTAAATTACTGGTATTTCACTAGTTGTACTGAGCACTTTTTTGCCTCCTTGGTATCAAACACAATATATTAGTCTTTGGATTACATTTGCCCTCTGCAAAACCAGTGATTAAGAGCTAAAGAGCAGACATAGGCCAAAAATGGTAGCTCACGCCTGTAATCCTAGCACTTTTGGGAGGCTGAGGTGGGGGGATCACATGAAGTCAGGAGTTCAAGACCAGCCTGACCAACATGGTGAAACCCCGTCTCTACTAAAAATACAAAAATTAGCTGGAAATTTCATGAACCCAGGTGGTGGAGGTTACCAATATTGCACCACTGCACTCCAACCTGGCTGACAGAGCAAGACTCCATCTAAAAAAAGGAGAAAGATCAGTGCCATTGCCATTGGACTTATAAGCATAATTCTATCTCAAACAGTGCTCCTCTTCAATGAAAACAAACTAAATGCACCTTGTGCCAAAGTGTAGTGATGTACCCCTCTTGTTAGTGTGCATGCTAAAGACAATATGTTTTTCCCACTGTAGCTCTATTTTTTACCCTAACTTGGAATTATGCTATTAACTTTTCTATTCTCTTTGATTATAATAGGACTCTGATAACTTTAAAACTCAAAATAGTCTCACTTTAGTAATAGGTTCAATTTGGTGTATTAATATGAACTGTTATTTTATATAGAGCAAAATAACTTGTTCAGCTCTGGATTGCTACAGCCTGGAAGCCACATTATGAATGGGGTGACAGATTTGTATTTTTCTTTCTTTCTCTGTTTTGAGCTTTGCTGCCTCCTGCCCGAGGTTATCTCTGGATCTTCGAGGGTTGGAGATAGTGGGAAAGAAAGCAAGGATAAATGTTTGCATATATTACACTTTTCAGATTTGAGGACACGAGTGTTGTTACCTTTCTCCTCCTACTCACTTTACAGTTCTCATTCTCAAATCTTTCTGACAATTTTCAAACTCAGAAATTCCAGTATGAGGAATTTGTACATTGAAGGGTTTAAGGAAGCAGAACTTCTAGGCCATGTGGATGTGGTGCACTCTAAGTACCTGCGGGTTTAGATAAACCTGAGAAGGGAAGAAAGCACAGGGTACATGAGTTTTGATCTCTGATACATTAGAGTCTTGAGAACAAGAATGATAAAGGATCGAGAGAGCCAATGAATAAGCCCGGAGGAAAGGAAGCAGTGGGCAGGAAGAATGGAGCTTAAGCAGGTGGGCCCCGGGTGCTGAAGCCTGGAAGGATGGGTGCTGCCTGGACCCACGATGTTCTTCTGTCAATCAGCTTCAGACTCCCTCAGTCACTGCCATAATCCAGTCAGACTCCTACTAGTTCTCTCTTTCATTCAAGAGAAAAGATCATGGACTGCAATGAGAATTCATAATTGTATTTAAGTTTCATATGATGCCTAAAATTAATTTTATGAGAGACAAAAAATTTAAACAATTAGAAACAAGGCTTAAATGAAAATTCCTCAAACTCTTATAATGATTGAATGTATTCACACTAAAGAGTGAATGATTAATATAAAAAATCCATCTTTGAAATGATGGCAGAAGGAGAGAAAGACCATTGGACTCCTGATGGGTGGTAGGGTGAAAACACCCTATATTCAGATTTGAGATGGCACAAAGATGTTTAAGGAAACCAAGACTTTCTCTCTCTCCCTGTCTTCTTTTTTAAACCACAAACGCCTTTGGATAAGTAAAAGCTTTTTCGCAGATATGTGACATTTTACATGGGCCATGTCCCAAATGTTCTGTCTCAAAGTACACAGAAAATGACTTAAAAGGGGCATGGGAGCCAGAATCCCTGTGGACAGTAATTCTAATTCTGAAGAACACATGCAGTTGCTCAACAACGCTGCTGGATTGAGAAATGAGGTCTTGAGAATTACCAAAGAAGTGCTTTCAAGATAATAAAGCTTTGCAGTGTTCCATCGCCTGCAGAGGAACAGCAGGACAGACGGTTTTTCCCTCTAAAAGGGCTAAATTTCTGAAACCTAACAGTGATGGAACTGAAGCTTTGGAGTTGTTTTAAGTAAATACAGAAAAAAAAAAACAAAAACAAAATTCTGTCACAGTTCACATCACTTCAGGATTGACGTTACCTGCTTTTATTTATTTTTTACTTCGTTTTGGTGATGCTGGTAGAATAGATGTCACTTGAGAGGTCAAGTCTTCGAAACAAGAGGAAAGCAGAGAGGTGAAGCAACTATGTGGAAAATTCAGGGAGATTTGCTGCTGATGCGTACGTTAGCCTAGGCATTTCTTTGAAGCAGCTGCTAGGTTAAGGAAATGCCAGTGCCAAGAAACTGCTTTTGAAATAACTTTTTGAAATCATGCATTGCTTACGTGGGATTCTTTCACCTCCAGAATTTTTATGACTAGTGGATCCCTTATTATTTGTCATTTTATGAAAGCATTTCAATAACTGCACATTAGCTGGTTATCTAAACTTCCAACCTTTTCTTTTTAGCTTTCGGCCAGGCCTTTTCTAATATTTACTTATTTTATGGAAAAACCGAACTTTTTCACTAGACACAAAATTTAAGTGAGCATTGTCTGTCCCTTGAGCTCACCCACCTTTCTCGTCAGCCCTGCCCTTGGTGATCCTCTTGCCTCAGTCCGCTTTGGCCCCTACATCCTGGCACGAATGTCATCATGGGTGCCATTCTCAAATAGCTTTATTTTATTCCCTCTATCAGTAAAGATACAGGAAATGGTGGCATTCTTTTTTTTTTTTTTTTTTTTTTTTTTTGAGACGGTGTTTCTCGCTTTCCCCCCGGCGGGGGTGCAGTGGCGCGATCTCGGCTCACTGCAAGCTCCGCCTCCCGGGTTCACGCCATTCTCCTGCCTCAGCCTCCTGAGTAGCTGGGACTACAGGTGCCCGCCACTGCGTCCAGCTAATTTTTTGTATTTTTAGTAGAGACAGGTCTTCACCGTGTTAGCCAGGATGGTCTCCATCTCCTGACCTCGTGATCTGCCCATCTCGGCCTCCCAAAGTGCTGGGATTACAGGCGTGAGCCACCGTGCCCAGTCGAAATGGTGGCATTCTTATACTTTGGCATGAGATAGGAATGTTTACATTTAATTTGTGAACCCCAAAATATGATCTTGAAGCAAATATTGATAGCAATGGAAGTAGCAGGTGAAATCGCCTGGAGCTCTACCTGATGCCCCTTCAACTAAGGCACCATAAAAATTCTCATCCTCTTCTTAGTCAAATCTAGAGGGAAACCCACTTCACTACGTTTTCTGAATGTGACTTGTAGTGAACTAAAAAAAAAAAAAAGAAATTCTCATCCTTCGTTTAAGATAAGTTCTTCATTGAAAAGAACTAGGAAATAGTATATCAATCTTCAATCATTTGAACAAAATGTTCATGATGGTAAATAGGAGGTCTTCTTGAATCATCCCAATAACCTCTTCAGGATTCCACTTCTTGTTATGATGACTGGGCATCTCACATTGCATCTGTTTTGAGATTGTCACCAAACTAAATAGGCATGAGAACGACCATAGTAGAGGGAAGCAAATTCTTTGTGTTAACAATTGTTACCTGTTTTGCTAAAATCAGTAGCAGAAGGATTATGATGAGGTTATTTAACTGGATAGTGAATAGGTCTCATTAGGCTAGAATTTTGTAAGGGGGTCTGCTTACTTGGTTTTACTTCCTTTGGCCAATAGATTAGTGATTCTAGTAGCCAGCAATGGTCTACCTGATCTGAGTAGCTACCTAGAAATATGATTGCAGAGATTCTTTAACTTAAGATTTTACAATATTATACAAATATATTTCTGTGAATAACTGAGCCCACACTTTGTATACACAGTTTTTTATTACATGCAAAAATTTTAAATCACTCATAATCTCAGCATTTTTAACTACTAAAAAATTAGTTTACCTACTTTCATTCTCCTTCAACTCCACATCATGTAATCACTGTAAATTATTTTATGAGTATATATTTCCTGGGTTTTAATTTTATTTTGTTTTAAATTGACAGGTAATAATTGCACATATTAATGGGGTACAGAATGATGTTTTGATACATGTATACATCGTGTAATGATCAAACTAGGATAATTAGCATATCCATCACCTTGAACACTTGTCATTTCTTTGTGGTAAGAATATTCAAAATTCCCTCTTCTAGCTATTTTGAAATATACAGTACATTTTTTTTAACTATAGTCATCCTACTGTGCAATAGAACACCAGAACTTATTCCTTCTAACTAACTGTAACTTTGTGCATGTTGACCAATATCTCCCCACTCTTCCCTCTTCCCTGTTCTCCCCAGCCTCTGGTAACCACCATTCTACACTCTACTTCTATAAGATCAGCTTTTTAAGATTCCACATATGAGTTAGATCCTGTGGTATTTGTCTGTCTGTGCTTGGAAACTTTTATTTAACATAACGTTCTCTAGGTTAATCAAGTTGTTGCAAATGACAGGATTTCATTCTTTTTTTTTTTTTTTTTTTTTTTGAGACGGAGTCTCGCTGTCACCCAGGCTGGAGTGCAGTGGCACAATCTCGGCTCACTGCAAGCTCTGCCTCCCGGGTTCATGCCATTCTCCTGCCTCAGCCTCCTGAGTAGCTGGGACTACAGGTGCCCGCCACCGTGCCCAGCTAATTTTTTGTATTTTTAGTAGAGACGGGGTTTCACCGTGGTCTCGATCTCCTGACCTCGTGATCCACCCGCCTCGGCCTCCCAAAGTGCTGGGATTACAGGCATGAGCCACCGTGCCCGGCTGATTTCATTCTTTTTTATGGCTGGATAGTATTCCATTGTGTACATATACCCATTTTTTTAATCCATTCATCCACTGATGAACACTTAGGTTGTTCCTATATTTTGCCTATTGTGAATAATGCTGCAATAAACATGGGGGTGCAGATATCTCTTCAACATATTGATTTCATTTCCTTTGGATATATACCCAAAATAGAGGTTGCTGAGTCTCAGTGTAGTTCTGTTCTTAATTTTTTGAGAAAACTCCATGCTGTTTTCCATAATGCTCCAATTTACCTTCCCACCAACAGCAGCTAAGTGTTCTCCTTTATGTATATCCTCACCAACATTTGTTATTTTTTTATCTTTTTGATAGTCACTATTCTAACTGGGGTATGGTGACATCTTGTTGAGGTTCTGATTTGCATTTTCCTGATGATTAGTGATATTGAGCATATTTTCATATACCTGTTGTCATTTGTATGTCTTCTTTTGAGAAATGTCTCTTCAGATCTTTTGCCAATTTTCAAAGTGAATTTATTTATTTCTTTTTCTGTTAAGTTGTTTGAGTTTCATATATATTCTGGATCTTAACCGCTTGTCAAATGCATAGTTTATGACTGTTTTCTTTCATTCTGTAGGCTATCTCGTCAACTCTGTTTATTGAGGTTTTGCTGCGTAGAAGCCTTTCAGTTTGATGTAATCCCATGTGCCTATTTTTACTTTGTTTTCTGTGCTTTTGAGGTCTTACTCCAAAAATTCCTTGCCCAGACCAATGTCATAAGCATTTATCCAATTTTTTCCTCTAGCAGTTTTATAGTTTCAGATCATACATTAAGTCTTTAGTCCCCTCTGCGTTGACTTTTGTAAGTGGTGAGAGGTAGGAGAGAAGAAGGCTTCAGATGATCAAACTACTCCAAGCTACAGGAGGAAATTCAAACCAAAGGCAAATAAGTTAAAAACTTTGAAAAAAAATTTAGACGAACGTGTAACTAGAATAACCAATACAGAGAAGTGCTTAAAGGAGCTGATGGAGTTGAAAGCCAAGGCTCAAGAACTACATGAAGAATGCAGTAGCCTCAGGAGCCGATGCGATCAACTGGAAGAAAGGGTATCAGCGATGGAAGAGAAATGATTGAAATGAAGCGAGAAGGGAAGTTTAGAGAAAAAAGAATAAAAAGAAATGAACAAAGTCTCCAAGAAATATGGGACTATGTGAAAAGACCAAATCTACATCTGATTGGTGTACCTGAAAGTGACAGGGAGAATGGAACCAAGTTGGAAAACACTCTGCAGGGTATTATCCAGGAGAACTTCCCCAATCTAGCAAGGCAGGCCAACATTCAGATTCAGGAAATACACAGAATGCCACAAAGATACTCCTCGAGAAGAGCAACTCCAAGACACATAATTGTCAGATTCATCAAAGTTGAAATGAAGGAAAAAATGTTAAGAGTAGCCAGAGAGAAATGTCAGGTTACCCACAAAGGGAAGCCCATCAGACTAACAGCGGATCTCTTGGCAGAAACTCTACAAGCCAGAAGAGAGTGGGGGCCAATATTCAACATTCTTAAAGAAAAGAATTTTCAACCCAGAATTTCATGTCCAGCCTAACTAAGCTTCATAAGTGAAGGAGAAATAAAATCCTTTACAGACAAGCAAATGCTGAGAGATTTTGTCACCACCAGGCCTGCCCTAAAAGAGCTCCTGAAGGCAGCACTAAACATGGAAAGGAACAACTGGTACCAGCCACTGCAAAATCATGCCAAATTGTAATGATCATCAAGGCTAGGAAGAAACTGCATCAACTAACGAGCAAAATAACAGCTAACATCACAATGACAGGACCAAATTCTCACATAACAATATAAACTTTAAATGTAAATGGACTAAATGCTCCAATTAAAAGACACAGACTGGCAAATTGGATAAAGAGTCAAGACCCGTCAGTGTGCTGTATTCAGGAAACCCATCTCATGTGCAGAGACACACATACGCTCAAAATAAAAGGATGGAGGAAGATCTACCAAGGAAATAGGAAACAAAAAAAGGAAGGGGTTGCAATCCTAGTCACTGATAAGACTGACTTTAAACCAACAAAGATCAAAAGAGACAAAGAAGGCCATTACATAATGGTAATGGGATCAATTCAACAAGAAGAGCTAACTATCCTAAATATATATGCACCCAATACAGGAGCACCCAGATTCATAAAGCAAGTCCTGAGTGACCTGCAAAGAGACTTAGACTCCCACACAATAATAGTGGGAGACTTTAACACCCCACTGTCAACATTAGACAGATCAACGAGACAGAAAGGTAACAAGGATATCCAGGAATTGAACTCAGCTCTGTACCAAGCAGACCTGACAGACATCTATAGAACTCTCCACCCCAAATCAACAGAATATACATTTTTTTCAGCACCACACCACACCTATTCCAAAATTGACCACATAGTTGGAAGTAAAGCTCTCCTCAGCTAATGTAAAAGAACAGAAATTATAACAAATTGTCTCTCAGACCACAGTGCAATCAAATTAGTACTCAGGATTAAGAAACTCACTCAAAACCGCTCAACTACATGGAAACTGAACAACCTGCTCCTGAATGACTACTGGGTACATAACGAAATGAAGGCAGAAATAAAGATGTTCTTTGAAACCAATGAGAACAAAGACACAACACACCAGAATCTCTGGGACACATTCAGAGCAGTGGGTAGAGGGAAATTTATAGCACTAAATGCCCACAAGAGAAAGCAGGAAAGATCCAAAATTGACACCCTAATATCACAATTAAAAAAAATAGAAAATCAAGAGCAAACACATTCAAAAGCTAGCAGAAGGCAAGAAATAACTAAAATCAGAGCAGAACTGAATAAAATAGAGACACAAAAAACCCTTCAAAAAATTAATGAATCCAGGAGCTGGTTTTTTGAAAAGATCAACAAAATTGATAGACCACTAGCAAGACTAATAAAGAAGAAAAGAGAGAAGAATCAAATAGATGCAATAAAAAATGACAAAGGGGATATCAGCACCAATCCCACAGAAATATAAACTACCATCAGAGAATACTACAAACATCTCTATGCAAATAAACTAGAAAATCTAGAAGAAATGGATAAATTCCTCCACACATACACCCTCCCAAGACTAAACCAGGAAGAAGTTGAATGTCTGAATAGACCAATAACAGGCTCTGAAATTGTGGCAATAATCAATAGCTTACCAACCAAAAAGAGTGCAGGACCAGATGGATTCACAGCCGAATTCTACCAGAGGTACAAGGAGGAACTGGTACCATTCCTTCTGAAACTATTCCAATCAATAGAAAAAGAGGGAATCCTCCCTAATTCATTTTGTGAGGCCAGCATCATCCTGATACCAAAGCCGGGAGGTGACACAATCAAAAAAGAGAATTTTAGCCCAATACCCTTGATGAACATTGATGCAAAAATCCTCAATAAAATACCGGCAAACTGAATCCAGCAGCACATCAAAAAGCTTATCCACCATGATCAAGTGGGCTTCATCCCTGGGATGCAAGGCTGGTTCAACTTATGCAAATCAATAAACGTAATCCAGTATATAAACAGAACCAAAGACAAAAACAACATGATTATCTCAATAGATGCAGAAAAGGCCTTTGACAAAATTCAACAACCATTCATGCTAAAAACTCTCAATAAATTAGGTATTGATGGGACGTATCTCAAAATGATAAGAGCTATCTATGACAAACTCACAGCCAATATCATACTGAATGGGCAAAAACTGGAAGCATTCCCTTTGAAAACCGGCACAAGACAGGGATGCCCTTTCTCACCACTCCTATTCAACATAGTTTTGGAAGTTCTGGCCAAGGCAATGAGGTAGGAGAAGGAAGTAAAGGGTATTCAATTAGGAAAAGAGGAAGTCAAATAAATTGTCCCTGTTTGCAGATGACATGATTGTGTATCTAGAAAAACCCATTGTCTCATCCCAAAATCTCCTTAAGCTGATAAGCAACTTCAGCAAAGTCTCAGGATACAAAATCAATGTACAAAAATCACAAGCATTCATATACACCAATAACAGACAAACAGAGGGCCAAATCATGACTGAACTCCCATTCACAATTACTTCAAAGAGAATAAAATACCTAGGAAGCCAACTTACAAGGGACATGAAGGACCTCTTCAAGGAGAACTACAAACCACTGCTCAGTGAAATAAAAGAGGATACAAACAAATGGAAGAACATTCCATGCTCATGGGTTGGAAGAATCAATATCGTGAAAATGGCCATACTGCCCAAGGTAATTTATAGATTCAATGCCATCCCCATCAAGCTACCAATGACTTTCTTCACAGAATTGGAAAAAACTACTTTAAAGTTCATATAGAACTAAAAAAGAGCCCATATTGCCAAGTCAATCCTAAGCCAAAAGAACAAAGCTGGAGGCATCACGTTACCTGACTTCAAACTATACTAGAAGGCTACAGTCACCAAAACAGCATGGTACTGGTACCAAAACAGAGATATAGATCAATGGAACAGAACACAACCCTCAGAAATAATGCCACATATCTACAACTATCTGATCTTTGACAAACCTGACAAAAACTAGCAATAGGGAAAGGATTCCCTATTTAATAAATGGTGCCGGGAAAACTGGCTAGCCATATGTAGAAAGCTGAAACTGGATCCTTTCCTTACACCTTATGCAAAAATTAATTCAAGATGGATTAAACACTTACATGTTAGACCTAAAACCATAAAAACCCTAGAAGAAAACCTAGGCATTACCATTCAGGACACAGGCATGGGCAAGGACTTCATGTCTAAAACACCAAAAGCAATGGCAACAAAAGCCAAAATTGACAAATGGGATCTAATTCAACTAAAGAGCTTCTGCACAGCAAAAGAAACTACCATCAGAGTGAACAGGCAACCTACAGAATGGGAGAAAATTTTTGCAACCTACTCATCTGACAAAGGGCTATTATCCAGAATCTACAATGAACTCAAACAAATTTACAAGAAAAAAACAAACAACCCCATCAAAAAGTGGGCAAAGGACATGAACAGACACTTCTTCTCAAAAGAAGACATTTATGCAGCCAAAAAACACATGAAAAAATGCTCATCATCACTGGCCATCAGAGAAGTGCAAATCAAAACCACAGTGAGATACCATCTCACACCAGTTAGAATGGCCATCATTAAAAAGTCAGGAAACAACAGGTGTTGGAGAGGATGTGGAGAAACAGGAACACTGTCGGTGGGACTGTAAACTAATTCAACCATTGTGGAAGTCAGTGTGGCGATTCCTCAGGGATCTAGAACTAGAAATACCATTTCACCCAGCCATCCCATTACTGGGTGTATATCCAAAGGACTATAAATCATGCTGCTATAAAGACACATGCACATGTATGTTTATTGCGGCACTATTCACAATAGCAAAGACTTGGAACCAACCAAAATGTCCAACAACGATAGACTGGATTAAGAAATGTGGCACATGTACACCATGGAATACTATGCAGCCATAAAAAAGGATGAGTTCATGTCCTTTGTAGGGACATGGATGAAACTGGAAACCATCATTCTCAGTAAACTATCGCAAGGACAAAAAACCAAACACCACATGTTCTCACTCATAGGTGGGAATTGAACATTGAGAACACATGGACACAGGAAGGGGAACATCACACTCCAGGGACTGTTGTGGGGTAGGGGGAGGGGGGAGAGAAAGCATTAGGAGATATACCTAATGGTAAATGACGAGTTAATGGGTGCAGCACAACAACATGGCACATGGATACATATGTAACAAACCTGCACATTGTGCACATGTACCCTAAAACTTAAAGTAAAATAATAATAAAATTAAAAAAATAAACTCAAAACCTCAGTTCTTATGGCTTTTAAAATGCCAAGTAGGGCAGAAAAAAATTACCTCAGTTGTTTTTACATGCGATACTGTTATTAACAACTGTTCAACGTAGTGTCTATTTTTTTGGCAAGTATACTTAGTGTTGACTAATCATTTCTATTTCTATTTCTTATAATCTTGAGGGTAATGCATTAAAAAAACAGAAAATAAAATTTAAAGCATGCAGCAGAGATGGGGGGGATCAAAGGAAGGTGGTATTTTGGCTTTTCAAAATTAGCTTACCATCTTTGATATTTGCTAGGCAAATAAACTTTGGGTATTAAATCAATAATACATTGACAATTATATAAAATCTGAATGCCAGCTTGTGTCTTCTATACTTTAGTAATGATGTAAATAGTATCACATTAAGCATTCTTATTGCTGATGCTATTATAATTTTGACTTAGTTCCTGCAGTTCTTCAGCTTTTAGTTTTACACTTCCAACTAATCACCTCATTTTATCATTTTACTTTTATTCTAGATACAAGTCCATACTTACTGACTGTAAGTATGAATTCAAGGATATTTCATAGTATTTTACAGAATGTAAAGAGATTTCATGTACATAATCTCACTTGATCCTACAGCCTTATGGAGTGGCCAGAAAATGAATTCTTAGCTCTGCTTTACAGGTGGAAATGGAGGCTCAGATGACTTCTGAGGCTGTCTAATGGATTAGCAAATGTGGCTAATCACATGGATACCCATTAGTAGAACCTGGGCCAACAAACAGTTCTTTTGACCCCTGGTCCTTTGCTTCTTCCAATACACATCTTCACAGAAAAGTCTGGTTATAATTTAGCTCTAGGTTTCATCATTGGGGTCAGACTATGCCACAGCATGTTGATGGCAGTACTTAAGTGTAGATGGAATGAAAATGGAAAACATAAGAAGGAAGGGATAAAGAAGGCAAGTCAAGGAAGGAGATAAAGAGAGCAGAGTGTATGCAATTAATTGCCCGTGGGTCAGTGGTACCACTGCCATAGGTCACCAGTCCAAATTTAATAATTAAATATAACTGAGCCATTTATTACTTAATGTCTAAAAGATTCCAGTAGGAGCATATATGAGTATCTGTTACTTGTGTAAATAATATTCCCAGTTTGTGTGTGTGATTTGTGTTTGTTATAGTAAGAAAATTAACCACCGATACAACAAAATCTTTACTCTAAGCCCTGGACCTCAGAAATCACATGTATTCCTTTCTCAGGAAGAAGCAGAAGAGCCTCACACACTCACCTCACTGGCACTATGAGAGCTGCTTCCCGTCCTGGGACTAGCCTGGGTGTTGTTCCTCTGCAACTGAGCTCTTGCCATGTGGCTTCATTGTTATATGTAAAGTCACTGCCCTCTGTCATCTTTCAACTTACTTTTGTCATTGCAGATGTTGTGAACTCAGAGTCAAAGGGAAAATGATAACTTATTTATATCAGTGATAATTTTTATTTTAAAAAGTGTCAACAGACCTGAATGGAAAAATAAAATGCAGCGATTTCCTGGAGGGAAGTTTTAAAATGCAATAACAGAAATTCCAGGTGTTTGAACTCTTCTCCCATTTCTGCTTGATTTTTGAATCTATGATACTTCTGTTAGAATACCTTAGAACTGTGAATGCATCTAACCCATATCTTTAGTACTAACATTCCAGCTTTGAGTAAGTTATAATTATGAAACTCATTAGTGTAAGTCAGGGACTCATCCTCTCTGCACCATTCTGTCTTCCATTTCTGGTTCATTGCCACCCTCTCTTGCAGCCAAGACCCAAAGACCTGGCAACAGAAGACATGCACTATCACTTCTCATTCTACCTACCTATTTTCCACAATTTGAGAGCACCTGAAAAATAAGAAGCAGGTTAGCAGCCATTTTATCGAGCTGGAGAAAAGGAGAAAGCCAAATAGGCATAGTATTCCTGCTTTAAACTGATACATTTAGTCAAAAAAATTTTTTTTGAGACAGGGTCTCACTTTGTCACTCAGGCTGGAGTGCAGTGGTGTGATCTCGGCTCACTGCAGCCTCAACTTCTTGGGTTCAAGTGATCCTCTGCCTCAGCCACCCAAGTAGCTGAGACTACAGGCACACACCACCACACCTGGCTAACTTTTGTATTTTTATTTTTATTTTTTGTAGGGACAAAATAAATATCCCTTTATTTTGATAAAGGGACATTTAGTTGTATAAATATGCAATCTTGTTTGGGAGGCCATCATCATCCTAATAGGAGGATTACTCATTTATCCACATTTGGCCTCTCAACCCCTTTCCTATTTTAGAAGGTGGCATGAGAGTCCATTCTTGGAATGACAGCCAGTGGCATCAAAGGTATTAAATACTTTACCCTGTTATGTTGTGGACTGGCAGGGGACCACTTTACTAGTTGGTAGAAAAACCCACTAGCACAAAGACTATTTTTAGTAGCAACTGTGCATTAAATGCTGTCATGCAATAAGACATCATTGCAGATCAGGGACACAGTTAAGTAGACAGAAAAGTTATTGAGATAATATTGTGGTATTGAACGACACCAGAGATAATAGCATTGATTCACCCCAAAAGGATATTGTAAATAATAACCAATTAATTGTTGCAGAAATTTTGAAAGTAAGTCAATGAAAATCAGGGAGACAGATTGGGCGAGTCGATGATTTTGTTCAGTTTTTTCAAAAATCCTGCTGAGTCCTCTGTGGTCAGGGTTAATGACATATTTGCAGTTCTGCCTATCAGAGGCCTTGAGAAATTTTACCTTGTTGATGTGACCTGAGTGCAGACTCTTCTGAAGTACCTATGCTTTCTTCTTTGCTCATTACTGAAACCTGAAAACAACAAGGCTGACAGTAGAAAAACACCTCTAGAAACCTCAGGGGAAAAATTATCCTTCAGTGTTTATTTTACTTGAGGAAACAACCAGAAGTCTCTGGTGATGAAGTGAAGGTCCATCATTTTGGAAACGTGTCCAGGAAAGATTTGTTTTTCTGCCACCTGCATTGCAGTCTTGCCATTTGCATTTTCCTTTTCTCAAAATGCAAGTAGCATGCATTGGCTTCTCTGACCCTCCGTCTTTCCTGTCATTCCTATAGTTATGTTGGGAAAATGACATCTTTACACAAGGTCAAGTATTTGCCATGTTAGAAACAATATTTTTTCCCAAGAATTCTGTTTTCAAGATACACAGGCAAGAAGTTGGGTTACTTAAATCCTTCAATCAACTTTTATTTATTTGAACCATAAATAATGTACCCACTTTATAGAAAGTTTGGATTAGTTACATGGAGGTTAGTGTTTAATGAAAGTTTTATCCTTCTTTACTCTGTCATCTCTTTGGGTCCCTAGTGGGTGTTCAATAGCCTAAGCATTCCTCCTGCTTGAGGTTGTTTTTAGGATATGGTAAAGTTAGGAGGCAGTCATTGCATTAACAGATGAGAAATGTGTGCACCTAAGAGAAGATTTTGAAGGTTTAAAATAAGCCAAAGATTACTCCTCAATTTTCTTCAACTCTCAACCCATATAAGGACACTCACTTTCTAAACAGACTAGCTGAAAATAATTTTAAAGTGCTTATTATTGTACTAATTCATAATAAGAACAGCTTACATACACTGAGTGCTTTCGGTGTGCATCTGATATGCATTATCTTATTTAATGCTCACCATGAGTGTGTATAGTAGATCTTTTGATAATCCCCGATTTTACTGGTAAATTGGCTATCCCTTCACCTCACCCTTACATCACCACCAGTCCTATGGATTAGATTCTATCTCAAGCATACAACTCAAACAAGCCACTGAGCTCATATCCAGGGGCAATGTGCTAATTTAAGTCACTATTATCTCTCACTTAGCCTGCTGCAATAGCAATTTTATTTTCCATTCTGACTCCCATCCAATTCTCCTAGTAGCCAGAATTACCTTTTAAAAATGCATATTGAGTCATATGGCTCCTCCACAAAAAATTCTGGTCTGCAAAATTCTGCAGGCATTGACCCACCATGCCCTGCCTGTTCTGACCCTGCTGCTTAGTTCTCCATTCTCACCTTTTACAGCCTCTTCTTGCTCACTCCACTCCAGGCTCATGGTAGTCTTTCCCTTCTAGAGCATGCAGTCTTGTCTTCACATGTGCTGTTTGTACCCAGGCTGCCTGAAGTACTCCCCCAGAATTTGCCTGGCTACTCTAAATCCTTATTAGTTCTCTGATAAAAGACTGCTCCTCAATATTTCCCCAACTTAGCCATCTAAACGAGGTTGATTTGCTCTATGCTCTCAAACAGTGTTCATATCTCTATATTTGTACCTCTATGTCATAAATTCTGCTGTTTTATCTACATAGGCAGATTTTTGTCTTGCCGATTAGTATGTAGGAAGACATTTAATGATTTTTTCACTATAAGTCAAAAATCCTTTAAGATTTCATTAATAATTTTTGGAGGTGCTTTTTAAGAGTTGATGACCAAAAGAGGCCAATGTAGCATAGTATGCTAACATTTTATTCTAAAATCCTGGTTTGCAATGTTCTGTGGGAGCTTTTTCTGAAACCTCTGCCTTTCCCTACCCAAGTCTTAAGGCCACCCATACCACCACCACCAATCAGGAGCTAGCCAATACAGCAGGGGCAGGACTTCCCTCCCGAAATTACCACTCCCAACTCCCTGGGGCAGTAACACTTAACTTCCTCCATCCAAAATGCATAGCAATTCTATCTGGTCCAGCTTCTAGCCACAAACCCATACCCATTACAACTTGATCTACACAAAACAATCCAGCCACCAAAAACTGTTTAAAAAGCTGTGGAATATGTGTAACTTAGGATCTATTTTCTATCAGTATATCAAAGATATATCTGCACTCCTATGTTATGTTTATTTCTGTGATCAATTATTTAATGAACATCTTCTCACTAGACTAAACTCTATAATAGCAGAAAACATTATTATCATGTTTGTAGTTATACCTCCTAACCCTAGCACAGTGCCTGGATCATGAAAAGCAATCAATACACAGTTCTCGAATGAATGCAATAACTTGCACAAAATCACACAGCATTAAGTATTGGACCCAGAACTTAAATCCAGATATGCATCTGATTCCAAAGGCCATGCTCGTTTAAAAAGAATACCAAAAAGCCACAGCTGATGTAATTACTATGAAATGTGTATACAAACGGGTATATGGCCTTACACAGATTTTATTTGTGTTTATGAATTAAAGGTGTGCAAAATATAGTTTTGGAGAGGCTGCATCTTAGTGACATGGCCTAAAATTCATTGATACCTAAAAGAGCACCAGAGGCCATTATGAGAACATGTAGGTGTATTTTTGCTAAAAGAGATCTACTGATCATTGATCATCTCACCATCTTCCTCCTCTTATCACATAATTAAAAACTAGAGAGTGGAAAGAAATCTCCAGGATCATAAGACAAAATAATGCCCAGTAAAGTTTCTGTTTCAAGGAATTGAATGGCACTTTCCTGTCATGGCAATAGAAGATTTAAAGGCATAGATTTATGTAAATTCCTTGGGGAGCTGTCACATGGCCCACAAGGTTCATCTTCAGTCAGGTATCAGGAGGATCTGCAAAGGAGCATAGCAGATAACATGTAGCAATACACACGAGATAACATGTAGCAATACATACGAGATAACATGTAGCAACGTTCTGGCCTAGCCAGTGCCCCAGGAGGCTCCCTCTGTGGTTTCTGAATGGCCCATTTCATTCTGCATACAAAAAAAAGAGCACTGTTTTCTTTCATTAGATTTTATTCTCATATTGTCAATGGTAATTCAATTATTCATTTATCCATATACTGGTAGGTGATTCCCAACATCATTTATTAAATTGAAAGTAACAAAATTCTAAGGTATACTTGCCACCAATCTAATTTCTCTTTTTTGTTATAAATATAATACTTTAGAATATTTGGAAAATATTGAAAAAAGTGAAGACTGATTATTTAAAAGTCTCCAAACCTATGGATATCCACAATTAATATTTTGATGTGTGTATGGACACAAGCGTCTCAACGCTCACACACACCATTACTATATGGTTAAAGAAACTGAGGCCTTCCCTTTCTATGAAACACAGCAGGAATTCTAGTATACCAAGACAAAGGGTTTCATATTGCCTTTTATTCTATGTCAAATGCAATGCTTAATCTCTATGCAGAAGTGACCTGGTTTCTCCCAGTCCTCCCCCGGATAAGTGGAATTTTCATTGGTTGGAGTGGTACACTGATGCTAAGCTGTCTCTCTTCACTTAGCGATTGAGGGGATGATAAAGGGGTTTTGCTTATAGCTTAGCTCTTAAGGACTACAAAGCTAGGCTCTAGTAAGGGTCAAGATTGTGAGCCCATTTGTGAAATCAGTTTATAAGTCACTTTTGCCACTATTTGAAGTCACAAGATTCCCCCTTATTCAAAAAGATATACGTACTATATGGAGATAACAAGAAAGATTTCCAAACAAGAGTCTATAAACAAGATAATTTAAACAAGATTCATGAAGATGTTACTCATTTTCTTGGTCCAGGTATACAGCTTATATTTCAAAACAATCTATAATTGCTTTATCCTACCTTGCTTATGGCAAATTCCTCTTTTTTCTATCTTGAGAAAATAAAGACAACAGAAATGTCCTAGAACTATTTATTAAAAACAGTTTCTCAAATTTAATTCTTATATCTAAGATTACATAATATATTTGCTTAGAGTGCCATAACAAAGTACCACAGACTAGGTGGTTTAAACAGCAGAATTTCATTTCCTCACAGTTCTGCAGGCTAGAGGTTCGAGATCAAGGTGTTGGCAGAGTTGATTCCATTCAGAGGCTTCTCTTCTTGTCTTGTAGATGGCTGTATTCTCACATGATCTTCCCTCTGTACATGTTTGAATCCTAATATCTTCTTAAAAAGACACCATTCATATTGGATTAGAACCTATCCTAAAGACCTCATGTTAATTCAATTATTCTCTTTAAAAACCTTACCTCCACATAAAGTCACATTCCGAGGTGCAAGAGGCAAGGACTTCAACATATAAATTCTGGGGGAAGACAATTAAGTCCATTACACACAGGTAGTGAATTAAGGGGGGTTAAACAATGTTTTTTTCTGACTCAAAGACCAGTTTTTTTCACTGGACGAAAGCTGCCTCTATGTTGTTAATTCTCTTCTCCACTGCCTATATTCCATATCATTAAGCAACTTCACCTCCCACCATCCCGAGGTGGAGCTAGTTGCTAGTAAGATTTTGAAGAAATTAAAGTCCTTCCTCTCTTCAGAAGGTGGAGTGGATGAACTGTAAGGATAAGAGGTGGCAATCAGTAAGTAAAATGATTGAAATGTAGATTATGAAAGTTATACAATTATTAGTCTGGAAAAGAGACATTTATTGAACGAATATAAATTGTTTGCCGGTAACTGCTAGATTAATTGAATTCTACTCAACTAGTGAGATCTAGTTTAAGGGGAAAACAATAGAAAGTCCCTAGGTCTATCTAGTCATTGTCTTATTTGTTCTTCACCATAACCTGTTAGGTGGATAAAGTTCCTTCATTTTTATCATTTTAGAGAATAAGGAGTAGAAGCTCAGAGAGTTTGTGTAACTTGCTCAAGTAGTGGAACTAGGACTCCAACCCATTTCGTTTGATTCGGAGTACAGTGATCTTTTGCCTGTACTTGCTGTCTCCCATTCAATGTACCCACAGGATGCTGTGTGAAGTTCTGTAGGTAATTTGTAGATTCGCCACAGGATGTGCTCTGAAAGAACTTTCTTTGTGAGACATCAAACTATCACACTCCTCACCCTCCTCACTCTGCCCCTACTGAAGCCTACAGGTGCAGAAATGGATATGCATATCCACACTCATGAAGTCTTATATCTTTCTTTCTTTTTGCTTTTTTTTTTTTTTTTTTTTGAGACAGAGTTTCGCTCTTGTTGCCCAGGCTGGAGTGCAATGGTGTGATCTTGGCTCACTGCAACCTCCACCCCCTGGGTTCGAGCAATTCTCCTTTCTCAGCCTCTCAAGTAGCTGGGATTACAGGCATACGTCACCACGCCTGGCTAATTTTTTGTATTTTAAGTAGAGATGGGGTTTCTCCATATTGATCAGGCTGGTCTCAAACTCCTGACCTCAGGTGATCTGCCTGCCTCCGGCTCCCAAAGTGCTGGGATTACAGGTGTGAGCCACCACGCCCGGCCATGAAGTCTTGTTTCATATTATACTTTAATTCGTGTTCTAGAAGTGGGACTTACTCAGAAGCGTAAGCAACTGACTGCTATGGAGTATGACTGGAAAGTTCACAAGCTCACATCTGCCCTAAAATATCTCTCCACCTGTCTGCCAAGATGCCATACTTTCTTTCAACCGACTTTAACATCTTACCTGTAAGCATACTAGAATTGGAAAAACAAATAAACAACAAACAAACCTGGTTCAATTATTTCTATAACAGTTCCTTTCACTAGTGAGTGTGAAATCAGTTTTGCAGGTCAAAACCAGCATTTCAAATATGAAGTAGAATAAAATAAAATAGAAAATATTAAAGTGAAGTGCATGAAATTGGGGGAAATATTAATTCATGACATTTTGTTTCCATTTCTTTCTTTGTGTATGTGAGACCTCACATACTAAATTCTTATGAAAAATTTATTTCTTGGGAGATGACAGTGAAAAAAAGTTTAAGAAGTAATCTTTTTTAAAAAATAACTTTATACTTTTTGATTTGAGGATTGTTTTGACAATATGATAAAAGTTATGGTTCTTCTCTCAAAATAAAGGCGCACAAATCTACACACCTATGTTTTGGGTACAATTTTAAAGGGCTGATAGACCATGTGACTCTCATCCACTGTGCTCAAGTTAAGGACATTTGCTCTAGCTAAAAATGGCATGTATTCTCTGGAAAGGGGAGAAATGGCCCTGGAGATCTCTTCTGTGCTGTTGGCCTCAACATTTAAATATTCAGCCTGAATGCCTTTAGTATTTTAAAGCTAACAGCATAGCCTGAAGAGAATGAGATGATGAGATGTTAGCACATTTGGTTAATAACTTTTTATTAAATAAAGTAAAGCTAAGTATATAGCGATGTTCAAACCGTTCCACACTAGCTCCACTGAACTTGCATGCCAAAGAGGAAGAAAGGCAATAAGCAACTAAATAATAAATGAATGAAGTGATTTCAGATAGGGTTAAGTGTTATAGAGGAAATAATTGGAATGATGAAATAGAGAAAACTGGAGAGGAGGTGCGATAAGTTAAGGAAGATACAGTAGTTTATTTTGAATTAAGGTCCAGGGAATGCCTCTTTTTTATTAGATGTGATTACTGTACCAGTATCTGTGGTCATGCCTCCTCTACCACATTACAACTATCAGTGCTTTACAGTATTTCAAGAACTCCATGATTATTTGTAGATTGGTACCTTTATTTCAGAATTGATGGAGGAAATATCATGGTTAAGAGTATAGATTCTAGCATCAGACTGCCTAAGATTGGATCCTTGCTTTGTCCTTTAGTGACAATGTAGTTGGAGGGAAGTTACTTAATCTTGTTGACTTTCTGTTTCTTCTAGTTTACCTTTAAAATGGGAAAAATAGTATTACCTACGTGATAGGGAGGATTAAATAGGTTAATAGATGTAAAGAGCTTGTGTATTACATTTTCTGGTTGTCCACTCCAGAACTCAGTGGCTTCAAATAACAGGGATTTTATAATATCTCACAATTTTCTGGGTCAGAAATGTAGGCAGATCTCAAAAGGGCAATTCTTCTCCTTCATTATTCTGTTTCTTCGGTTGGCCATTGGTGGTATTTGGCTGGCAAATGAGCTAGTTGGGAGGTCCAAGTGGCTTTACCCACATATCTGGCATGTGTAGGTATGACTGGAAGGCTAAAAAGATTGACCAGATGTCCTACTTGTAACCTTTCCAGCAGACCTTCTCAGGATAATCAGATTCTTATGCAGAAGCTGAAGACTGAGACAGAGTGTTCTAAGAAAAGAGAAATAGGTGCTGCTAGATTTTTAGGGGCCAGGTCCAGAAACTAACACAAAGACACCTTTGTCCTGTTCAACTCATCAAAGCCATTAGAGAAACAACTCAGATTCAGGGAGGAATTCTAGATTCCATCTCTCTGTGGGAGAAATATCAAAAAATGTATAGCCATGTTTAACCTGCCACACTGTCTACAGCACTTAGAAAGTACTCCTTGGTAAGTCTCTAAGCTATAATTATTATATCTTCTTTTTACCTTTCAAAAACTCTGGTTATGTTTATTTCAGATTGAGTAGCAAAATCAACCTTTAGCCTTGATTTCTTTTTACCTTTTCCATCCCTAATTTTTAAAATAGCCCTCATCAATAGGTGCCAGTTGGAGATTTAAAAACAGGCACGCCCTATACAAGCCAGTGAGTATTAATTGTGAGAGTTTCCCTCTCATCGTAGCAACAGTTTTTATTTATGTCATGAGTCACACATACCTTGGTTTCAGTATATTCATTCGTAGCCCATAATCCCACTAATATTACCACACAGCTGTGTGTGTTTGTTCTTCAGACAACGAGGGAAGAAGACTTAGCAGCAAGGTGACATCTGAGTATATTAAAATTCACAGTGAACAATAAAATGTTTCTTGACCCATATACGACTTGACTGAACCCCAGGTTGTTACTTTTTTCTCCCCAATATCAACAAAATCTTCCAAATTAAAAGAGCAGAAACACAAAGCCACATAAAAAGTTGAACAAGTTCACATTTTAAAATTTCTTGTAAAAGACTGATGATTGTGTGACCTTAATCTAAACAGACATTTCCTGTAACCGCTTATGCCTCATAAGGAATCTGCAGCTAATAGGGTCTCTGCATTCTTATCTATTGGCTTGGCTGTCTGAATGAGTATTTATTTGCTTTGACCAACTGTGCCTATCCCTCATTTTTTATTTAATTTTTTTCAGATTTAATACTGACCTGAGGTACACAAATGCTCTTTTTGGTTTGTGAAGCTCAAGGTCAATTTAAAGGCAAGTCCCTAGAGAAGTGAGCATTTGTGACTAGGTCATCTGTTTCCCCGAATCTGTTACAGCTTTTGAGATGTATGTAAGAAGGAGAAAACAGATAAGCCAAATTGGTTTTTGAGACGAGGGGCACCTACAAATGGAGCATTATTGACCATGAAAGTGTAGCATAATAGTATTTATTTGGAAAAAGATCCATTTGATCATTTTATCCTCTGGGAAGCTACAATGCCTACATCTTTCTTTTATTAAAAAGTTCGTCAGAATGTAACCCATTCCACCCCCTTCAACCGCACCCCCGCCCACGCAGCCCCTGTTTTGTCTATTAAACAAATTCTGTTTTGAGGTCATTTTCCCGAAGTTTCCCAGAATTACTACTCCCCCTCCCAAAACTGTTTTAATTTGTGTAGCAAGGCTACTCCGGAGGGATATTTGCTAGCAAGAGTATTGATCCAGTAATGGAGTTGCAGTTCAATTGCGGTGACAAGGAGCCCGATTTTTTTTTTTTTCCTTTAAGAATGATCAAGATATTTAGATTCCAGAGGGTAAAATTTGCACATGAAATCACCTGATTTTCCTTGTGACATTACGTTTTACTGCTTAGGCAATACACTTGCCTTAGCAGTTTGTTAGAAGTTCACACATTTGCACCTTTTAAATAGCTTTCAGAAAGAAGGCTGCGATTCTCTCTTGGGGAGAGAAAAATTGCCCTCTCACAAGTGGGAAGTTGATATTCCTTGGAGACCATCGGTCTTCTTATGTGTGACATTATTCCCATTATCATACTGGGACTCTCACAGACTTTATCTGAAGCACAGTGTGGTGGAAGGAACACTAATGAGGAGCCGGGAGGCCTGGCTTTCATACTCTTCTGCTCTTCATCAGCTGCTGATGCTGGACTAGACACTTAACCTTTCTGACGGTCCCCTTCCTCTGCCATTTAAAACAAGCATAAGGAGCTATGTGATCTTATGGGCTCCTTTCCATTCTAAAAGACAAACCAAGATATAACAAGCTTAAAATATTAATAGTTAGCTTTGGTATGAGTTGAAAATGGACAGTGTCAAAAAAAACCTTCAAATCATTTTTGTTTTAATGTATTCCTTAATGCTAGTGTGAATAACTCATTTCTTTCATCTGAGATTTTTAACCAAAAGCTGGCCCTGTTGTCCTCACTTCTGATGAGACAATCTGAGAACCTTGCTTAGGGTGTGAATATGGAAAATGTTGAGCTGATTTCAGAGTTTCAGTCACCTTTACACAGCAGCATTTCCAATCAGACTGATGTTCACAGTTCTATTTCTGGCAGCAAGCTGCTTGGCCACAGGGTTTGTACAATTTCTCTTTTTTTCTCAACACAGCAATTTCCCAGTACGTGTAAACTCTGTGTTAATTATTTTGGCTATTAACTGGGAAAGAAGAAAAGCTCACATTTGCTAAATCCAGAATGACAGAGTGGATTCAGAAGTGCTCTCTCAACAAAGTGGTTTACACTCTGGAGCTAATGCAGACTCTGTTTGTTTCAATGTATTGCTCACAAATATCGATTAATCATTTTTCTTTATTAGCTTATGCCCTCTTGGTGGTATAATGCATTTGACTTTCCTTCTGTCTTCCAGGAGAGTGGGATATTATAAACCTGGGCTGACACTTCAGCAAAAGGATTCCAGAGGTTTCTAGAGATGGGGAAACAGATGATTAATGTCAGTCTCCTCTAATAAAAAATAAATGTTAGAGAGCGGGGGTGTGTTTTTCTCATGTCCTTTAAAACCTCGTGCTATGAGTATGTGACAGTAGCGAGGCAGAAGACACTGTGGTGAAATCATTCAGTTCAGGTGGCTCATTCTTCTGTTAATTCCACAGTGCTTCCTAGACACAGTTTTCTGTGCCTTTTAAAGAAGAACCAGAGGCCTGTTCTAAGACCTGTATGGCTGTCAAATAAGTATCAGTGTGCCGGCAAAAGAGAGATTCTGGTTGAGGCCTTTCCCTCTTAACTACCTAAGGACTGTATATTTTTAGGTGCAAAGGAAAGAATTAAGCTGCCTTTTGTGTCCCAGTTGATAAGCATAGACTTAACAGTCAGAAGTCTCTGGCTCTAAGCATGAAAAGAAACTGAGTTAGTTTACACATAAAAGGGGTGCTTCACACACAGGACCAGGAACTGGGAAGTTATAAGGACCCCAAACATTATCTCCCTGTGCATCTGTTTTCTTCTCACGTTGCAAGCTGGTTCTTATCACTCAGTCAACACTATGGGGAAGATAGCCACTTCACAGGCCTTGAGATCCCTATCTTATTTTAAGAAAACAGAGCATACTAAACCAAGGGCGTTTCCCTCTCAGTTCTAAATTCAGCAGGAGAGGATTTTATTGTCTCAGCTCATGTCAAACAAGTACTTTTCCTTGAATTAATTAGGGGAAGGGGGTTTGGTAAAGAAACATATATCTGGCTGCCAGGAAGATCCTCTCACTGCCTCTTCATCCTCTCTACCACTATGAATGAAGGAAGCCAGTCAAGAATGTTTACCTAAAGGACCTTTGACCACTGCCAAAGACCTGAACTTTCATAGTCACACCGGAAAGTAAAACACAATGTATGTTCTCAATTGATCTGCCTTGTAGATGCTTGTCAAGAGGGGTTTTACCTTTGTGCCAATATAGAAAGTAGGACCCAAAGCTGCGGACAAGACATACTCTTATTACCATTTCTTTGAAATTTAGACTCGATTACTGACTTTTTACTGCAGAAGAGAGGGATTTTACTCCTTTTCACAGCCAACATCCTTACCACACCAACACTGATGCCTGTTCCTCTCTCCTATTCCCACATTTATATGCACCACTGTCACACAGCACATTTCCTGTTTCCACAATATCAATTTTGAATAGAACAATAATTCATGTTTATATTATTTTGAATATGTAAATGTTCTTTACATAGAACTATGTAAAATATAGCATAAGCCAGAATAGGTTAATCCATACCGTAGTAACAATCAACACCAGAATTTCAGTGGCTTTCTGTCGTGCAAAGTCAGCTCCAGGCTCAAGTCACTCTCCAGGGCATTCGTCCTTCATGTGTGACACAGTTGTCCAGAATGTTCTGATCTTGTGGCTGCACCCGCTCAAGAATAATTTCAAAGGGAAAGGAGAGAGAGAAGGGAGTGGAAAATCCAGGGCCTTTTCATAGCTTCAGACCATAAGTGATCATTTGTTATTTCTGCTCACACTTAATTGACTCAAACTAGTCACATGGCTTTGTCTAATTGCATGGATATTGGGATATGAAATTTCAGGAGGGAAAAGTGAATGGGATATTGGTGATGGCTATTACATGTCAGATTACTTTGTCTCTTTTTTCTACTTTTTGCTGAGTTAAAAAAATCCTGAAGGTCATACTTATTTTGTTATTTCGTTTGCTCATATAAAATATGAGTTTCATCTACTTGACCATATCTCTCCTTTAGCATTTTGACCAGTTTCAGTCTCGACTGGGTTTTCTCTATAACAGTTTTGGAGTTGTTTTCCTGGGACTCTTTCCGCCTCTCACTTTGAGTTGATCCCAAATATTCCTCTTTTGGTTTTACATCTTCATTTTGATGGAGCATGTCCTACAGTGATATCTTGAGATGGGTACATTGGAGGTAAATTTTTCAATAACTCATATATCTAAAAATGGGTTTTTACATTTCATTTTTATATCTAAAAATTTGTTTATTTTACTTCATTTTATTTTTACTTTGATATTGTGGCTGGATATAAAAATCTAGTCTGAAAATAACTTTTTCACGGGATTTTAAAGGCATTTTTTTGTTTTATCTCTTGTAACTAGTGCTTCTGTGGAGAAAGAGCATTTTTATTCTGATATTTTGTGTCTTTTTCTTTTTTCTTTTGAAACTCTTGTAGAATCTTTCTTTGTTTCTAGCATTTTGAAAGTCTGCAATGACGCTTGATGTGTATCCATTGCATTGGCCACTCAATGGGTCTTTCAAATTGAATGACTCTTCAATCCAGGGAAATTTATAGAAAACAAATTTAACTTATTTTTTTTCTCCTGTTAGCCTTTTGGTATGTCCTATTTTGTGAATATTGTACCTCCTATACTGGTCCTATAATTTTCCTATCTTTTCTATTTTATATTTAGTTTTAAAATATCTTCTTTTAATGTTTTTACTGAATTTTTAATTTCTACTTTAATATTTAAGATTTCAAAAGTCTCTTTCTTATGGTTTTTTTTTTTGTCATCATTGTTTTTTTTGGTAGAAGTGGCAGTTCTTGTTCCATGGATGAAATAACTTATCTTTTTTCCTCTGAGAATATTAATAATGATTTTCCCCCATCTCCTTGAATAGATTCCCTTTTCTTCAAGTTTCATATTGCTGTTGGCTTATTTTGGTTCATTTTTCATGTTAGAAACTTTCCTCAGATACCTTGTGATTTTTGGATGTATGCTTATGTATGAGGATTGCTCACTAAAAAGCTGACTGGAATGTTTATATGTATGTGTGTATGTGTGACTTATTGATTATAGGTTTAACTGTAACCTGTTCTTATTAGGTGATCTCATAGGGGATCCCAAATTAATAGGTTTAGATCTTTTTCTTGTCAATAGTTCAGATTCTTCAGATAAAAATTCTCTCCTGCATGGATGGTATAAATCTGTCTACCAGCATTGCTGGAGCTAGGAGGAAAAAATAGGACTGGGGATTTCAATATAAATGTATAGACTTATACTTAGTTCCCATGTTTTCAATACAGAATACCTGGTTCAAAGGTCTGGTATTGGTTTCTCTTAATCCTGAATCGCTCTGCACTACATTCCACATTCTAAATCTCTGGTATTCTGCCAGGGTGAAAGTGGCACAGATCTTTGGCCGAGCAGCACAGAAGGGGAAATCTTGAAGTCATTGCTTCTCATATAGGCTTTCAATAAGTCCTCTTATTCCTAGTTCACATTCCCTTGTACTTCTACATGTTAATGGTCTCCCCTAGATTCATGAGATTTTTGAGAGTGTATGAAACAACTAGAATAATTTTTTTTTCAAATTTACTTACTGCTAGCTTAGGACTTAGTTCCTGGGGTCTCCAAATTATTTCTTACTTATTCTGCCTTCCCAAATGTTGTGATTATCTTTTTTTTTTTCACTATGCTGTTTTTCTAAGTTGAAAAACCCCTTATATTGACACTTAAAATTGTATTATGAAAATTTTCAAACATGTACAAACTTTTTAAGCATGCAAAAAGTACAGAGATAATAATAATAATAAGCTTCTATGTACTCACTTAGCTTCAACAAGTACCAATATATTGTCAATGTATTAACCAACCCCTCTTCTCCTCCTATGCCAACTTCCCAATAGAATGTTTTAAAACAAATTCTAGACACACATAATTTAATTTATAGGTAATGTTCATGTTAATATAACAGGTAAAGACTTAAAAAAAAACCTAATTGTAAAACAACATCAGTAATTATTTAATATAATCTAGTACCAAAATCCATTTCAATTCTCTCTGATAATCAGAAAAAGTTGTCTTGTTATTTTTCTTTCTTTTTTTAAAAAAATTAGAATCTTCATACTGTCTGGTTGATCAGCAAGCAAGCATAGTTGACCCAGTCATCAAACATGAGAAATATGACTGCTCTATCTCTACCCACTTCTGTGGAAGGTTGGTGGCATAGGTAGACGTGACCACATGCCCATGACCACTTCAGGAGTCTTCGTTTAAGCCTTTTACCCAAGTACATTTATTAACAGTGCCCTTGGTCATGCTCAGAAGTGTTATGATTTGGACAAGAAATTATGTAGTCACTCTACGCATATGGATAGGTCATATCACCAATGGAGAAAGCCCATAAGGAATTTGAATACTTTATTTTCTCTACAAGTCTTAGGACTTGCAATGGCCCTACTTTTTAAAATGGGCTCATAATATCCATTCCTCCTCTTTTACCCACTTCCTATTTGAAGAGGGGATTGAATAGTCAGGTGACTTTCCTTTATAATGTGTAGCATGCTCTTGAGGTATTGCTCAATGTCTTCAGTCCAGAACTTCAGTCTGGGCATGGAATTCTCATTCTACAACCCTAAACTTGAAACATTGACCTTGGGTACAAATGTGAGATTCACTAATTTGAGGGTGGAGATGATCTGTAGTACAGTTATTATCATTCTTTAATTAATTACCTGAACGCCTCCTTGTGGCCTGTTCCATCTCCCAGACCCTGTGCCTTTTGTTCTTTGTGTGATTTGGTGCTTAAAAAAATCGTTTATTTTGAGCTCTTCTTTGTCTGTAAAGGACTTATAGTTCTGCAGCTATGTTAGATTTCACTGTCAATCTGTTCCCACTTGCTGTATATTATCTTTCAGGAATTCTTTGCTTTTCTGGTTTATGGTGGTATACCACCTGGCTTTCAATTGCTTTTATGGGTTTACTTTTTATTATTTTACTTACTGTGTCATTAGAAAAGGGATTTGAGGAAGCAGGGAAGGAAGCTGAACTCAAGAGTGTTTGGTAAGCCAGCATGAATGAGAACCTCTATGCGTTTTTTCTTATTATTACAGACTT
This sequence comes from Hylobates moloch, assembly GCF_009828535.3. Taxonomy (NCBI): domain Eukaryota; kingdom Metazoa; phylum Chordata; class Mammalia; order Primates; family Hylobatidae; genus Hylobates; species Hylobates moloch. Next base: position 30,807,649 of record NW_026652289.1, on the reverse strand, counting down.
CTTGAAATTTTATTTCAATTTTTCTCTAGTTTTTATATATATTATATATTTTATATTATATATATAAACTTGCAGAGACAATCTTCCAATAGAAAATCTACTGAATATGACAACAGATATGCATAGTCAGTCATATGTGATCTATAACTGCTGAAATCTCTCACCCAAGAAAAAAGAGATGGGCTTATTCTCCACGATTATAAGGAGAAGTTCTACTAGAAAATTAGAATTCTCTTCATGGAAGATAGATAAAACTGATGTGATTCAGAAAAATGCAGATAAAAATGGTAATTAATTGCCACTACACTCTCACTAGAATGGGTAAATGAGAGAGACTGATATCATCAAGTGTTGGCAAGAATGAAGAGTAACCAGAATTTCTTTACCAGATGGTAGGAGTAAAAGCTGATAAAAACCATTAGGAAAACTAGCATTATCTACTAAATCTGAGCACACACAAATCCAGAAATTTAACTTCTGAGTTTATGTCCTATAGAAATGCATATATAAATGCACCAAAAAACACTTAAGAGAATGTTCATAGCAGTATTATTTTTCAGAAGTCTGAAACTGGAAAGAACCAAATATCCATCAACAGAAAAATGAATAAGCAAATTATAAATACCCATACATTAGCATATACAGCATATTAATACTAGATAGCAATAAAAATGACAAACTGCTGCTACGTACAGCAGAGCTCAATCTCACAAAAGTTATGTTGAACAAAAGAACAGACACAAAAGTGTATGAAAGAGTATATATTGTATGATACCATTAGAGAGTCTGAGAGGAATAAAAAGTAATCTATGGCATTAGATATCAGGACAGTAATTACCTTTGGGGAGAAGGAAGGATATTGGGTGATTGAAATGGGTACAGAGTGGGACTTTGGGTGTTGGTAATGTTCTTTGTTGTGTTATCATGGAAATTTTATGAGTGTGTTTAACTTTTGATAATTCATCAAATGATATACCAATTTTGTGCATGTATACAATTCTTCAATTAAAAAGCTCCAAAAGAAACCAACCTGCTTAAAATAAATAAATGTCTTTATGTCTAATATAAATGAACCAATCCAATCTCAAAATTATTACATTTCTGTATTAAAAGTATTAATACTCTTTATTTGCATAGTATTCAACAATTTTCAGAGCACTCTTAAGTAAATTATGTCATTTAGCTTCATGACATCATAATGAATTATTATGCATTTAATTTTATATTTGTTTAAAAAACTGGAATAATTCTTTCAGAGAGTTGCCCTGTGACATTTGTGGCAAATAATAGAGTTGGGACTAGAACCTAAGGCTATTGAGTCTTCACATATCTTTCTTTCACTGTACTTACTGGTTCTGTAATCTCAGGATCTTGAATAGATTTTGTTTTCTTATGTTTTATTCCCTCAGAATCTTTCTGTTAGATAGTGTATCCTAAAAAACCAAACTAGGCAATTTATTAGTGAATGTATGAGTAAATCACATTGTAAAATAGGTGCAAACCAAAAATAAAATTCCAAGCTCCCCAGCCAACTGACTGGAACCTCCTCTCAACCAAGGAGATTCCAAGAAACCCGAGAAACTAGTTCAGGCCATGATAGGAAGTGAGGGTCAGATGTGCCTCATTATACCCTGTCCCTTCTGGAATGTTCAGGCACACTGACCAGCATTAACATTAAAACAGAGATATTAAGACTGACAGAACAGACTCTTTGTAGCAAGAAGATAGTAAATTCCAACCTGACTCCAGTGTAGCATTACATGACAGATAGCAGACCCTGGAGGAAATATACATCCCAAAATATATTTCTTTGTCATATTTTGGAATGGACCCACAGAGCTGTCTCTTGTGAGGGAAATTTGAATTCTGTAAAGACTCTCCTTCCCTTATTAGGTCTTTACCAGAGAGTCTGGCACCTTTTAAGGCCCAGTTAGAGACATTCACATCTATTCTCTCAAAAACCTGCTACCTGGAGGCTTCATCCACATAAGAACCTTGGCTTCCGCAACTCCCACCAACCTTACCTTAACTCAAACAGATTTAAACTCTTTAGACAAAGCTTAATTCTTTCAACCAACTGTCAATCAGAAAATCTTTGAATCTACCTATGACCTAGAAGCTCACCCTGCACCCCCTTCCCAAGCTGCTTCAAGATATCCCACCTTTCAGGGCTGAACCAATGTATACCTTATGTGTATTGATTTGTGTCTCTGCCTGTAATTTCTGTCCCATTAAAATGTATACAATCAAGTCGTAACCAAATCACCTTGGGCTCATGTTCTCATGTCCTCCTGAGGCCGTGTCAAGGGTCATGGTCCTCATATTTGGCTCAGGATAAACCTCTTCAAATATTTTACAGACTTTGACATTTTTCATCAACAGGAGCTTCTTTAAAAAATTCTCTCACCCACAGGTGAGATAGGTACCATGACAGCTTGATCACAGTGGTTTGGAGTACTTTGTTTTCTGACTATGTTATTTTCAGATATGTGGCCTTCAGATCACATTATACTAGTGAGTAATTACGCTTATATGTAGACTCAGGTTGGTTTGAGGGAAAACAATCATTAACAAAATAATGCATTTGTTACTTGGAATTCTAGAAGTTTTCTGAGCTCAAAGTACAGGGCAAGAGTAGTGAAAAGAGGTCAAATGTAGACACTGAAGATATAGTCATCTCGCCACAGGTATGCTGGGATTTTAAAGCACTATCCTGCAGTTTACACTGAAGTTCAACTATCCGATAGGAGGCATATAGTAGGAAGAGCATGGAGAATAGATGTTCTAACTTGGGATGAGATTGGGAATGTTCAGGTATTGGAAGAGGTGGGAGGTAAAAATGAGAAAGCAAGGAGGCCAAATGTACTTTTTTTTTAAATTGTACTTTAAGTTTTAGGGTACATGTGCACAATGTGCAGGTTTGTTACATATGTATCCATGTGCCATGTTGGTGTGCTGCACCCATTAACTTGCCATTTAGCATTAGGTGTATCTCCTAATGCTATCCCTCCCACTTCCCCCAACACCACAACAGTCCCCGGAGTGTGATGTTCCCCTTCCTGTGTCCATGAGTTCTCATTGTTCAATTCCCACTTATAAGTGAGAACATGCAGTGTTTGGTTTTTTGTCCTTGCAATAGTTTACTGAGAATGATGATTTCCAGTTTCATCCATGTCCCTACAAAGGACATGAACTCATCCTTTTTTATGGCTGCATAGTATTCCATGGTGTATATGTGCCACATTTTCTTAATCCAGTCTATCGTTGTTGGACATTTGGGTTGGTTCCAAGTCTTTGCTATTGTGAATAGTGCTGCAATAAACATACATGTGCATGTGTCTTTATAGCAGCATGATTTATAGTCCTTTGGGTATACTCAGCAATGGGATGGCTGGATCAAATGGTATTTCTAGTTCTAGATCCCTGAGGAATCGCCACACTGACTTCCACAATGGTTGAACTAGTTTACAGTCCCACCAACACTGTAAAAGTGTTCCTATTTCTCCACATCCTCTCCAGCACCTGTTGTTTCTTGACTTTTTTATGATGGCCATTCGAACTGGTGTGAGATGGTATCTCATTGTGGTTTTGATTTGCATTTCTCTGATGGCCAGTGATGATGAGCATTGTTTCATGTGTTTTTTGGCTGCATAAAAGTCTTCTTTTGAGAAGTGTCTGTTCATGTCCTTCGCCCTCTTTTTGATGGGGTTGTTTGTTTTTTTTCTTGTAAATTTGTTTGAGTTCATTGTAGATTCTGGATATTAGCCTTTTGTCAGATGAGTAGGTTGCGAAAATTTTCTCCCATTCTGTAGGTTGCCTGTTCACTCTGATGGTAGTTTCTTTTGCTGTCCAGAAGCTCTTTAGTTTAATTAGATCCTACTCGTCAATTTTGGCTTTTGTTGCCATTGCTTTTGGTGTTTTAGACATGAAGTCCTTGCCCATGCCTATGTCCTGAATGGTAATGCCTAGGTTTTCTTCTAGGATTTTTATGGTTTTAGGTCTAACATGTAAGTCTTTAATCCATCTTGAATTGATTTTTGAATAAGGTATAAGGAAGGGATCCAGTTTCAGCTTTCTACATATGGCTAGCCAGTTTTCCCAGCACCATTTATTAAATAGGGAATCCTTTCCCCATTGCTTGTTTTTGTCAGGTTTGTCAAAGATCAGATAGTTGTAGATAAGTGGCATTATTTCTGAGGGCTCTGCTCTGTTCCATTGATCTATATCTCTGTTTTGGTACCAGTACCATGCTGCTTTGGTTACTGTAGCCTTGTAGTATAGTTCGAAGTCAGGTAGCGTGATGCCTCCAGCTTTGTTCTTTTGGCTTAGGATTGACTTGGCAATGCAAGCTCTTTTTTGGTTCCATATGAACTTTAAAGTAGTTTTTTCCAATTCTGTGAAGAAAGTCATTGGTAGCTTGATGGAGATGGCATTGAATCTATAAATTACTTTCGGCAGTATGGCCATTTTCACAATATTGATTCTTCCAACCCATGAGCATGGAATGTTCTTCCATTTGCTTGTATCCTCTTTTATTTCATTGAGCAGTGGTTTGTAGTTCTCCTTGAAGAGGTCCTTCACGTCCCTTGTTAGTTGGATTCCTAGGTATTTTATTCTCTTTGAAGCAATTGTGAATGGTAGTTCACTCATGATTTGTCTCTCTGTTTGTCTTTTATTGGTGTATAAGAATGCTTGTGATTTTTGGACATTGATTTTGTATCCTGAGAATTTGCTGATGTTGCTTATCAGCTTAAGGAGATTTTGGGATGAGACAATGGGGTTTTCTAGAAATACAATCATGTCATCTGCAAACAGGGACAATGTGACTTCCTCTTTTCCTAATTGAATGCTCTTTATTTCCTTCTCCTGCCTAATTGCCCTGGCCAGAACTTCCAACACTGTGTTGAATAGGAGTGGTGAGAGAGAGCATCCCTGTCTTGTGCCAGTTTTCAAAGGGAATGCTTCCAGTTTTTGCCCATTCAATATGATATTGGCTGTGGGTTTGTCATAGATAGCTCTTATTATTTTGAGATATGTCCCATCCATACCTAATTTATTGAGAGTTTTTAGCATGAAGGTTGTTGAATTTTGTCAAAGGCCTTTTCTGCATCTATTGAGATAATCATGTGATTTTTGTCTTTGGTTCTGTTTATATGCTGGATTACATTTACTGATTTGCGTATGTTGAACCAGCCTTGCATCCCAGGGATGAAGCTCACTTGATCATGGTGGATAAGCTTTTTGATGTGCTGCTGGATTTGCTGTGCCAGTATTTTATTGAGGATTTTTGCATCAATGTTCATCAAGGATATTGGTCTAAAATTCTCTTTTTTGGTTGTGTCTCTGGCAGGCTTTGGTATCAGGATGATGCTGGCCTGATAAAATGAGTTAGAGAGGATTCCCTCTTTTTCTATTGATGGGAATAGTTTCAGAAGGAATGGTACCAGTTCCTCCTTGTACCTCTGGTAGAATTTGGCTGTGAATCCATCAGGTCCTGGACTCTTTTTGGTTGGTAAGCTATTGATTATTGCCACAATTTCAGAGCCTGTTATTGGTCTATTCAGAGATTCAACCTCTTACTGGTTTAGTCTTGGGATGGTGTATGTGTTAAGGAATTTATCCATTTCTTCTAGATTTTCTAATTTATTTGCATAGAGGTGTTTGTAGTATTCTCTGAGGGTAGTTTGTATTTCTGTGGGATTGGTGTTGATATCCCCTTTATGATTTTTTATTGCATCTATTTGATTTTTCTCTCTTCTTTATTAGTCTTGCTAGCAGTCTATCAATTTTGTTGATCTTTTCAAAAAACCAGCTCCTGGATTCATTAATTTTTTGAAGGGTTTTTTCGTGTCTCCATTTCCTTCAGTTCTGCTCTGACTTTAGTTATTTCTTGCCTTCTGCTAGCTTTTGAATGTGTTTGCTCTTTCTTTTCAAGTTCTTTTAATTGTGATGATAGGGTGTCAATTTTGGATCTTTCCTGCTTTCTCTTGTGGGCATTTAGTGCTATAAATTTCCCTCTACCCACTGCTCTGAATGTGTCCCAGAGATTCTGGTGTGTTGTGTCTTTGTTCTCATTGGTTTCAAAGAACATCTTTATTTCTGCCTTCATTTCATTATGTAGCCAGTAGTCCTTCAGGAGCAGGTTGTTCAGTTTCCACGTAGTTGAGCAGTTTTGAGTGAGTTTCTTATTCCTGAGTTCTAGTTTGATTGCACTGTGGCCTGAGAGACAGTTTGTTGTAATTTCTGTTCTTTTACATTTGCTGAGGAGAGCTTTACTTCCAACAATTTGGTCAATTTTGGAATAGGTGTGGTGTGGTGCTGAAAAAATGTATATTCTATTGATTTGGGGTGGAGAGTTCTTTAGATGTCTATTAGGTCCACTTGGTGCAGAGCTAAGTTGAATTCCTGGGTATCCTTGTTAACTTTCTGTCTCGTTGATCTGTCTAACATTGACAGTGGGGTGTTAAAGTCTCCCTTTATTATTGTTTGGGAGTCTAAGTCTCTTTACAGGTCCCTCAGGACTTGCTTTATGAATCTGGGTGCTCTTGTGTTGGGTGCATATATATTTAGGACAGTTAGCTCTTCTTGTTGAATTGATCCCTTTACCATTATGTAAAGGCCTTCTTTGTCTCTTTTGATCTTTGTTGGTTTAAAGTCTGTTTTATCAGAGACTAGGATTGCAACCCTTGCCTTTTTTAGTTTTCCATTTGCTTGGTAGATCTTTCTCCATCCTTTTATTTTGAGCCTATGTGTGTCTCTGCACGTGAGATGGGTTTCCTGAATACAGCACACTGATGGGTCTTGACTCTTTATCCAATTTGCCAGTCTGTGTCTTTTAATTGGAGCATTTAATCCATTTACATTTAAAGTTAATATTGTTATGTGTGAATTTGATCCTGTCATTACGATGATAACTGGTTATTTTGCTCATTAGTTGATGCAGTTTCTTCCTAGCCTTGATGGTCTTTACAATTTGGCATGATTTTGCAGTGGCTGTTACCAGTTGTTTCTTTCTATGTTTAGTGCTTCCTTCAGGAGCTCTAATTTTAGGGCAGACCTGGTGGTCTCTCAGCATTTGCTTGTCTGTAAAATATTTTATTTCTCCTTCACTTATGAAGCTTATTTTGGCTGGATATGAAATTCTGGGTTGAAAATTCTTTTCTTTAAGAATGTTGAATATCGGCCCCCACTCTCTTCTGTCTTGTAGAGTTTCTGCAGAGAGATCTGCTGTTAGTCTGATGGGCTTCCCTTTGCGGGTAACTCGACCTTTCTCTCTGGCTGCTCTTAACATTTTTTCCTTCATTTCAACTTTGGTGAATCTGACGATTATGTGTCTTGGAGTTGCCCTTCTCGAGGAGTATCTTTGTGGCGTTCTATGTATTTCCTGAATCTGAATGTTGGCCTGCCTTGCTTAGATTGGGGAAGTTCTCCTGGATAATATCCTGAAGAGTGTTTTCCAACTTGGTTCCATTCTCCCTGTCACTTTCAGGTACACCAATCAGACGTAGATTTGGTCTTTTCACACAGTCCCATATTTCTTGGAGGCTTTGTTCATTTCTTTTTGTTCTTTTTTCTCTAGACTTCCCTTCTCGCTTCATTTCATTGATTTCATATTCCATCGCTGATACCCTTTCTTCTAGTTGATCACATCGGCTCCTGAGGCTTCTGCATTCTTCACATAGTTTTCAAGCCTTCGCTTTCTGCTCCTTCAGCTCCTTTAAGCACTTCTTTGTATTGGTTATTCTAGTTATACATTCGTCTAATTCTTTTTCAAAGTTTTTAACTTCTTTGCCTTTGGTTTGAATTTCCTCCTGTAGCTCGGTGTAGTTTGATTGTCTGAAGCCTTCTTCTCTCAACTCATCAAAGTCATTCTCCATCCAGCTTTGTTCCGTTGCTGGTGAGGAACTGCATTCCTTTGGAGGAGGAGAGGCACTCTGCTTTTTAGAGTTTCCAGTTTTTCTGCTCTGTTTTTTCCCCATCTTTGTGGTTTTATCTACTTTTGGTCTTTAATGATGGTGATGTACAGATGGGTTTTTGGTGTGGATGTCCTTTCTGTTTGTTAGTTTTCCTTCTACCAGACAGGACCCTCAGCTGCAGGTCTGTTGGAGTTTGCTAGAAGTCCACTTCAGACCCTGTTTGCCTGGGTGTCAGCAGCGGTGGCTGCAGAACAGCAGATATTCATGAACTGCGAATGCTGCTGCCTGATCGTTCCTCTGGAAGTTTTGTCTCAGAGGAGTACCTGGCCATGTGAGGTGTCAGTCTGCCCCTACAGGGGGTTGCCTCCCAGTTAGGCTGCTGGGGGTCAGGGACCCACTTGAGGAGGCAGTCTGCCTGTTCTCAGATCTCCAGCTGTGTGCTGGGGGAACCACTTCTCTCTTCAAAGCTGTCAGACAGGGGCATTTAAGTCTGCAGAGGTTACTGCTGCCTTTTTGTTTGTCTGTGCCCTGCCCGCATAGGTGGAGCCTACAGAGGCAGGCAGGCCTCCTTGAGCTGTGGTGGGCTCCACCCAGTTCAAGCTTCCTGGCTGCTTTGTTTACCTAATCAAGCCTGGGCAATGGCAGGTGCCCTTCCCCCAGCCTCACTGCCGCCTTGCAGTTTAATCTCAGACTGCTGTGCTAGCAATCAGCGAGACTCCAGGGGCATAGGACCCTCCAAGCCAGATGTGGGATATAATCTCCTGGTGTGCCATTTTTTAGCCCATTGGAAAAGCTAAGTACTAGAGTGGGAGTGACCCGATTTTCCAGGTGCCGTCTGTCACCCCATTCTTTGACTAGGAAAGGGAACTCCCTGACCCCTTGCACTTCCCAAGTGAGGCAATACCTTGCCCTGCTTCAGCTCGTGCACAGCGTGCTGCACCCACTGTCCTGCACCCACTCTCTGGCACTCCCTAGTGAGATGAACCCGGTACCTCAGATGGAAATGCAGAAATCACCCGTCTTCTGTGTCACTCATGCTGGGAGCTGTAGACCGGAGCTGTTCCTATTCGGCCATCTTGGCTCCACCCAAATGTACTTTTAAAAGCCAGAGGATTGTGCTCATACAAACAACCAGGCAATCCTCCATTATCAAGAATGCAAGACCCATTGTCCTTTTCTTTCTATTTCAAGTTCCTTGTAACTTAAGCTCCAAATTTTTTGTTCGTATCTTAATTTCCTCTTTAAGTTTTTCCTTGACTCTCTTAGTCCATTGTCTTCATGTGAATGATATGTCCTTTAATCTGGCTGTATTTGCTATACCCTCTTGAGAGATTTCTGAATTTATCCTCCATTTCTAACCTTGGAAATGTACAAAGAGAGGCTTAAAGACAACTAAGCCATGCCACGTAATGACCAAAAGAAACAAACAAAGCATGGCTAGGCACTGGTTTGTTTTGTTTATGTTTCCAAACAATTTTAGATTGTTTGGAAGTTATGGTCTTATAAAAGGAAAATGAACCAACAGTTTTATAGTGCTTTCTAGAATTTGTAAACATGAAAGACTTCTCAATGGACACCAGTTTATAACTGTAAATGCCCAATGGGTTCACCGTGCCCACCACCTAGAGAGAGCCCATTTATCAAGACAGGGGCTTGCAATGGAGAAAGAGTAATTAATGCAGAGGCAGCTGTGTGGGAGACTGGAGTTTTATTATTACTCAAATCAGTCTCCCTGGAAACTCAGATACGGAAGGTTTTAAGGATAATTTGGTGACTAGGGGCTCTGGAAGTGGGGAGTGCTGATTGGTTGGGTTGGAGATTAAATAATTGGGGGTCAAAGTGAGTTCTTGATGGCTTCTGTTCCTAGATGGGATCTCAGAACTGGTTGAGCCAGATTACCCTTCTAGGTGGTGTCTGTCATCTGCTGCATTGGAATGCAGGGTCTGCAAAAGATCTCAAGCATTGATCTTAGGCTTTACAACAGTGATATTATTCCCAGGAGCAATTTGGGGAGGTTCAGACTCTTGCAGCTGGAGGCTGCATGACCCCTAAACCATAATTTCTAATCTTGTAGCTAATGTGTTAGGCCTACAAAGGCAGACTGGTCCCCAGGCAAAAAGGGGGTCTTTTCGGGAAAGGGCTATTATCAATTTTGTTTCAGAGTCAAACTATAAACTAAATTTCTTTCCAAGGTTATTTAGGCCTATGCCCAGAAATGAGCAAGGACAGCTTAAAGGTTAGAAGGAAAATGGAGTTGGTTAGGTCTGATCTCTTTCACTGTCATAATTGCCTCAGTTATGATTTTTGCAAAGGTGGTTTTGTAACATTCAAACTTAATGCCCATATGCTTCTGTCAGATCAACGGTATAATCAGGGAAATGGTCTACTAACTAAGAATGCATGTCACTCTAAAATGGTACCTGAACCTTTTGTCATCCACAGCATAATTTTAGCTGTTTTGATAAGGGACATTTTTCCCAATCAGCCTTTGCTACTCTGAAGACATGATACAAATTTTTGAGTAAACAATGTCTAAATCAAAGTGCATTGTTTATTCTCAAATACATACTTAAGTCAATGTAGTCTTTTTAGTTTGATTGAATGTGAATTTCTCATACTTTGTGCTATGTTAAGAAATAACCATCTAAGTTTTTCTCTTTTTGTTCACTTAAACATTTTCTTCTCCTACATTAACATACACAAAGGCAGTGAATTATAATTTGTTCATGGTGATCATAGTAACTCGATACATGAGAAATTCAAATATTTTTTTCTTTTCAATACAAATAAGTTTTCAGGACAGGCATACAGAGAAAAACTTGAGCGCATTCTGCTTTGTTTGGCTCATTTAGAAGAAAAACTGTAGCAGGTAAAATCGGTGGGGAAAAATTAGACAGGTTTATCTTTTAAAAATTATTTTCATTGTGGAATAATACGTGTTCACATATAAAAGCACAGAAAGGCCTAAACAAGAAAAGAAATGTCTAGCGAACCATTATTAATATTTTTCTATTTCTGTACATGTTCTTCCCTATATATACATATACATAGTGTGTACTTGGGTGTCTGTATTTCATATATATGCACACCCACAGATATACACAGAAATACAGGGTACATATGTGTGTGTATGCATTCCTACAACTACATATTGTTTTATAATTCTTAAAAATTAACAATAAAATATTAGTGTATTCTAATGCTGCAATATACAATCTGAAAAAAAACCCAACTATTCCTTTACTGCGCATCTTAGGTTATTAAGCATTTACTATATGTTGCTTCTGTACTCAGTGCTGTGGTCACAATTTCTGCCCTAGAGAGCCATCAATTTCACAGAAAGATGAAACAGACAATTTTGCCAGAATGATAAATTCTGTAGTAGAAGAATGCCCAGGATGATATGGGAACACACGGCAGGGAATTCAATTCATACTGGAAGTAACCAGGATGTTTTTTCAGAAAAGGTTCACATCTGAGGTAAGTATTGAAGGATCAGTATGAGTTTCAGTGAAGGAGGTGGGTCTAGATATGGGGAGGTAGGTGGCAGATCAGCTTGAAAGTTATGAGAGTAAAACACATTAGAAAAAGTGAAAGCAGTCTCCCATCACCACGGGATAGGGTCACAAGAGAGGCGTGGTAAAGTGATTAATGATAAGGCTGGAGAATTAGGTAGGAACAGATAATTAAAAATCAGTATAAGTGTTTGAATTTCACTCAGAAAGTACTTGAGAGCTAAGGAAACATTTTAAACTGGGGAGTGGTGTAATCAGATTTGCAATTTCGGACACTCTACTGAGCAGTGTGGTGAGTGCATTGGAAAAGATGAAGTATAGAGTTATGGAGAGTAGTGAGAATTGATAATGATTCTGTGAAAGGAGGTAAATACATACATATGCTGAAGAAGAGGCAGTCGGGAGGAAGGGGAAGGGGTAAACCTGATGGTTAAGTTTTGACAATAATATTGCTGGGACTGAGTGATTGTGTGTGAAGTATGAAGGAGAGGAAAAAGATAATGGTAATATTTGGATTTATAATTTGAAATCTAGATGGGTGATTGAGCACTGTAGAGAATAAGATTTTAGAAAGAAGATGAGTGGGTGATTGAGCACTGTAGAGAATAAGATTTTAGAAAGAAGATGAGTTTCATTTTGAACAGATTGGGTTTGAGATTCATGTGGAACATTCAAAATAAGTCATTGGGTAGAAGGGCTGAGCTGAAAATTTAGAGTGGCTTGGACGACAGATCAGTGTGTCTCAACTTTGCTATACATAATAAACAGCTTTTAAAAAATTTTGTCGCCTATGCCTCATTCCACACCAATTAAATCAGAACCTCTAGGGGCAGGAATCAAGCACTGACATTTCTTTCTTTTTTTTTTTTAACTTTTATTTTAAGTTTAGGAGTACATGTGTAGGATGTGCAGGTTTGTTACATAAGTAAGTGTGTGTCGTGGGGTTTGTTGTACCAATTATTTCATTACTCAGGTATTAAGCCTAGTATGCATTAGTAATTTTTCCTGAGCCTCCCCCTCCTTCCACCCCCCACCCTCCAATAGGGCTCAGTGTGTGTTGTTCCCCTCTATGTGTCCATGTGTTCTCATCATTTAGCTCCACTTGTAAATGAGAATATATGGTATTTGGTTTTAGGTTCCTGCATTAGTTTGCTAAGGATAATGGCCTCTAGCTCCATCTATGTCCTGGCAAAGGACATGATCTTGTTCTTTTTATGGCTGCATAGTATTATATGGTCTATATGTACCACATATTCTTTATCCAATCTATTATTGGTGGGCATTTGGATTGATTCCAAGCCTTTGCTATTGTGAATAGTTCTGCAGTGAACATACAGGTACATGTATCTTTATAATAGAATGATTTATTTTCCTTTTGGTATATACCCAGTAATGGGATTCCTGGGTCAAATGGTATTTCTGACTTTAGGTCTTTGAGGAATCATCACCGCACTGTCTTCCACAATGGTTGAATTAATTTAATTTACACTCCCACTAACAGTGTATAAGTGTCCTTTTTCTGCACAACCTCTCCAGCATCTGTTATTTTTTGAATTTTGATAATAGCCATTCTGATTGGTGTGAGATGGTATCTCACTGTGGTTTTGATTTTCATTTCTCTAATGATCAGCGATGCTGGGCTTTTCTTCATGTGCTTGTTGGCCACATGTATGTCTTCTTTTAAAAAGTGTCTGTTCATGTCCTTTGCCACTTTTTAATGGAGTTTTTTTTTTTTTTAATACATTTGGTTAAGTTCCTCATAGAAAGCACTGACATTTCAAAAACTCCTTGGATGTTTCCAGTGGGCATTCCAAGATTTAGAATCACTCTCCCAAAGAGATGACATAGACCAGTGGATCTCAATGTTGACGCCACAATAGAATCATTTGCAGTGCTTTAAAAATTCTCAAGATGCAGGTCACATCATGCAAGCATTAAATGGGAGTATATGGAGATAGAGCCCAGATAGTAGTATTTTTGATACCAGCTTTATTGAGGTATAATTTGCATAATATATAATTCATCCTTTTGAGGTGTACAATTCAGTGTTGTTTAGTAGACTAAGTTTATATGGACAATTCATATCAGTGGTGTTATATGACATATGTTCTCAAATGTGGCTTTAATGTTGAGTTGAAATAGGAATAACAAACGTCGTTGTCTTGTCTCTGATCTTAGAGGAGAAGCATTCTTTCTTTATGATTAATTACAATGTTAGCTGTGGGTGTTGTTAGTTTGTTGCTATGGATGCTTGCTTGTTTATTGAGTTTCCTGAATTAATTGTGAAGAGTCTGATTTTCTGTCACGCATACCCCTCAATATCTCTGATCAGTTAGCTTAGCGGTCAGCTAATGACTTCACATAGATTTCTTTGAATGCATTGAACCAGTAAGTTGCTGTCATTTTGCTGAAGGGCTTTGGGCGCGTGTGTTTGAGGGGAATATTTCAACGCTCCAGCAGGCAAGCCTTCATTTCCTGCTTGTGCAAAGCCTCAGAATTATCCGTAGGTGAGAGATTAAGGCCTTCCCAGGTCTTTTCTGTGCTTGTGCACATCCCTGCAAGTGCATCTGATCTTCTAGAGGTCCAGGAATATGTTAGATATTTTCAATATTCCATGTGAAAATCCCATCCCCTGGTTTTTTCTTTTAAAGTTTTTGGTCTCTTATTTAACCCAACTTGTGTCACTGCCTCAGCTGCACAATTGAATAATTGGCACCGATCGATTTTAACAAATTCCTTAAGGACGGGGCTGTTCATACCAAACGAGCTGCTGCCTCAAATCTGAGTCAACTGTCAGTCACATCAGATAAAAACAAGCCCTGAGAATGAAAGTGCTAGTGAGGTGAATAGTGACAGTTCTCTAAGGATAGGATTTTCCAGGAACTCCAAACCCATTCACTCCCTCCCAGTGGCTCCTAGGCTTCTAGAGTTTACAGTCTGTGTAGCTTTTGGTTGGAAGGCTACAATGGACATAGGGAGGGGGAATAGGGCAGATTTAAATGCCACAAAGCTTGCTGTTTTTACCAAGGGCCAGTTGATTTTCTGGAATAAGTGTTCCTCAAATTCTTGCAAGCCTTTGCTTAATTGCTAGAGTTCTGACAAAATTAATTTTTTTCCTTTTTTAGTAGTATTCGCTCTCTTTTTTTTTGTTTAATGGAGGAGAGGATTTATGGAGGTCTGTACTCTGCCATTCAAAAGGGTTTCCTATTATAATTTGTATACCACCTTATAGATTCCCATGTTCAGGAAAAGTTGAAAAACACTGGTTTTTACAGAAAAGAAGATCAAGGGCCAGATTCTAGAAAACACAAACATTTAAGACCAGGAAGAGGAGGAGGAGCAAGAGCTTATAAATAAGGCAGATAAGGAATGGTTCTGAAATGAATGGGCTTATAAAAAGCAAAAGAGAAAAGAGTTTTAGGAATAGAATAATTAAAGCTATTGAATGCTGCCTACACAGATTAGAAAGTTGATTGAAAAATACTGATTTGAATTATCTACAAAAAAGTCACTGAGATTTTTTTTAGAACTTTAGTGGAGTGATGGGGCAGAATCCTGACTATAGTAAGTTGTTACATAAATGGGAGGTTAAAAAAGAGAAAATAATTATAGGCAACTCGGAAGGAGCTGGACTGAGAAGGGAAGGAGAGATAATATAGGCTGGAACAAGACATGAAGTAAAGAAAGTTGCGTTCTCCCAGGGCTCAGTTTAACTGCTCTATTTATTATTCATAAATTTTCTTTTTGGCATCTGTTCTAGACCATAGGGCTATCACTGGTCATTTGGACTTGCGGGTGAGGAGAGTGACCTTTCTCCCATTATGTAATGAAGAAATGTAATCCTAGACATATAAGTCATGGCTCTAAACAGATTCTCAATGAAATGGTGGTGACAAATAATAACTGGACCTATGAGGGGCAGTAGATTGAAGCATGCACGAAGTCTGAGAAAACTGAGATTAAATCCCCGCTTCACCACCCTACTGGTGCTAGCTGTATGACCTTGACCTAAAATTACTTAGGCGCTCTTGACTTTGCTTTCCTCGTGTGAATAATAACACTAAGCATTCAAGATTGTCGTATGGGTTAATTGAGATAATGCCCAGTCTTGGCAATAAAGAGAACTCCTAGTTCTGCCTCTTGGATGCTTTGTTAGAATGGAAGAGTTAGCTTTTTAATATCTCAATTTTCTCATCTATAAAATAAAAAAGTTGGGTTATATAATCTTTACGCTTCTTTTCAACTTTAACTATATGAGCTTCCAATTTCTTTTAGTTCGGAGCTATTCTTCATGTACTTTGTGGGCTAGATAGATATTTCGAGTTGGCCTAGGACTTAAGCCATTCTGTAGATGACAGTTTCCACCAGAAAAGGCATTCCAAAGAATTGACTTACAAACTGTGGAAGATAGCTCTGCCAAGCTGGGTAGTAGTTTTAAATAGATGGGCTCAACCTAGGATATATAATAGAAAGAGCTCACCAATGCATATTTCAAATCCTTTAGAAATGAGCTTTGAAGAGAGGTGCAAGTGGCATATCAGACCTCAAAGTTAAGTCTCTGTTTTGGGGGCTCCTGGATTGATCATTATAACTGAAATCTCTCTTTGTTTATGAATGTTTATAAATGCTAGCTTTTGGCAGTTGAGGAGACTTTGAAGCAGCAAACCGCACAAGGAAGAAGGACAAGTTTGAAGCCAGATAGTGTTCAGTAGGGGTAAAGCAGAGAAAAAGAGTAAATCATTGGATGCAGGATGATTGGTAAGACCAGCAAGTGGTATGAGTACTGAATTGGATAAGGGACTCAGAGACTCAGGAAAAGTGAGAACTGGTGACCCGGTAAGGCTGAGATGGGCCAGAACAGGAAGAACAAAACCAAAAGGATTTGCCTTCTCAGAGACTGATTTATTTTTCCCACCAATGATTTCAGCTTGTTTTGTTGAATTCCCGGATGCATTGTGGTAGAATTTTATTTGAGTAGGTAGTATGTAATTTAACCTTCCATTTCAGGGCAATTAAAGACGTGCTCGTTTTCTTTTAGCAGATTAGTGCTTTAAAGGTTAAGGAAAATTAACTTAGAGATTTAAAAGGAGATGAAATAATTAGGAAATAAAAACATTGAAAAACAATACCACATTCATTGTGATTTTATTAAAAACCAGTTTTTATGCAACTTTTACACATGGCGTCCTAACTGTGGTTTCTGTCTAAATTGTAAAACTATGTCTGCTTTGACATGTTTTTCTCCCCCTGCTTATTTCCTTCAGGTGGCCTGTCACATACATTTATGTTTAAAATTAAAGATGGCCAATTTTCCTTTAAGGCTGTTCCAATTCCACACCACTTCTCGAAATAACTGGAGCTGTCCAGGATGGGCTGGGAATACCCCATCTACGCTGTCTGCCTTACGGGGGGCTTCACATTCTCTCAGAGACACTTTGCTCATGTACACCATTTGGCAAGAAAGAGTCATCGGCATGTCCTTGGATGACCCCTTGTCTAAGTGGACTTTTTGGATGGTACCGTTGATCAATGGGGGCTTTGTAGGCGGGCAGGCAGCACTGCTGCCCTGAAGATCTCTTCCTCACCCCGCAAATGACACTAACATTATGAAAAATTTCTCCAAAGACAGACATTTTCAATTAGCCAAATTACCCTACCAGTAATTTAAATCAGGAAGATTTAAGGCAGAGCTAGTTCCTATGCCAGCCAAGAAGACTGCTCTGCCAGTTGAAAGGCAAGCACATCCTTCCCTGCCAACTTGCAATGAGATGGTTCTTGCAGTGACAGCAGATCTACCATGCATGTTTGATTTAAAGCCCTCCATTACCATACCTTTGTTATTATCATCAGGCAGTGATGAGTCCTGGGGAAAGTATGGATCTTAAATTCGAGGATCCAGAAGCCTAATCAAAATGCAGCACATGAAATGAATCTTTCTTCTTGGTATATCTCCTCTTTTCAACCAATTGGTCTTGATTTAAGTAAAATTGTAGCAAAACCCTGTGCCAATATTGTGATTCATTTTCACTTTGCTAATCAAAATGTTGTTTAACAAGGCTCTGATGGTGTTCAAGACACCTTATAGGAGGTATGATTTTTCTTTAAGTTGGCTGGCATAGATCCTTTATTTCGCATGAAGTCATGAGAACGATTTGTAAAGGCTCCTTTGATTGCTAAATTCACTTATTCTGGGATAGTGCTCTCACAATGATACTATGAGGCAAATATTATATTGCTGATTTTTTTTACTTGCTGTTCCTTAAGGTTAACGATATGTAGACTACTCTAAATCAACCTTTTTCCTACCTAGGGACCATATGTTATTTAGGAAACATAAATTTCAGAAGATTTGTAAGGATGAGTGAGGTTGCTTTTTCTTTATAAGATCTAACTTCAATTAGCAACATTTTGCTAAATATCTAACTTTGCCCACTGCCCTGTGCTTTACTTATAGTTAAGCAGCATGGTGTGAAGAAAGAGGCATAGGCTTAATTTCAGATCTCAGTACAAATCTGAATTCTTCTTACTTGCAAATTGGTGTGACCATGGATAGATATCTTTACCCCTCTACCATCCCAAATCTCTCCTACAATATGATGGTATTGGAATTGACCCTCTCTAGTTCCCCTCCATCTTTGACCTGTGATTCCATGAATATGGGAATCCCCCTCTTGAAGAATTAACCATCAGCCCCCATGTTTAGTACTTAGTATATAATTTTGTTTAAACGGTTATTTATGACATTCTAGCAATGCATATTTAGGAACCCTTTTCTTCCAGGACTTCTCTTCCACCTGTCTTTTATTATTTCAGATAATGGAAATTTGAAACCAAAAAGAGATATATCAGCATTATTCTTATATTCATAGACTCAGGGTTAGAATGGAACTGGCTCCTTTTGGTTTGGGGAATAGTATCCTCAGCGGGACACCTTTATCTAATAGGTTCATTTAGCCTTTAACACTTGCCCACTTTGTATTACTGTATTAAATACAGAGTGCTGCCTTACCAGCTAGATGATAAGTTCTTGTAGGTCCGGGGTCATGCTTTTGGGCTCCAAATATCTCTAGCACATAGTATGTAACAGCTAGCCCACAGCTAATCACTTAATAAGTTGTACACCATGATTTTTTTTCCTAAGAAAAACCTTATGGAAAAATTGTACCAAAGATTTCCTTTTAATCGCTGAAATGCAAACAATTTTCCACAACATCCAGTGAAAACAGAATGTATAAATGAATCATTTGGTATACTGCAATCAACTGAAATCCAATTTGGTGTAATTAGTGTCAATTTATTTTTAATTGACAATTCCTCTTATAAATCATATAGTATATAGCTAACTAGTTCTACTTCACAAATAGCTTACCTAGTATATAATTTTATACTATCTGTGTAGTCTTCCTCCTCTTAAAACAATACAATAAAAAAATAGAAAACACACACACACACACACACACAAACACACATACAACTGTATGGTTTGAAAACCAGAATATCTCAGTTTAGAAGGCAAATATCCTAGTCTCACGACTTTAGGGATGTCTCCCTTCACTGAGCTCTTCAGCTATGGTTTGGCTCTATTGGTTTGGCATTGTGATGCATATGTTGTGATGGGATTGGGTTGCTATCATAGTCTTTGATATTGGTACTTCTTCTTCAGCTAGATTGCAAATTTATTGACAGAAAAGACTACGTATTTTATGTTTCTTTATTCCAAGTGTCTAATAGAGTTTTACTTATTTAGAAAGATCTCAATAGTTGCTGTAATCATGCAGGTAGGGCAATAGACACATTGCTCATTGAAAGCTCGCAATAAAATCAACAAATATAAGTCTATTTATTAAACTTCCTAATTTACAAACAAAGCAGAAATAGCTATTTTTATACTAATTACACTACTGTAAATTTTGTATCCTGTTTGTCTTATGTGAAAAGGTATATTTTGATCTTTTAGATGTTGCCATAGAGTTTAATCTGAGATCTTACGTGGCATAGGATATTTCAAGAGTTAAAATGCTTTTAATTCAGCTAAAATAACAAATGTATTAGATAATTAAATTTTTCTATATCAACACTGCTGCACACATTAAAATGGGAGGCAGCTTTGAAATTATTGAAAAAAGACAGATTTTTATTAATAGTAATTTATATGATGTCTAATTCATGTCTCAGAAATGCACATATAAATAATCCTTAAATTATATCTTTCACTTATATTTGAAGAATTTTTGGCTTTTTTTCAGAGGAAAACTATCCTAGACCTTCTTACAGCACAGTAAATGAAACATTTATAAAGGTAGGTAGTAAAAAAGGGACAGTCTAGAAAAATCTATATAAATCAGGATCCTGAGAGTTCTTTTTAAGATTCAGGATGAGAAGTAATTTTTCTCATTAAAGTCCCTTGTGTGAATAAGATAGTTCAATATTTTATAAATATTTAATAAATTATTATTTCCTACAACTTATGAGTGTTTGGACAATTGAAGCTATGTTTGGAATATGAGTATATGTCTGTCTATGTGGGGAAGAGATGATGATAAATGCCTGACACTATGTGTCTTGAAAAAGACTAGGCAAAAGAATTTCTAAGTTTTACAGAAGGCAGAAAGGATGCTTACTAGGATTCTTTATGGTACAAATTTGAAAGTGCCTGATGGAAGTGCTTCTTCGTGCTTAAATCTTAAAAGTATTAATAATAATATTATATGATACAAATAATGAGCTGGGCAGAGGTAAAATCTTGCAGAAATCATGCTAGATGCTTTACTTGTTTAAGTTTCCCAACAACCCTGCAATGTAGACATTAACATCCCCTTTACATTTGAATAAACTGGATCGTAGATGCTTAAGAACCTGAAGCAAATAAGTGTTGAAACTAAGCATGATCCCAAATCCCTCACACGTCAAACTTTACGTTCTTGTATTGCATCATGTTGATTTCCTGTGCTGAGGAAAAAGTTATTTTTCCTTTTACTATCTATAATATAAGTAGTTATTTGCATACTGGTTCTGGCACTGTCTTACATAGGACCTTCCAATAACTGCCAGTCACATAGTGACGATTATGCTTGATTAAGCAGATCCAGTAAGTACTTGATCGACTTTTTCCCATAAATGCTGACATTCTGCAGCCAAAGGGAAAAGAACACTTGCCATTATTCTGAGCACTCTGTGCATCTCCCCTCATGTCTCCCAATAATACTGGACCCTGAATTTCCTAAGATCAATGTTCCCAGATTATTAGACTCAGCCCAGATTCCAGGGTTTCCATCAAATTCTTCCTGGGTAATTTGAGATTTTGAGTTCTGTAAGTACTACAGGCAGACAGGTGACAATTTGTGAGATTTGAGGGTATGTTCAGCAAGTATCATTGTTGCTCTTTGTCATTCTATCCCAGATAATTCATTGCTAGCAATGTTGAAGTCCTCACAGTGCCCCAGAATCCTCTAGAAATACATAGGAAAGAGTGCTTTGAAAATTGTTAATGCACACTATTATAAGAATATAAATATCCCCACAAGATAACCTCATAGCTATTGGCTAGCATATTGTTTTATAGTCTGCTGATTGGATGACTTCAGCAGTTTCTCAAAAGGTGGCCCAAGGTTCCTGTGTATCAGAATTGCTCAACAATCTTGATACCCCTCTGGGCCCTATCCACCTGCCTCAGATTATCATACCCTCTAACTTAGAGTATTAGAGGAATATAAGTGGCTTAATGTAATATAGTTTAATTTTATGTAGCACTCAAATGGGGGTCAAGCAACATTCCCGAATGCTTTCCTCTAAAGATGACCCAGGGATTGGAGCTCTTCCTTTGGTGGGCTCCCCGTTTCAGTGTTCCTTGCTTCCAGCCATATAGATGAAGAGATGAAGGTAGCCAAAGAAAGAGTAAGGAAAACCTAGTGAGAGGAGGACATGAATCTCAAAGCAGATATTATGAGTCAGGCCCTACCTTTGACATGAACTGATTACAAGGACCCAACTGAATGCAAGAGGGCTGGGAATATACCCAGGAGGCTAATAAACACGGTTTGGGGAACACATAGCGTTTTCTCTGCTTCATAAGTTATGTGAGTAAGGCTGATTAGAATGGAGAAAAGCAAAGTCAAGTGAGCATGCCATGTTTTGATTGAAATGGAATTTTAATGGGTACCCAACAATGCCTTTATAGTTAATATAAGCCTCTGCAAAGAAGATGTGACCATAATGTGATTTTTAGGCAGGTTGTTTTCATTTCCATACATCTACATTATGGTCTTTGGGAAAATTCAAATGGGAACCGTTGATAATGAATATCTGAAATCAGGGCCAGCTTCACATAACCTGTGTTGTCGCACAGGGCTGTGCTCTCACAAAGGTTCACATTTGGCTTAATGCTCTATTGTATTGCTCTCTTAAAATTCTTAATCATTTTGAACAAGAGGTTGTGCATTTTCATTTTGCACTGGACCCTTTTTCTAAGCACTCAGGCTGTCTCCCATTATGTAGCTGGTCCTACCTGAAACTTGTGCCTTATCAGTGATTAAAATTAAGGCTTCAAGGATAAAATGAAGACACAGTCTTTATGATGCAGTCAATGCTAATTGACCTTTTAAAGAAGACAAGTTACAATAATAAAGTTCCAAGGGTGGGGGTGTGGGCTCACACAGGTGCCTGTGAACGTGGGCCTGTGCAAAGTTTATTAGGAGTAATTTGTTTTAATTGATATTCATTGGGCATCACTCCATTGTTTATTCTCGCCTACTCATGTGAAGAGTTGGTTGATGTCAATTGCACAAACGTTTGTTTCAGATAAATGGGTGTTTCAGTTGGATAAATTTTAATTAAGTAACCTTTACTGTACAAGTAGTTGCTTTTGAAGCCAGGAGAAAAATGACTATAATTTATTAATTCTATAATCCAGAATCTGAAGATATTGAATCTTATCTACTCTAACCTTGAATATAATTTTCCCTATGAATGTCCTAAATATTTGGCCACAAGAATAAGGAATACGAAACATTTCCAATGTATTGTTAAATTCTTCTCCTATTGCAAATGCCTAGGCACAATTTAATTATTCTCAAGCTCATATATACAGGACTTGATTGCTGATGCTGGTAAGCAAAGTAGCCAAAGGTCTTGAATTTCCAGATCATTTGGTTCTGAAATAATTTATTTGTGATTGCTGCTTCCACACCACTTGTATACATTACTACTGTGGTATATCACATTTCATAGGGACGTATTTATTTACACATATGCCAAAGGACCACACTGAACTCTTAATTCCTTAAGAACAGGTGCTGTATCTTATTTTTCCCAAAGCCGAGCAGATTTACCAGGTACCTAGAACATATTCAATGAAGAGTTGATGAGGGAATAGAGAAACAAATTATGATATAAAAAATCACTTTTCTTTCAGGGAGTGGCAAAGTATATATTTACAGGTCTTCAAAGAACCTTCTGCTTTTAATAAAGCCAAAATCAAGTGTTTTTTCTTTGCAAGAATATTTTAAACTTGTATAGTGCTCTTTAGCCCATAACAGCTATGTTACATAGAAATTTAAAACATCTGAGGGATAAAAATAGCATATACTTAACTGTTATATTCATAAATTCATTTTATTGAAGGAGTTTTCTGTCCTGTTTAAAAAAAAGTTTGTTGATTGAACACACACAACACATATACAAGAAAAAAAGAACAGGTCAGGTGCGGTGGCTCACGCCTGTAATCCCAGCACTTTGAGAGACCAAGACAGGTGGATCACCTGAGGTCGGGAGTTCGAGACCAGCCTGACCAACATGGAGAAACCTCATCTCTACTAAAAATACAAAATTAGCCAGGTATGGTGGCGCATGCCTGTAATCCCAGCTACTCAGGAGGCTGAGGCAGTAGAATCAGTTGAACCCAGGAGGTGGAGGTTGTGTTAGGCCAAGATCATGCCATTGCCATTGCACTCCAGCTTGGGCAACAAGAGCGAAATTCCGTCAAAAGGAAAGAAAGAAAGAAAGAAAGAAAGAGAGAGAGAGAGAGGGAGGGAGGGAGGGAGGGAGGGAGGAAGGAAAGAAGGAAAGAAAGAAAATAACAATACACATAAGTTTTAAGGGATATGGATGTTTATATCTATTTGTATTAAACTTACTGCTAATAATCTACTTTTACCTATGGTCTACTAATAAATGCCAAGAATAGGGGGAACGATCCTCTTGTTTAATGCTGGAGATAGTTTATCTGCTGTCTTAGTTTCCTGTGGTTGTTATAGCAAATTCACCACCAACTTGGTGCTATAAACCAACAGAAATTAATTCTCTCTTGGTTTTGGAGGTCAGTCAGAAATCAGTATCAATGGACTAACATCAAAGTGTGTCTGCAGAGCCACACTTTCTCTAGAGGTGCTAGGGGAGAATCCATTCCTTGCTTCTTCTAGCTTCTGGTGGCTTCCAGCTTTCCCTGCTTATGGTTACTTCACTCCAATGATCAAGGCCAACATCTTCAAATCTCTTTTTGCTCTGTCTTCACATGGTCTTTTCTTTTCCATGGGTTAAATCTCCCTCTGCCTTTCTCTTATAAGGACATTTGTGGTGGCATTTAGGGACCCACTCACTCCTTACTTTAAAATCCTTAATTTAGTCACATCTGCAAAGACCCTTTCCCCAAATAAGGTGACATTGACGAGGTTCCATTGATTCAAATCTGCTGTCTTTGGGGGGCAATGATTCAGCTGCCTACACTTGCTCTGCCCACTATTTTCATTAATGACTAAGTAATGTGATTTTAGATGATGTACCCTAGTGTACTTTTCTCCACACTCCCTGACACAGGAATAATGATACTGTGTAATACTTGAGCGTTGGAAAACTATCAACTAAATAACACTATCAAGAAAACACTGCCTAAAGAAGCAGGCTTTGGCAAGTAGGGCTCAGAGAGGGAGCTCATAACTTCATGATAATACTTCCCATAACTTACAGTAATGTTAATTGTCTCCCCCAAAGCAAGGCCATTAAGCCGCTGACTGCTTCTACCTTAATAATTTATTTTGATATTTCTTGTGGCCCTACCTTTTCAATGGTCTTTTACTTTTTACCCAGAGGGGATGTAAACACCTCCCTGATAGCCCTTTATTGTATATTTCATCTCTAAGTATAACAAGAGCGGGAAACAAATGACCAAATAGGTCCTGATAAGCTCTGCAGCCAACCAAGACAAAAGGCTCTAGAAGACTACAGTAGGTAGAGCTTCATTCGGAAATACAAATCCTAACCCATGGAAAAAAATAAGTAGATCTACATGCCCTATCTAAACAACTGAACTGTCAGTGACCTTGTCACTAACCAGGAAGAGATTTTCTGTTATATTTATTTCCACTGTGCTGAGGTAAGACCATCATCAACATGAAAGAAGGCGTTTCATTCCTTCAACACATTTCTATGAATCTCCTACTATATGCCAGATATTTTGTGTGCCAAGCACTGGTTAATTTAGCTGCTTTCTTTCACCCTCTCTGACTATAGTTTTTCATGTAATTTGCAAGTTCAAAACTTTGCAAAGTCCTGTACTTGGTCATTTAAATGTGAGCCAAGGTCACATAAGGACAATTTAGTTAGAGTGGGAGAGAAAAGGAAAAAACAAGAAAGCTAAAAAGTTACAGAAATGTCCTCTAGCAAGCAGGTTCCTTGTTCTGAGGGCTAATGTACTGTAGCAATTCATCAGTCATTCTAATAGTCTTTTAACTTCTGTCAGAAAGTCTACTGAATGCTAACATTTTAAATGTTTAATATCCTAAAACATATTTTCATTAATCATGCAAATTATCTGGACATCCATATTTTACAATAACCTCTTTTGAGACTAAGGGGCCTAAGAGTTTGTGTATGAGAGCCTGATGTTAGCAAGTGATACTGTAGATGAAGTACAACTTAGAATCAAAGAATTTTATATGTGAAAAATTGTTAATATAATTTCAGTATCTATGTGCTATCGTATTTATACACACCCCCTAAAATGCTATTAATGTCAGATATTTCTAATTAGGTAGCAAGCAGCCTAAAATATGCACTTCCTTCATTCTGCTTTATCATATGGTTGCTGGATGGATATTAATATTGTCGGGTGGTACATTTTCCCAATAGAAATGACCCTGTGTTTCATAGTAAAGTGGACAGTGGATTTTGCTATTAGTAAAGGAGAAAAGAAGTGTTAATTGCAGTTAGGTTGGCCTGAACTGCAGCATGAAAACCTCCATTTATATGCTGCCAGTCACTCCAATTCCAGAAATTCTTAGCTTCTTGGAAAAAGGAGAAGTATGTGCCTGGGCCCCATGAAACAGGTGGATTAAGAATTGAAAAGGTACAAGACATGAATTTTGATGGAGTTAGTGGAAATTCTTTAGCCTTTTCTCTTTTCTTTCTCCTCTCCTCTCCTCTCCTCTCCTCTCCTCTCCTCTCCTCTCCTCTCCTCTCTCCTCTCCTCTCCCCTCCTCTCCTCCCCTCCCCTCCCCTCCCCTCCTTTCCTCTCCTCTCCTCTTCCCTTCTCTTCTTTTCTTTTCTTTCTTTTCCTGAGGCAACTTGATTGCCAGCAAGGCTGGTGGCTGGTAGTGAAATAGAAACAATGACCTGAGACCATGTACGTGTAGTTATACTGGAGTCACAGAGCTCACTGCTTTCAAGAATAGGGCCTAAGTAATTGGAAGCCATGGCTGGGCACGCTGGCTCATGCCTGTAATCCCAGCACTTTGGGAGGCCAAGGCAGGGGGGTCACAAGGTGGGGAGTTCAAGACCAGCCTGACCAACATGGTGAAACCATGTCTCGACTTAAAAAAAAAAAAATACAAAAATTGGCCAGGCTTGGTGGTGCACACCTGTAATCCCAGCTACTCAGGAGGCTGAGGCAGGAGAATCTCTTAAACCCGGGAGGCTGGGCAACAGAGTGAGACTCTGTCTCAAAAAAAAAAAAAAAGAAGTCATGAGGTCATGAGGGTTGGTGGATCACTGTACTAGTCCAGCTACCAGCAGGAAACACAATCAAATTAGGAAATCCCAGGAAGGCTTATTTATAAAGGGACTAATTACAAAGGTGTGGACAGAGTAGAGGGCAGGGCAACCAATAAGGGCTGCACTGGTAGTGGGAGCTAAGAGCTACAGAGCTGTTACTCAATCTAGACCCTAAGAGATCAGGAGAAAGAGCCATTACTAGAATCTCAAGGAAGGAGAATCATGTAAAAGGTCACCTTGAAAGGACTATCAAACTTTGATTAAGGGAAGCACCAGCACGAGGTGACCTCACAGGGAAAACAAATACCCTGAGCTCACTCCTCAGTGAATGAGGGGACTTTCTGCTCACTGAGCCCAACAGGAACCTGAGGGCACAGAACTGGAATGTAGTAGCTTACACAGGTGAATATCTCTGAGTGAATATCCAGGCTTCACAAGTGGAGAGTAGATTGGAGAGGAGAGTCAGAAACATCTCATTTTGGTGTGAATGCTACTTCTTTCATTGTGTGCTACTAAAACTCACAGCCACCCTTCCAATGATTTTATACAGTTTCACCATGTTGGCCAGGCTGGTCTCGAACTCCTGAGCTCAGGTGATCTGCTGGCCTTGGCCTTCCAAAGTGCTGGGATTATAGGAATGAGCCACCATGCCTGGCCACATTTTTTTTTTTTTTTTTTTTTTTTACCACTTCCTATCTTTTCTTTTCTTTGTCTAAACTAAATTTCTAGCAGCATTGCTGTATCTTCAGTACACCAGCATGAACCACCTTAGCCCCTGAGTAATCAGATATTTTTTAAAATACACAAATATGATCCAGACAGTTCATTATTCTCCCTATATCGCGGTTTCAGTGTAACAGTGTGCTTTTAAATGTCTGTAGTTTGTATTGCTAAAGGAACACTTAAGACTTCACTTTTTTACATTGTTTGCCTTCTAATTATATTTTTCTAGTAAAATATTTAGCCATTACTTCCTGAATCATGGATTCTAAGGTGCAATAAAAATCCAAAGGGAAATATATTTATTTCCTACAGAGACAGATTTTTTTTCCCAGAGCATTTTCAATGACTGCTGCAGAAACGAATGAGTAAAGATTTCCGGAATGAATAGTTGCAGAAAACCAACTTACTGTCATACAGAAGTCCATGCAGCCCCCGGGTAAAAGTACTTATGTATCTCCTTTTGTTGAGTTCTCTATTTTTTTACGAATATGCATATTGGGGGATAAACTTCCATCTGCTCTCTTTTAGCTGATTCTATCACATTTTTGAGCTTTGCATCATTATGGAGCTTCAGAGAAGGATGATCATTTACATTACATATGGATATAAAGGAGAGAAGGAGTTGATGAATTGCAAACAAGTATAATTTATATGGACAAAGTGTGCCAGAAGTGCTTTTCACCCCATTTTACTCGGCAACTGGAATGATTCCTGCCCATTCACTTGGCCTAGTGCCCAAGAACTCAGAAAGGAAATGGTCCTGTTAGCCTTACACATCAGGATTCCACTCCTGCCCTACGAGGGAATGCTGCTTTGCACTCATGCCCATCAGGGACCCCAGAGGGTCAAAAGAAACCACTGAATATACTAATGTCATTTTTTTACTTTCTTCCCTCATGGTTTCTTAACTTATAATGTACGTCACACAGACCTTCTGATACTCTAACTGTTGGTAATTCAAATGTGAGAAGTTTGCGTAACGAAGATAGGGAAGGGAGAGTTATGAAAAGGCCATATATGTTCCTGGTGACCTCTCAGCCTCTTTCTGCACTTCGATTTCCCATGGCAGATTATTTGCCTAAATGCTCTTAAGCTTTATAAATAGGTAAATATCTAATTTAGGCGGCATTCCTGAGGGCTTCTCTGTTGCCTATAGCACAATGTTGTGACTCCATAATTTGTCAGAGACCAGGGTCCAAGGTGCACTAATAGCAGTAATAACCCCAAAACTTTTATTTTTTCACTTCCTCATTAGGCATTTATTTATAAATCCTTCATTCTTCAAAAATGAGTACTCCGGCTGGGCACAGCGGCTCATGCCTGTAATCCGGCACTTTGGGAGGCCAAGGCGGGTGGATTCCCTGAACTCAGGAGTTGAAAACCACCCTGGGCAACATGGTGAAATCCGGTCTCTACTAAAATACAAAAAAGTTAGCCAGGCATGGTGGTGCACACCTGTAATCCCAGCTATTCGGGAGCCTGAGCTGGGAGAATGACTTGAGCCCAGGAGGCGGAGGTTGCAGTGAGTCAAGATCCTGCCGCTGCACTCCAGTTTGGGTGATAGAGTGAAACTCCATCTCAAAAAAAAAAAAAAAAAAAAAAAAAAGAGTACTCCTATCATGGGCTAGGTGTGAGGAATGAAAGCTAAATATAGCACAGCCTCTTCGTAAGCTGGTTAGGAGTAAAAAAAGAAATATTCTTTCATGAAGAAATGGTCATTCATCTGAGAAGTTCTCTTAAGCCGGCTGACTCTCTCTCATTGCTTCTGACAAACACAGTTGTCATAGCTCTGAGACAATTTACGTCTTAAGAATTTCAAACGCCTGCAAGTCCATGCCTGCATTGTGGCAGCATGTGCACTGTTTCCACTGAATGTCCAGACATCAATGAATAAAAATGAAGTAGTGGATATAATAGCAGTAGTTGTTTTTATGTACATACTACATGCATCGTGCTGTGTGCTTTACACACATTATCTCATTTAATTGACAACATTTTGTAGATTTAAAAAAAAAAAGACTGAGCTTAGAGGATAAATGACCTGCCCAGTCACGCAATTCTCAAACCAGATGCTTCAACTCCATGATCTCCTCCAGTCTCTATGTTTAGGTCAACATTGGGTGTGATCAGAGAAATTTGGCAGTTAAATAGGAGGTAACATAAAAAGAGGGTTGCTTTTATCTCATTTCCATAGCCAAAAAACCTGGTCAAGTTTAGAAGCTGCTGTTCTTTTACCTACATTTAGTCCCTATTCGTTTTGCTCTCAACCTTTACATGATTGTAGCGTGACTTCCCACTTTATGAAAGAGTACTTGAAGTCTGTATGCAAATTAGTTATTCAAGTTTTTTGATGGTTGTGGGGAGGATGGAAGTGCGTGTGTGTGTGAGGTGATGGAGTATCTAAAATTTCTTCCTATTATCTTTCTCAGAACTTCTGCTTGTAACGGAAGTTTCTCAACATGAAATGTCATCAATTTGGCCTCACTCAGGAAGTTGCAAGGCACTTGACTGTAACCTCAGTAAATTGTACGTTTTCTGAAATCCTCGTAATCTTTAGCTGCCTATCATTTTGAAATTTTAAAAGTTATTTTATTTCTGAACTAACTTCCTTGGCAATTTAATTGATTGAAAGAGAAAAGATTATAATGAAATACTTCAGTGTGTAGATATATTCATGTTTACATTACAAGGGGAACTCAGAACTTAAATGATCTGATTTTTGTATTCATCAAAAAATTATTATGAGGATTTTATTTATTTATCTGGAATAAAATTCCTCTAACCATGCATATTGTCACAACACACTTGAATTTGCAAAGATACGGAACTTCTGGGATCAGAATAACGGTATATTCTGATCTGTGTATATATGAAAGACTCAGTGGGTTCCAATGAGAGAAGCTATGGTATGATTCTCATGCGGTTATATAGTTAAATATATAGTTATATATTGCTGGCATAGTCTTGGACAGCATACATGTTCCAACTTTAAATATTGCTGAGTGAATAAATAAACACATGAGACTGGGAAATGTCGTCAAGGTTCAACCTAGAAACACAAAGCCGGTATCATGATCCTGTAATTATTATAATGTTAATCCTTTAGCCATCTTAAAAGTCTTGGACTCATGTCTCTCACTCAGCCAAAAGCAGCAGAAGGTCCAAGTTCCTCAGCTACCTCCCAACCTTGGATGAGCTGTTTCTTATCTTTCCGCTCCTCTTTATTCAGCTTTCCAGGGCCAAGAGAAAAACCTGTCTTCCTTCTGTTGATGTTCCCTCCCCCACGTTGAGGGAGCTGAGGCGAGAGCTGCAGGGGATCCGTAAGGAGCTGTGGGTAAGGTGAGGACAGCAGCGCTCCCTTAATGCGAAGTATACGTCCTCTATTCTTGTGTCCTTTTTAGTGTGGAACTCCGTGGTGAGGCCTTCCTCCTGACCACTTGAGCCTCATGGTGTCTCCTTTTAGGAATCCAGTCTCTCCTCCTGTGCTTCAATCTCCTCAAGGGCTCTGCAGCACTTCCCCTCAAAAGCATTTCCCTAAATCCTTGACTGGGTACCAGACCTTCATTTTTAAGTGATTGAAGTTGTGGCTGAGTATGCGTCATGGGCCATTGCCACCTTTTTAAAGTCAAGTAGTTTGTTAGTTGCTCCCCAACTTACAATTTCCTGGCATCTCCATAAAGAAGCTATCCTGTCTTGATCTCCCTGAGGCAGCAGGTTGATTAAAGTTTTAAAATCATGGTTAGTGACTGCTGTGTTTAAGGAGGCCCCAGAATAATCAATCTGGAGTGGTAGCCATACCAAGAATGCGGTCATGATGGAGGCAGCACCTTGGAAAACTGAAATCGAAACACCATTTCATGCTGTGAAGGGGGAAGAATAGAGGTAGACATGTGCTTTAGCCTCACCTGGGCCCTGCATATGCAGTTAAATCTCAGGGGTCTGGAAAAATATGCCAGACATTAACAGTGTAATGTTGTCCTCTGGCATTTGAAATAACACTTTGTATTTCCTGTTTTTTCCTAAGGTATTACGTTTTTTTTTTTTTTTTTTTTGAGACGGAGTCTCGCTCTGTCACCCAGGCGGGAGTGCAGTGGCGCAATCTCGGCTCACTGCAAGCTCCGCCTCCCAGGTTCACGCCATTCTCCTGCCTCAGCCTCTCCGAGTAGCTGGGACTACAGGCGCCCGCCACCACGCCCGGCTAATTTTTTTTGTATTTTTAGTAGAGACGGGGTTTCACCATGGTCTTGATCTCCTGACCTCATGATCCGCCTGCCTCGGCCTCCCAAAGTGCTGGGATTACAAGCGTGAGCCACCGCGCCCGGCTGGTATTATGTTTTATTGGTTAAAAAAATAGGTCACTTTGGAAGGCACTTACCTATAGTTTGAATGGATCAATTTAAATAGGAAGATGGAATCTGTTATATAGGAATAATCATCATATTCAATGCCCTCTAGCAAATATTTCCTAAGTGCCCACTGTGTGCCAGGTATTATTTAGGCACCAGAGATTAAAAAGGCTAAACAAAATAATCTCTGTCACAAGGAGGTCACAGTCTTACAGAAGGGCAATTGTCATACAAATATATAAAGCATAATATGACAAGTGCTATGACTCACAATTTACAAGTTGCTATGGAAACACAAAGAAGAGAGCACCAATGGGAATCATGGAAGGCTTCACAGAGTAAGTGACCTTCAGGATGGAGGAAAGAGGGAGACTTCCTAATGTGGAAAATAGCAGGAGACAATCCAGGAAAATAAATAGCATATGAAAAGTCACAAATGGAAGAAAATTGCAAGTGTATTGTTATGGATGGAGTGTAGATTGAGAGGTGTGTGTGTATGGTGGTGATGGTGAGGGGGTAGTTACAATTCATAAGGTAGGTAAAAAGCAATTGGGGAAGACCTTATGCAGCCTGGAAGCAAGTCTGGATGTTATACTAAAGACAATGAGAAGCCATCCAAAACTTTCAAACAGAAAAGTACCTGATTTGATTCGTGGGTTAGAAAGATAAGATTTATCTGAAGGCTGTGTGGAGGATGGATGAGAAGGTAGGGGGTCAGCTGGAAAGCTACTGCCATATTCCGTGCGTGAGATCACGAGGATCCAAAGCAAGACAACCACCATGGAAATGGATAGAACGCCATGAATACGAAAGCATTTTTAGCGGTAGGATCCATAGGACTTGATTACTTACTGAATTTGTATGAGGAGGATATATGTGAGATGAAGCAAGAAGTGATTTTCTGCTTTGATGACTGGCTGGGTGTTAGTAGCAGTAAAGAGGAGTTGGCAATAAAAAAGCAGAAACAAATTTGTAGAGAAAATCGATGGTTTGGTTATGTTGAATTGAAGTTTCCTGGGGGTATCAAGTGAGTCAGATAAACATCACTGGGGTTCAGGGGACAGATGAGGTTGAGGAGGTTGAGATTATTGCTATGGGATGCACTTATATTACAAAAGGTGAGGGGTGTCTGGGAGGAGATATTTTCTCTAAAGTCCAATATTAAAACCCGTAAGTAACATTACTCTGGAAAATGCAATATGCAAATAGTTCTTTTTATTATTGACATTAGGGTATGTCAAATTTTAAAATATTTACACTTAAAGACAAAATACCTGCACAATTATTACAATTGGTTTCACTAAATCAGAAGTGACAACACATTATCTATACTTTTATACCAGAAAACAAAATGAAGAAATCAACAAAATATAATTACTAAAACTCCACTGTGGATCGGGATAAAATATATCCAATATTCACTCACACTTTCCCGATAAGTATAAAAATGAATATAACATTGCTTGGACAACTTGTTTCAACAGCTAATCCTCTATCACTATTTGTTCAATAACATATATAAATTCAAAACTGGCAGGTATGAAAAAAGGTTACTTTGTTTTTTGCAGATATTGTACTTGTAAAATAAAGCCGAATAAAGCCTGTGTCACACATACCAAAGTCTTACATTTTGCCTTTCTAATACAGGCAAGTGAAATATTAACACATAGCATTTAAAATAATAAATATGTATTTATTGACAATAATTTGGAATGTTAGAGATACAAAATTTTATGTACAATTATTCAGATTAAAACATTTAAACTTTAGGTTTTATTTACAAATATTTATCTTCCTCTCCTATTTGACGTTTTAGCTCAAGAAGAGTTAAAACGGAATGCATCTGTAGATATATAGTTGGGAATGTGTGTTCAGTCACTTGGCTCTGTGATAGTAATCTTATGTACCATGTCAGACAGATTTTCAGACTCCAGATCCTCTTTGCCATTATCTGAATTTCCTGATGAGATATAACAACCAGAGTCCCTTGGGCAGTCATCTGACTGTGACTTATTTAAGGAGATGTCTGAGCTCAAGGATAGGGGCTCAGGTTCATTTTCTTGCTCTTGGATAACTGTAAATGGAAAAAAAGGGCAGGAATTAGGTAAAGCAACACAAAATCTTATTCATGTACTCATTCACTTTCAAGTATTATCCTATTTTAACCGTTCTAACCATGACTTCGTTACAATGGAAAGTTCTGCAAGTAAAAGGTACCTTTGTTTATTACAAAAGAGATATTTGCACTGAAATATTCAAGCTACTGTTTTATTAGAAGCCAAAATTTGCCCTTCATTTTTCACTTGCAGTTTCATGGAATTCATGTGAACTTCCTGCATAAGCAAAGATCAATATGGACTCTCATTTTACATTAATAATAAGTTGCCAGAGAAAGCAGATTGTATCCACAGTGTGACTGATGCCTTGTCCAAATACTCCTTAAAGTATCATTAGAAAAAGGCATTTACAGTTTAAATGCACAATCCAAGTCAACAGTGATCTTTGTGAACAATTTTAGATTCAGGATAATCTGGATTAATTAATAAATTATCACTATGAGTAAGAATGTACAGTAGGACTTCAATTATTTGGAAGTTAACTAATAAAAGTTTAAATATCCAGAATTTTCCTATGTTTGCATGCATCACAAAATAGATATAAGAAACCAGGTTGCTTTTAGAAAGTAAAACACCAAAATTTCCATTGAATCTACTTTATGAATATTTAGTCTTGCATGTCTTTGTCTGTAGTCCTGAAGAATAATCATTTATTTTCAGATTGACAATTCTGCATTCTTAAAGCAGTGTTCTATATTCAACAGGCATTATCTTTTAGAAAAAGATTAATATTAGGGATATAACAAAATATATTTAGGAAGAACCCCTAAGCAGCCTGAAGTTCACGTTACGCTTCTCGATTCCTTTAGAGTCAACTTTCTCTCTGTCCATGTGAAGTTTTTTGATGGGTGTTTCTCTGCATCCTGAGCTGAGCTCTTCAGAGAAGAAATAGATCTCAGATACTGCCTCTTAGCTGCAGTACCATATCTTCCTCTTTCCCCTTCTAACCTTGCGACTTCACCACTGTAGGCATTTGAATAGCTCCACATTGAAAGAGCCAAACACACATTTAAGATTGGGACAAGAACTCTGCCTATAGAGAGTTTGCACTTCATCCCATTCCAGTGAGAATAAAGTAAATCCAAACCTCGAAATCCTTCAAACAAGGAAAATGTATAATTTTCTTCAATAAGCTATTATAATGCTAATTAATTTATATCTAGGAAATCTACTCTTTATCTTATTTATTATATATATATATCTTGCTTTAAAATGGATTTTCTAGTTTCCATATGTTTTGCTAACATTAGTTTATGATCCACTGTGTGTCCAATTGCCATCAACTTCCATTACAAATGAGAATTGTGCTGTAAGTTACCCTTGTATTAATGAATTAACTTCTCTTTAATGTTTATAGAATGGTACTAGTTATGCAACATCCATGGGAGAAATTGAAAAGTGTTACTTAAAATATCTTCTAAATTCTGTAGTTTAGAAGAACACTGGTTGAGAAAGGCTGGAAGAAAATGATAAAAATTGCTTCTTAGTCTACTCATCTTCAGAATAAGTCGTAACAGTTCTTTTAACCTTTTCCTTAAGGCTTGTATTTGCAACAGTGAAACCGTATTTATGCCATTCTTCTGAATCTTCACATTTGCCCCACAACTTTATTTAACTATAGATTCAAATATCAGGTATTTGTCTAGTGATATTATAACTAGTTCTAGATATAAGATGACAATTTTAATATGCACCTATTGTGATTGTTATTTTTAAATTTTAACTACCATGGAAGCATTTTGTTTGCATTATTCATAACAATCTTTAAGTTTGGGAGGGTTTACTTATTATTCACTAGTCTTTCTGAGTATCAGTCATTCACTCTTCTTTCTAAGCCCTTTTTTTTTTTATGAAAAGGCAGCACTAAAATGGGACTTCATTCTCTGAAGAATTGCTTTCTATCCTGCCTCTGCTTTTCTATCTTATTGCCACTGAAATGAAATGAGCCAGCTCTGTGTTCCATTATCCAAGTGTTTCTAGAAAAGGCCAGAGGAATTAGTGCTTTTGTATGCATTCTGCCACATCAGCAATGATCATCCTATTTGGAGTGTGAACCTCTTAGTCATAATGATTGTGGGAATAAGGCCACATTTCCCCAGATTATGTTTGGGCCAATATTACCTCAATGCAAAATTAAAAGAACTGATCTACTTCCCTTCACATTGATATCCTAAACAAGACTTGGCATAATAAAAACTGTTCCCAACACTGTGTTCTATTTAGGTTGATTACCAATTGTGGGGCCTCTCTTCAGGATATGAAACAGAGTCTTTAAGAACTGTAATTTCCAAAATTAGTTCTTTTCCTTTAAAAAAATAAATATTTAGCTTGTTATTTCACCCTCAGAAGCCTCTGTGCATTCACCTCAATGGGGAACAAAGTAAATAAATTAAAAACTGTCTTTACTAGAGAATATGTCACTGTGTAATATTAGTAATAAAAATGTATTTGTTTTTATTTCCACATGAGAAATGCTATATCATGTTCTCTAAATTCTAGGAATGGTTTTGTTTTAAACACAGGTCATTTATTGTAGAAACCTTTCATCTACAATTTTTATGGAAAAAGATAGTTTCTCAGTATGAAAGTTATGCAGCACAGTAATTTACAGAACAGCAGTAATTTGCTAAACGATTTCCTCGTGAAATGGAAACAGGACTGTGCCTCCTCAAATGCTTCCCGCCAGGCTTGCAATAATTTCGGGCAGGTGATCAGCTGGAACCCCTCAACGGTAACTATAAAAAGGCAGGTCATTATGTTATATTACGGAGATGAAAGCTATATCGCATTCACTTTTGTATTTGAAGGATCAAGACTTTCCTCTTCTTGTTTCTTTTCATCCTGACACTAATGACAGGGATTGGAGCAAACCTAGGTCTTGTGTTCTGGGTGTTTCTTTCCTGCAGAGGAGATGAATTCACACGAATGCATACACATTTTCTTTCTTAGTCATTTAGTCCCTTCGTGTGGCCATGAAACAGAGTAAAACTAACTGCCCTACCCAGAAATTGAAACCATAACCTTCATCAGTTTTGTCCCATGGTTCAATCATCTGGGCTAACCAGGCAAGTAACACATTGGAATAAGAAACAAGTTTGCCTACAGAATTACGGACTTCCCATAGGATGTTTCAGTGCATCTTTTTATACTAAAACATTTCTGATAATACGCTAGGTTTAAAAAAGTATACATAATTCATGTATTCTATTATTACAATTATATAAAAACATACACATGCATATAACTTACAAACAAAAGGGTTCAAATTTGTTAATTTTCCCTCTATTTCTCAGGTCATCCACATTATTTTTTAATGAAAGAATTAAAATGGTATAATTTTTCAATAAAGCCCCCAAATGGTTTGTAAATATCTTCAACGACATATGTGTCTAAATTAGAATACACTGAAGAATTATTAAATAATTTGAAAAAGGGTCTTTCTTATTGCTGCCAGCTGACAGCAGGCATAATAGGAAATCCAGAAAGCTGTATAATTCTGTTCTCTATGTAATAAAAATAAAATAACATTAAAAATTATTTAGGAAATATTTTATCATGAAGAGCTAATTTGCATATTAAAATAATTTATTTCCTACCAGAATTATTACAGAATTATATAAAACCCATGAAAAAACATTTTAAGATAGTTATCCATGTTGAAAAAAAAAGGGTGGCATGGTGATAAAAACAGAAGACGGCTAACATAATTATTCACAAAACAATTATTTTGGAGTTGTGACATTTAATTAATTAAGAAAGGCAATCTCAATTATACTAAAAGTGAAGATAGTTTTAAGGAAATAAAACTGGATCCTTATTCTGGGAAAAAGTTCTACTTTAAGAAGAGAAATCTGCCCCACCTTTACATATTAAAAAGTTAAAGAGTCAAAAAAATGAAAACTAATTTTTGCTTGACTTTCCCAGATTTCTTTGCCCAAGTCATCCAGATTTTGTCTTTACCATCTTGCTTGCCTTAGCTTTGAAGCCTCTCTTTCTTTGGGCCAAGTACTATAAAATAATGCAACTTTAAAGGTATAGAAAAATTCCTGGCTAAAGGAATTTCTCAATACATAATTTTTTAATAAACACAATGATATTTAGATGAATTAAAGGAAATTAGAACTAAAGGAGAGCAAAATAGGAATTTGGTTAAAATTCAAGTGAGAATACCTCTCAGCTCCATCAATCATCCTCCTGTTTTTCTCTATCCTGGGACCATCTCCAAAGAGGGAAAACCCAGGGATACACATCTTAGGATGACTCAAAACCTCAGCCTCATGTTTTAACCTCACTGGAGTCACTCAAATGAAAACCCAGTCACTGTTCAGGTAACTATGGCTATATTTATTATTCCAGAGGCAGCGTTATCCAGGGAGGAAATTTTAGTGGACAGCATGGCATGTCTCTCCGTTATTTTTTATTTCATCTAAAGCACATTCTTTAGTTACCTGAACACTTTAATTCTCCTAATAACAGTGAATATTTGGTGTTCATTTCACTTGAATACTAACCCACCTTTTGGAAACACAACAACAAATGAAAAATAGGATTCCATTCATAGGAAAATAACCCTTGGCTTCTGTTCCCCTGAGGCCATGAGAGGATATGGAGTTGAAATGACTTCCCCCTCCTTTTGCATATCTCTTTTTGGAGCCTAGCTTCTAACGAGATGTGTATCTGGAAATAGACCTTTTCGCTTTCAGCTAGGGCAATCTCCACTTCCACTGTGCTAGGAACTTCAGTAGAGGCAGAGGCATACTCACTCAAGATCACGATAACTCAGCACCTACCTGGGCAATCTCATTAGACTGCTACTCTCCCCAACCGTACACCCTATGGAGGGCTTTGGTCCCAGGAAATATTTATCCTCCTCAGTTAAAGTTATCATATTGTACTGACTATTTTGGTAATGACCAAATAATGTTTAAAACTGTCACACATTATTTAATTAGGAGCCTTGGAAAGTCAAGTTCATATTTCTTATAGGTTAATTAAACCCATTTACATGATGAAGGAGTTAAGAACACATTACCCCAAAATATGCTGCTCTGGCATATTGACTATTTTGAGTTGAAGGCACTTGAAGAGAGCAGGTGCAAGAATATCACTCTGGCTTCCCCCCCCCCTTTTTTTTTTTTTTTAAGAGAGAGAGAAATAGGGTCTGGCTAGGTTGCCCAGTCTGGTCTTGAACTCTTGGGCTCAAGCAATCCTCCTGCCTCAGCCTCCCAGAGTGGTGGGATTACAGGCATAAGCCACCATGCCTAGTCTGACTTTCCTTCTGCTTCTTAAAAGCAGATGACATTTCCATGTGAAAGCTACCTTCCCTCTACCAGAAGGAAAGTATCATTCCTATCATCAAGGACAGGAAGTTGAGGCAGAGAGAAATCTGTACAAACAAGCCATGTTAGACAAACCCTTATCTATCTAACCACTTCACCCAATTAGTTAGCCTATTTCAAGCTTCTGTGACTTGTCACATTTTCACAACTTATTATTCTTTGTCTAATTCAGTATAGAAGTGTTCAACTCTAACTGCATCTTTGGGTCTTCATTTCCCATGAAGCCTCCCTTGCCACATGAAATTTGTGTTAAATAAATTTATATGATTTTCTTCCGTTGGTCTGTCTTATGTCAATTTAATTTTCAGCCGTTTTAAAAAGCCTAAGAGGGTAGAGATAAAATTTTGCCTTCCCTATATAGATATGATAAAAAACTAATTTCATTATGTCTAAAACTATTACTTTTGACAAAAATAGGAATACTCTGCATATTGTTGATCTACAATTTGCTTTCACATTTAACATATTTTTAAAAAACTTTAATATCAGTAAATAGCATGCTATATCATTTTCTTAACATAACACCTTCAAAACTACTTTATTGTTTGGGTATATCTTAATTTATTTAATAGGTTAATTATTGATGGAAGTCCCTATTGTTTTTAGTTTTTACCCAAAACAACTAGATTTTTAGCTAGTATTTTTATGCGTTTGTATCTTGAATTTCATAGGACAAATACTTAGAACTGGAATTTCTGGATACAAAAGTGTGCATATTTTAGACTTTGTGTTTTACATTATTGCCCTCCAAAAATGTACTTATTTACACTCTTGCACACACGCATGCACACATGCATGGTTAGCATATTCATAAACTAAATCTTGACAACATGCTCGAATACCGATCTGCTTATTACACATACTTGTATGTGTGAGGTGGGATTGCAGGCAACTGTATTTATTTATTTATTTATTTATTTATTTATTTTATATATATTTTTTGAGACGGAGTCTTGCTCTGTCGCCCAGGCTGGAGTGCAGTGGCTCAATCTTGGCTCACTGCAAGCTCCGCCTCCCGGGTTCACACCATTCTCCTGCCTCATCCCCTCCGAGTAGCTGGGACTACAGGCGCCCGCCACCACGCCCGGCTAATTTTTTGTATTTTTAGTAGAGACGGGGTTTCACCGTGGTCTTGATCTCCTGACCTCGTGATCCGCCCGCCTCGGCCTCCCAAAGTGCTGGGATTACAAGCATGAGCCACCGCGCCCGGCCTGCAACTTTATTTTTATAATAATAGAAGACTGACTTACTATTTGGGGATCTTCTGACCTCCTCATTCATCATTTACTCATTTTACGTTAACCACCCACTAATGCAAAGCACAGGACTAGGGGCTTTGGGAAAGCATATGGTAATAGAAGATTCGGTCTTGTTTGGCCGGGGTAATCATTACAAAGCTATGTGTAGTATACAATCACAATGCAATGTAAACACAGGTACAGGAATGCTCTATACATACGGCCATTAGAGAGGTCCTAATGTGGCTAAAGTGAAAAATCTGTGAACACTTTTCATTGGAAATTTTCCGGTAGAAAAGTGAGAATACTTATACTTTATTTTATAGTTTTTTGTATGATATGGAATATGGCATCCATCATAAATGAAAGTTTGGAGGCAAAATTAAAAAGAAATCTGAAGAAATTAAATTGCATGAGGGCAAACAACTATGACTATAGATATTAAATACAAGTAAAATGCCTGCATGTTTTATCTACTTTGTGTGGACAGGTAGCATAGCTTTTCTTTAAAGCTGTATATTTCTTGAATCTAGATGCAAATCATATGGCAAGTGGGTTGGAAACTCCAGGTACACATGTCAGGGGCTAGGCCCAGGCTATGCTGGCACACTGTTAGGCCAACTGCTGGACTGCTGCTTGGCATAAATGCAAATCTCCCCTGCTGACAGCTCATGTTCCAGGC
Organism: Hylobates moloch; assembly: GCF_009828535.3. NCBI lineage: Eukaryota > Metazoa > Chordata > Mammalia > Primates > Hylobatidae > Hylobates > Hylobates moloch. The sequence goes on along the minus strand of NW_026652289.1, from coordinate 30,766,791 downwards.
TCCTGGCTGCGGCCTGCCATTTGCCATGCATCGATGTGAGCAGGCAGGCAGGCAGGCAGGCAGGCAGGCAGGAAGGCACAACTGGGGATGCTTGAGCAATGAGGGGCTACTGTGACCACAGCTGGTATCAACGTCCTGGCACACAACTCACCCTTTCCCCTTCCTCCTCATTTGGCACTGCAACCAGAGTTTGCAGGTACCTCAAATGCATTGTATACAGATTCTGTAAAGTTTTCTTATTCTGTTACTTTTTTTTTCAATTTTAAGTTTATCCCTGTAATCTAGAGCAAACAAGGTATTTCCATCACTCATTTTCCCCAAGGACAATAGTACATATTCTCATAGACACAATTTTAAGACACATCGAAGTGCTTCTAAATGTGAAAAATGAGGAACAAGTGCAGAATAAAGAGAAGATGTTTACTATAAACAACAGTAAACCATCTTATTATTCTAAAGAGGCACTTCAGAGTAAGGCAAAGGGGCCTTGAAGATTGTGTTTATGGAACAACACATACACACACACACACACACACACACACACACACACACACACACACTCTCTGTTCTCTTTTTTATTTGGGAATATTTACTCCCAAAGTAAATGAAACATTTTTAAATTCAGATGATAAACAGAAAAACCCAAATGTGCACAAAATAAACAGATCCTGCTCTCTTGTCCCTTCAAGAGCTGCATCTCACCCTAATTTTTCTTCTCCCTATAACCTTATCTAGATTCCCAGTTGAGGGAACTGATGACCTAATTACTCTAGTTTTAATGCAACACAGGAACAAATTCCAAATATCTATGCTGGTCTTGCTAGGATTGCAGAATCTCAGGGTGGTTATCCTCCTCCAGAGGTAATCCTGTGATCAGCACTAACACCACATACCAGCCCTTTCATCAGCTTGTTGGAGAAGCATCTTTACTTCCCGCCAAGCAGCGACCTAGATACCATCTCACACCAGTTAGAATCAGGATCATTAAAAAGTCAAGAAATGACAGATGCTGGAGAGGATATGGAGAAATAGGAACGCTTTTACACTGTTAGTGGGAGTGTAAATTAGTTCAACCATTGTCAAAGACAGTGTGGTGATTCCTCATGGATCTAGAACCAGAAATACCATTTGACCCAGTAATCCCATTAATGGGTATATACCCAAAGGATTATAAATCACTCTACTATAAAGACACATGCACACATATGTTTATTGCAGCACCATTCGCAATAGCAAAGACTTGGAACCAACCCAAATGCCCATCAATGACAGACTGGATAAAGAAAATCTGGCACATATACACCACGGAATACTATGCATCCATAAAAAAGGATGAGTTCATGTCCTTTGCAGGGACATGGATGAAGCTGGAAACCATCATTCTCAGCAAACTAACACAGGAACAGAAAACCAAACACCACATGTTCTCACTCATAAGTGGGAGTTGAACAATGAGAACACATGGACACAGGGAGGGGAACATCACACACCACTGCTTGTCAGGGGGTGGGGGGCTAGGGGAAGGATAGCATTAGGAGAAATATCTAATGTAGATGAAGGGTTGATGGGTGCAGCAAACCACCATGTCATGTGTATACCTGTGTAACAAACCTCCATGTTCTGCACGTGTATCCCAGAACTTAAAGTATAATACAAAAAAAAAAAAAGTATAATCCAGTTTACATTTTCAAGGTCAAAGTGGATACAATGCTATCTATCTTGGGCTAAGAAGAGAAAAGGAAAAATGCTTACTTTAAATCTTAGAAGTCTGTTTTTTACCATGTTTTGTACCTCATCCTCTTGGTCTCTCTAGATATATTCAAGTCTCACATTGGACTTGTTGTCTTTTCTACATTATCTCAAAATTTTAGCTCTTATCCTCAAGATATGTGCCCATTTTGCTCAACTTTTATATTGAATGATTAGCAAAGCAAATCTTTTTATGTTCTCAATCTAACAAACAATGAAACACCAAACTAGGAATTTATTGCCATTCCTCAAACTGACATCATTCAATGATCAAAATAAAATGCATCCATAATATCCTAGAAAATTACATGCCCTATTCTTTAAAAAAAAGCAAACTATTTTTAACCTTTAACATGACAAGCATTTGTTTTTAAATGTCTCAGTTTTATATAACCATATACTCAAGGTCTTTATCATTCAAGGTACAGGAAGGTTGTGTGTTTAATCTTTAGCATGGTTGTAGGAGATATGATTCACAGAGTAGAAAATAGATGAAAATAAGCATGCAGCCAGTATGGTGCCAAATCATCAGAACTCAACATCTTATCGACAAATGGAAGTCATTCTTCTTTATTTCTTGAGCAAAGCAGTTTCATATAAGATAAATAGCTTTCAGTCAGAATAGCCTAACATGCAATATGCATCTTTTTGACATGTATATTCTAATACTACTCTAGACCATAAAATTAAAATAAGAAAAATCTCAGTGTAGTGTGTTGACAAGAAGCACTGGTTGAATCTGTATTTTTTTTCCATTTTTCGTCTCCCAGAATTTGGCTCTGTGTATGTTTGTACCTTACTGGCTGTCATTAAGTAATCAACTTCTAGTGACCTTCAAGCATCATTTTCTAAAGTTTTATGCAGGGAAATAATTTCTGGGACATGTCCTTTTTTATATCAAATATATATCAAATATCAAAAAGCAGTTAATGCTTTGGAGACACTATGTTTTGTTTTCAGAGACCAGGATATGGCAGAACATGTTTCTGATAGATGTAAGAGACTGAATTGTAGATTTGTGAGCTTGAGAAAGCCACTTAGCTACTTGGATTTTCATCTTCTCATCTTGCAGTGGAAGAATTTTGGGTCGGGTGTTTCTTTTCTTTTTTTTCTTTTTAATTACACCGACTCGATAAATAATTTTACCATCTATGAATAATTGTTCTTTTGTTAGCATAGAAAGGAGACAGGTGATGAGTGAAGTGGAATGAAAAAATTAAGGGGACGCAAGCCTTTGGCACAGAACCCAACTTCCCTCTGTGGGCCCCTGGGGATACCGTTTATTGCTGAAAGTGCTGCTTGCCCAGGTTCCCAGCCCCTTCTCTCCACAAACCCTGTTGACAGGCAGCCATGGTAGCCTCTCGCCTTTTACCTTCTGATATAGAAAACTGAACTAAAGCCCTTGAGAAAATTGGTGAAGTACCAGAAAACTTCAATTTTCAAATATTAATTGCTTTCATATTGGCCAATTTGCACACGTGGAGGAGTTTTATAGCAGACTCCCTTTGATTAAATCTCCATCTCTGCACTCATCTAGCTGTTTGACTTCTTTAAAATTCACCTCCAAATTTTTGCCTCATCTGCAAATAGGGCAAAATACCTAGATGTGTGCTATTATGGAAGAAAAGCAATCATTTGCAAGTGTTCAAAAAATACTCTTCTCCTCCCTGTATTTCATGGTCAAATCATTTTGGAGAGTATTGGCGATGACACTGGACATTGTCCATAATAAAACTCTATAGAATCTACTTCTAAGCCAAACATTGTTTAGTGAGGAGCCATGTCTTGAAATGACAAGATGTGAATGAAACTGACTCCTTTACCTGAAAGAACTTACTATATCTGTTTATACTGATCAATTTTGTCTTGACTTGAAATATTGATTAAATTGGCTACTTTCTGATGTTTGAACTTTGTCTGCCTCCATGACCACATCTCCCTCTCTTTTGCATCTCCCAGCCCCACAATTTCAAAGAAAGCATATAATAACCTAGGCCTGATGATGAAATCAGTTCTGCTGATGTCAAATTAGGTATGCCTGTGAAAGCTCTTGGAAAAGGATGATAAGAATAAAGTAAAAAAGCAATTTCTTAAAAAGTAAACTACTTTTCACTAGATAAAAAGCCAGTGTATAGGAAATATGTGCTCTACGTCAATTTTGTGGGACTTTTGAGAGAGTATAGAATAGCCCACAAAAGGACAATCAGGAGGCCTGGTCCCTAAATAACACTTTCCTCCCTCCTCACTCTCCATCTGGGCTGTTACTTGTAGTGTTAGAAAGTATAACATAGCAGCACATACGTTGGGTTGGAATCCCAACTCTACACTTCGCTAAGGGAGTGTTCTTAGACAAGTTACTTGCTGTCTCAATTTCTCATCATAAAAATGAGGGCGGTACTGTCTAACTCAAAGAACTGGGGTAAGTACTCAAGAGAATAATCAGGAAAGACCCTGGCCCAGAGTCTTGCTCAGAGTACATATGTTTTAAAAATGTAGTTAATAATTACTAGTATTATTTTTACTGCTGGGTGCAGTGGCTCACGCTTGTAATCCCAGCACTTTGGGAGGCCAAGGTGGGTGGATCACTTGAGGTCAGGAGTTCGAGACTAGGCTGGCCAATATGGTGAAACCCCATCTCTACTAAAAATACAAAAATTAGTCAGGTGTGGTGGCATGCCTATAATCTCAGCTACTCAGAGGCTGAGGCATGAGAACCGCTTGAACCTGGGAGGCAGAGGTTGCAGTGAGCCAAGATTGCGCCGCTGCACTCCAACCTGGACAGCAGATTTAGACACCATCTCAAAAACTAATAATATTAATACTAGTAATTATTATTAGTAGTAGTATTTTTTGATAGAGAAGGCTGGATTTGATAATCTAAGTTCCTTTTTATCTTTAAAGTTAGATTTTCCCCTTTTGATTGCTCACAAAATACTCCTTGCAGAGTTTGGCACACCCTAACCTCAGTGTTTGGGGGCCTGACCAGATTTGGCAGGAAAGGCAGTCTGGATTGGATAATTATAAAAAACAAAAGCTATCCTATCTTTACAAGCCTGGTTGCTGTGGACAGTATTGTGTAAATCTCCATGATTATTTCACCTTCAGTTAATACTTACAAATACAGAGAACCATCTCAGATAATAAAAGTGAGTGCTGAATATTTTTGCAAGCTATTATAACATTTTGAAAGAGTACTATAAACATGTACAAGATATGACTATGTGGTAATGAAATGAGTTTTCCTGTGTGCCATGAAGGCTCGTTATCTTAAAGCCTCGTGTTATTCTACAGAAGCCATGTGTGACATTTCTCACTAATGGCTTATGCTGTTATTAAATACTTGTCTCTAACTCCCTCAGTCTTAGGGAATGCAGGCATCCACTTGCATGTAAATTAATAGCTTTGCAGAATGGAAATGAGGTACCCAGAAAAGTCCTTTCATTTCCTGAGTCCAATAAGGAAATAAGTTCCTTTTCCTAACTACATATTTGACCAGAGTTATTGTTTTCAAACTTACATGAAAATGCTTATTTTATGGGAAAGCGTGCTTTCATAATCTCAGCAAAGAAAACTGGGGCTTTGTTTCTAATGATTATACTATTTACGTTAAACTGATCATCAGCTGGGGAGAAGAGTAGGTGTGCACACTTACTTTCTTCTTCAGGGAAGTTTTCAGCAGCTGATAGTAACCTTCTTCTGTCATCTGGGTTTTCAATATTTAATTCAATGAGGTGACTCTCTTTTATATCCTTTAAATCTTCTAGAGTCTCATAACCATTGAGCAAAAGTGTTGAGGTGTATTCCTGTGGGACAAAAAATATAATGCAAGTTAGTCAGATTCAAATATTTTATTTTTAGTTCTCTTTAAAGAAAGTATAGAGATGCATATAGGAACCAAAGGTGCCAATAGAACTTTTACTTCACTTCACTTGTATTCCTTTTTGACATATGAACTCCAGGGTTCTTAAATGATTATGTTGTATAATTCTTGCCTTTTGGAAGGCCAAATGTAAAGAAGAAATAATTACCTTAAGCTATACAATTCCAAATCATGGATAAATTAAATAGTTGGATCATGAGTCCCGTTTGGAAATGTTTCACTTCTCAACTAACTAAATTGACAGAATTAGCATTACTTTAAGTCTATTAATAAAATGTCTCTAGCAGAGTAGCATGCTACAGTCATATTTCAGAATCTACATCTCTTCTTGTTTTCATGATTGCAAAAGCATCTACTCTCAAAACGTTCTTGGGGTAGGTTAAAAAATGAGTTTGAAACAGATGTAATTCTATACAAAAAAGTGGGTGTAGCATTTTGGTTGAAAGGCATTATATAAACCAAAGGAATTCGAGACTTTCTATTTAATTGAAAGCTTTTACTAAGCATAGAAGCACCGTAGTTGGGGAAAGATTTGTTTTCTCAGCATGTATATTTTGTCCATCATTTGAATCAATATGTATTAGTTTAAAATTCATAGGTTTCTGATTTCAAAGTCTGTATGTTATTTTGAAACCTCTATCCTCTCAAACAAAATAAAAATATTAAGTGAAGTTGAGTGCTTTTTCAACTTCCTCAGATTCCTCCTATTTTACTTCATCTAATTGCAATATCCTTATTTTAATTACTAAAATAGAATAAGAGGAAGTCTACAAGTTTTAAGTAATCAGGAAGAACTTATGACCACCCCTTTTTAACAAAAAAAGGAAGAAAAGCAAGAAGAGTGACAATTCTTTCTTTCAAAAAGTGTATTCTTAGCACTGAATTAGCATAAAGAACACAAAAATTCCTGTTCCGACATATAACCATTTAACTGTGCGTTCTTGGGGAAGTCATTTCAGTCTTGTAGACCTTGGTTTTCTCACAGGTCACAGAACGAATAAGATTCAGAGGCAAGATGCTAACCCATACATTCTCATAGGAATATCCCATTTGAGGTGCACCAATAGTAATATAGGAAGGCTTAGATACTGTGTTTACAGACAGGAACATAACTCGATAATTCAGAAAAAAAAATCAGAAAATTTTGAAAACTATCAAAGTGCTGCTGAGCTAATTTTAGAAATGGATTGCAAAACTGTAAATTGATTGATACTAGGTGTATTGTATATACACACTATTTAACCAGGTAGATATTTCAAAAGAATTTTCGTAATATAACAAGAAAATCATAATTGGGTTATACATACAGACAACACAGTTTCCTTAACACAATCATTATGGGGCTTGATGATCACCGTTTCCCTCAAATTACTTTTAAAATGATTATATTCAGTTATCTTCTCTCAACTTGATTTTGATCTCTGCTTTGTAGAAAATACAATGCCCTTCTCATTTTTCCTTTCACTGTTTTAAACTTACTTTATTCCTTATACTCTCTTTACCATTCTCATTTAGACATTTTCTTAGGGCTTTTTATTCTCCTAGATATTTTTCATTTTTCACTGCATTTTCTCAACATCAATCTCTATTGTCACTGCTAAATACTATTAAGGTATAGTCCAAGGGATATTATATCAAGACTTTTCCTTGCATAAAAAAAGTAATAAAGGAGAAATAAGAGCTCTTCTAGGAAAACAGGCTTTCCTTTGCTTGTAAGTCTTGTATTTTTAAGCAACGCAACACAAATACTGATCCACTCCCTTCAGTGTTTCCATTTACATGCCGCCAAAAGCAAACAGGACACAGAGTTGCTCACCTGCAGATGAATCCTCTCTAGGAACTCCTGCAGAGTCTTGGATTTTTCGTTGTTACTCCTTCGGTTTGCCTTTATTTTCTTGGGCGCTGCTTCCTCTTCTGAGATGACATCCACATAAATGAATTTGAAGTTTCCCACTTTATTGTTCAACATTCCCATCCACATCCCCATTGGTGTTTTGCAGATAATGTCTATGATGTCTCCTTTCTAAGGGCAAAGAAATCCATACACATTCGATTTCAGAGAACCTCATTGATAGAAAGAATGAAATCACAGAAAACTAGAATAATGAGGACATTATGCTAAAGGGGTTCAGATATAACAGAAACAAATCTAAACATTCACTTGCTTCAAAAGTTCAGGCTGGTGGCATGGTGGGTCATGCTTATAATCCCAGCACTTTGGGAGGCCAAGGCAGAAGGATTGCTTGAGGCCAGGAGTTTGAGACCAGCCTGGGTGACAAAGTGAGATCCCATCTCTACAATTTTTTTTCTTTTAATTAGCATGGCATGGTAGCATGTATCTGTAGACTGAGGCGGGAGGAGTTCAAAGCTACAGTGAGCTGTAATCATGTCACTGCACTCCAGCCTGGGCAACACAGTGAGATCCTATCTTAAAAAAAATTCAAAGAAGTTATTTACTAGTTATAATGAAGAAAACTTCAACATTCTTGACAAAAAGCTATCATATAGTTTGATGACATGTTTCTGTTTCTGTTATTATATCAATTTATCAGCTTATAACTGTAGAGTGCAGTGTAATTTACAAAACACTTTTGCCTACTCTATTTTTGCTCACAACACACCTCTTAGATACATAAAAGAGGTATCATCATTATTAATTTAAATATTACAGAAAAAGAAACAGAGATATTAAATGACTTCTGAAGAGCTTGCAGGAAGTTAACAGCAGAACCAGAACTCAAGTCCAAGTTATCTGAACTAAAAAATGATGCTCTTTTTATTTATACTGTCAAAGTAATATATATGTAACAAAGCTCAAGTTATCATCCCAGGAGGTGCTCCCCAGCTGGGGAAGGAGATGAAAGAGAAGTCTGTTATGCTATATATTTCTAGTGCATCTGAAAAATTTATCTGTGGTATAAATAAACCCATTTCAAGTATTTCATTCATCTAAAATAAAGAAATTTTGCAGAATTCACATAAAAGTATGTGTACACTAAGGGTAAATTATGCTACATAATTCTTTTTGAGGTATTCATGCTCTCCTCTTATTAAGAAGAGATAACGTTTAGATTGAGCTCACAGCAAAGTTTAGATAGAAGTATGAATGAATCATATTAGTATGGACAAACCAATTGGTCTTTTTCTTTTTCTGATGGGTCTCACAAATAACCACTAAAGAACTTACCCATGTAACCAAACACCACCTGTTCCCCAATAAACAATGGAAATAAAAATAAAAATAAAAAATACTGGAATTGCCCTGTCAAGTCTGGTTCCCAAGGCCTTTGCTCTGCTGGGCTCTTGCCTGACATTTGCACCTTCTCTCCCTCTCTCTTCATTATTTCTATTCCTGCAAGTATCAGGCAGAGTTGGGCACCTTCAGCAACTGTGAGGCTTTTGGTTTTCAGGAAAATGGAGAGAATTCTTTCCTCCCTGATAGACTCTGAACCTGAATCATCTACATAATAACAACTTACACTAACAGCCTGAACAGACTGATACCCTGACTCCACCTCACATATTTTATTCAAATTCTTAGCACTGGGCCAGGCGCGGTGGCTCATGCCCATAATCCCAGCACTTTGGGAGGCCGGGGCGGGTGGATCACGAGGTCAGGAGATCGAGACCATCCTGGCTAACACGGTGAAACCCCGTCTCTACTAAAAATACAAAAAATTAGCCGGGCGTGGTGGCGGGCGCCTGTAGTCCCAGCTACTCGGGAGGCTGAGGCAGGAAAATGGCATGAACCCGGGAGGCGGAGTGCAGTGAGCCGAGATCGCGCCACTGCACTCCAGCCTGGGTGACAGAGACACTCCGTCTCAAAAAAAAAAAAAAAAAAAAAAGAAAGAAAAAAGAAAAAAAATCCTTAGCACTGTAAGCTAGCCCCCACTTCTACTGTTGGGAAGAGCACACTCACACTGTCTTCCCACTGGTTATACTTGCTGAAACAGATCATAAAATCAGCATTTGACAAACCATTCAGAAGGTGGGATATGATGTCCTCTCACCTTGATTTTGAGGGAGTCAGTGTCATAGGGACTTGGCGTGAAATCTGTATGCACTCTGGCACGGCCACAGAATGGTCCTGAATAGGGACCGTCGTCATCCAGTCGAAAGCTGTCCCGGTTACTTGTACCATCTGAACAGCTTGTTATGCCACCTGATGAAAGCAGAAGTTCACAGTTGTCATAGAAGACTTATAGCATTCTGAACCATCATCTGGACACAACTAAGTATTGATAATGCTGGAACACTGGATGCCAGGCTCATGGGGAAGTTCTAATTGACCCATCCTGGTGTCTGTCTCCCAGTTACTCTCCGTCAGTGACGTCTGTCCTCTGAGCCATTTCTAACCTTTTTCCTGACAATCTGGCCACTCTCTCCTCTACCACCAACCCGAGTACCCTCTCACTTCATTCTCCGTATTCTGATCCAGTACACAATGTACTAAGTATTGGACACTTGCCAAAAGCATCACATTACAAAATTCCCTACAATTTCTTCCCCAGAGTTCCCACTGTGTATCGAAGGCCATTTTGAGGCAATATTTCTGTCATAACAGGTGGCACTTTTGCTTGTTGTATGAGTGTAAGGGAAGGAGAAAGTGTGTCTGAATGTCTGTATCCCCATGTGGTTTGAAACTTCTAAACCGGGCCTTTAAAACTGTTCCAAATCCTTGTCTGATCCTCTTATTTTTGATCTTAAACTTCAGGAAAAACAGAAAAGAGCATTTTGTCACCTGCCTGGGAACAAGAATGGCTCCCAGTGGAAGTAATTCTCCTCCCCCGCCCTCACACTCAGTCATCACTTCACATCTTCCTTCAGTCTAGCCTTTCCTCACTCTGTTCAATGAGGGAATAGCCCACATTTCACTACCATGCATTGTGGAAATAAGGTATAGCTCCTTCAAGATGCTCCACGTTGTATGTGAACTGATGTAAAACACAGATGAGTTGCATCTAATCGCATAAATTAAGTGGTATATGGTAATGGTAAAATGGACCACCGTTTCTTCACACCCTCCCTTCCATGACAACTCCAGACCAGGGCTTTTCACAGTCCATTCTAGCTAATAAAATTCTCCCCACATCTAGCATCACAATATAGAGTTTTTAAACTTCCAGAAGAAATGAATACTAATGAGATCTGAATTTCATACATGCAAAAAAAATTCTTTAAATGTTTCTGTGTTAGCTTTTGTCACAAAATAACTGTTCTACAGCCAATAGGAAAATAGGAATAAAACTCAGGATATTTGAAACATCTGGTCTTTGCCATACATCTTCAAATAACAGAAGCAGTTGATTTAAAAGCAAATGGAAAATAAACTTTGCAAAAACATTTAAAAGCCCTGAAAAGATTAGAGAGATGTATAACAGTCTACATATAAAAAGTCACAAGGCACCCTGCAATATCAATCGTTTCATCCAAATATTGTAGCTGGAAATTTGACTAAATCCTGAGTGATTTCCTTCTTAGAAAAAATATTAATCTTCATTAGAAAATCCTTGTTGGTTACTTATGGATCCCTTTTTGCCACCTAATTGGTGATAATCTTACCATTTATTATTGGCATATTGCTTCACTCTTTACTCATTAATGCTGGGTTAAGATCTAAAAGGTAAATGTCAGTAAAAGTAAATTGATGCAAACGTGCTACATTTTTCAGAGTACTTCAGGAAAAAAGGAAAGTGGCGGGGGGAGAAAGAATGAGGGGGAAGCAGGGAAGAGGAAGGGAGAAAGAAAGAGACAGAGAACAGAACAGAAAATAAATTTCATTTATCTGAATACTTCAAGTCATTTTTAAATATTTTGACTCAAGATATAGCTGGCTCACTCCAACAAAGATTTTTATTTTAAAGATGCAGATTTAATCTCCTAATATGACTTTTTTGAGGCATATCCCCAGGAGCCCCGTTGACTACAGTGTTAAAAGTTTCAACACAGCATATGACTGCGTCAAATATATTATGTATTATTTAAACAATAGCAACTCTGTATAGATTTAATATATCCTAAATTTTTACCAATTCTCTTATCAAGTAGCTGGAAACTTGTTGCTGATTTAACTTGTTGTTTTTTAATTAATTTAACCCAGACCTCACACCCAGGATCTTGTCCCTGATTCATTAGCCTTACTTGATGAGCTCTGTCCACTGTAGAGACTATCCATGGAGTCACTGGCTTTGAGGGACACCTTCTCCGTGTGGGTCCCAATCACAGGGTCACTGTTTCTATATGGGTGGGCATTCTCTCCATCTTCCTCAACCTTCAGAAAACATATCAGAGGTTAGGTACAGAGAGAAGATTTCCACAGAGGTGTTCGTTGTGTACATTGATTTAATAGACAAGACGTATTTTAGCAATAAAATACTTAAGGATACATAAGGATAAAATACGAAAGTAGTTAATCTTCAGTTCAATTTCTAGCAAAACCTTTTACAATATACTTGGAAAAATCATCCAGATGACACATTCTTTTTGTAGAATTCAGTTGAAATTATAATGGCTCATTTTTACAAACTAGGATGAATATCATATCAATATTATTTAATCAAAAGTGTTAGATTTATTGACATCCATGGTTTATCTTTTAAAGCACTTTTACTTCTTCATGTTGTCCTTATCCTCTATTTACCACCTTTACTAATCCATTGAGATCTGATGCTACAAGCTTAAACTCTGCATAGTTGTTTCATGTCAGTTATTTGCATCCTACCAGATCACTAGATATGAATAAAACATGTATATTTTGCAATTCTAAAGCAAAGCTTATCTAAGAAGCTTTACAAATCTAATACCATGCTTGCCACCTAGTCAAGTGAGAAGCAAATCTTGCATAAAATTAGAAAAGACAGACAATTTCAAAACAAATTATATTTTCTTGAAAACATCTCCAATGTTTTCCATATTTCAATAGTTTGGATTAAACCTATGAATTTCTTAATATTCATCAGAATGTAATTCAACATTCTTTATTTGTGAGCATTTCTAAACATTGATAAAACTTTAGAATATACAAATGATATACACTCAGTTTGATTCTCCACTTTTATCCATTTCTTTATTCATTCAGTCATTCAACACAATTTTATAGAAGACCTCCTAGGTACTGAGCAATGTTCTGGGAACTGGGGATTTTCATGGTAAACAAGATAACAGGGTGCTTGCTATAATGAAGGATATTTTATTGTGTTAGCTATGTGTGTGTGTGTGTGTGTGTCTGTGTAGAGTATTTGGGGAGGTGTGTATAAACACAATAAGACAATTTCAGAGAATAATAAGTGTTACAAAAGAAATAAAACTGGGTGATGTGAGAGAATTTGTTGCTGAGGTTAGGGTTAGGGGTTGGCTGATTTAAATGGAGTATCCTCCAAAGACCTCTGCCATACAGTAATATACGCCCTGAATTATTGACCTAAAGGATAAGAAAATGTAACTTATGTGAAGCTTTGGAGACAGTTTTCCAAGCAAAAGGAAGAGCAACAGCAAAATAATTGAACTCAGAATTATCTTGGGTTGTGCAGGGGAAAACAACAAGGCTAATGTAGTGAGAGAAAGGAGAATATTCGTGTGTGAGTTTAGGGAAGTAGACTGGAGCCACATCAAGAAAAGCTTTATAGACCATGTGTGGTGGCCATGGAAATGTGCCACTTAGATCTCTTGCTGCGGCACCCTTCTTTACTGACAGCCCCAGGACTGCCCCTCTGTATCCATCACTCTGTTTGCACTAAAGCCATGCTCCCTTTCAGTAACTGAAAAAGTAGGGGTATTGTTTGAGCCCATTCTAGTGGAATGTAGGGTTCCTGTAATGGAAAACTTTAGTATAAGAATCCCCCATCAATCTGACCAAAGCTTTCTCAGTATTCTGCTGAAGTATGAGACTCTCTCTACCTGATTCTTCTTCCTTTTCCTTATCTTTTTATAGATGTCAGATTTACGATGCAGTCTAAAGGCTTTCTCTTTAGGCTTCCTAGCATTTCCTCCCATAAATCTGTGGTGTTTCTACTCTTTTCTTGGGATCTGCTTCTCAGAGGACTAGAATGAACACACCGAGTAAAGGGGTGCACTATGAAGACACTGAAATTTTAACCATGACCTGATTTCCACTTGTCAGAGAGATTTCTGGCTTTCATATGGAGAATAAATTTTATGGGGGAAAGAATAAAAAGAATGGAAAGCAATTAGGGGATTATGATAGTAATCCAGGAAAGAAAGGTTGGTTATTTAGTCTAAAGCAGGAATAGTTTACATGGAGAAATTAGGGAGTTTATATATACTTGGTAATATAATTCAGAGAATTTACTGATGAATTAGTGTGAAAAGTGAGAAAAAGAAGGAATTTAGGGTGATTCTTAGATTTTCTTTTCTTTCTTCCTCTTTTTTATATTTTTGTTTTTATTTATTTTGGGGATCAGTGTTGTCTGCTGCCACTGGGAATACTGGATGAGAAAACCATTTTTTTTTGTAGACGTGTAGAGAATAAATATATTAGCTTTGGATATATTAGGTTTTGGATGTCTACTGGACATCTAAATGAAGATATCAAATAAGCAATTGATTGTATTAATACAGCAGATAAGTGAAGAGGTCATAGCTAGAGATATAGTTGTGAAAAACAAAATCATGACAGTAGATGAGCTGACTAAAGGGGAGAGTGTAGATTCAGTGGAGCATCCAGGAACAAGCCAAAGCAAGATGTTTCAAGGGATGAGAAAGAGAGCAGAGCCAAGAAAGGAAGCTATGAGGAAGAAGAAATGCCAGAAGCATACCCAGTCAAAAGAAACAAGAAAAGTGGATGTTCTATATGTAGGGAAAGCAGCACTTGGGTCAAATACAGTTGAAAAGTAGTAAGGAGAAAGAAAAGTGACAATTGGACTTGGCAACACAGAGGTCACTACTGATGGTGACAGCTATTTTAATGAAGTACTGGGGACAGAGCCCTGTTGAAGTGGATTGGAAAAGAGAATGGACATAAGACATAAAAATCAATAAAGTAGAATTGAGAGTCCATAAGTAAACTCACTGATTTATGATCCATACATTTATGACAATATATTTATGGTCAACTGATTTTTAACAAGGGTACCAAGACAATCAAATAGGGAAAGAATAGTCTTTTCAACAAATAGTGTTAGGACAACTGTATATCTACATGCAAAATAATGAAGGTGGACTCTTCCTATATACTGTACAGTAAAATTATCTTGAAATAAATGATACACCAAAATTTAAGAGACTATTGATCTCTCAGAAGAAAACATAGGAGTAAGTCTTCATTACATTAGGTTAGACAATGGTTTCTTAAATATGTTACCAAAAGCACAAGTGACCAAAAAAGATAATTGGACTACAATAAAATTGGAAACATTTGTGCTACAAACAATACCATCAAGAAAATAAAAATACAATGCACAGAATTGGAGAAAATATATTATATTGCAAGTCATATATCTGATAAAAAACTTGCATCCAGAATATATAAAAAACATTTAAAACTCAACAATAAAAAGATAAACAACCCAATTAAAAACGAACAATGGATTTGAAAAACACTTCTCCACAAAGATAGATAAATGGCTAAAAAGCACATGAAAAGATTCTCGACATTATTAGTCATCAGAGAAACGTAAAGTACAACCAAATGTAAATCAAAATCACAATGAGATTCCACCTCACATCCACTAGGATGGCTAGTATTAAAAAGACAGACAATAACAAGTGTTGGCAGTGATGTAGAGCAATTGGAACCCTCATACATTGTTGATGGGAATGTCAAATGATGCAGCTGCTTAAAAAAAAATTTGCCAGTTTCTCTATTAGACATGGAGTTACTATATATCTAAGAGAAATGAAAAAATATTTCCACACAAAAAATTGAACAGAAGTATCTGTAGCAGCATTATTCATAATAGCCAAAAAGTGAAAGCAACTCAAGTAATCACTAAGTGATAAATGGACAAATTAAATGTGGTCCATCTATAAAAGGAGAAATATTATTTGGCAACAAAAAGGAATGAAGTACTGATACAAAATTAATGACATGTTGTTCTTCACATTATTCTTCACATCACGTTCTAGATGCATTATCTTTTTTTTTTTTTTTTTTTTGAGACGCCATCTTGCTTTGTTGCCAGGCTGGAGTGCAGTGGTGAGATCTCGGCTCACTGCAACCCCCACCTCCCAGGTTCAAGCGATTCTCCTTCCTCAGCCTCCCGAGTAGCTAGGACTACAGGCGTGCAGCACCATGCTCAGCTAATTTTTGTATTTTTAGTAGAGACGGGGTTTCACCATGTTGGCCAGGCTGGTCTTGAACTCCTGACCTCAGGTGATCTTCCCACCTCGGCCTCCCAAAGTGCTCGGATTACAGGTGTGAGCCACCGCACCCAGCCGATGCATGATCTTTCTGAGTGTCAGTTTCTTCTGTTAAAATGAAAGTAATACTTCCTTCCACCCAACTCCTGGGCATAATGACTGAGGAAGAAAACAAATGCTTAAGTACTTCATAAAGTACCAAGCACTTCTACAGTCTAGCTGAACAGTTTAAGAAAGTTTTAGTAGAAAAATACAAATGATTATCAGAGAATATTTACCTTTTCCTCAGAAAGGGCTTTGATGTACTTTTTACCCACTTTTTTCTTCATTGTCCATGAAATAGCTCTCATTTTTTTACCCAAACCGCCTCCATTATTTGAAGTTTTACTCTGTTCTCCACTTTCATTTGTGGGATCTCCTTCATGTGCCTAGTTTAGAATTGTTTACAAAAGACAAAATAATAAAGCAATAAAAAACATTGATCTGAAATCACTGTTACAGAGAACATTCTGAGTTTGTGGATTTTGCATGCATTCTGTGAAGCAGCCTCAAAAATTTCTAACAATCTGGACATAACACATGTTTTTAAAGTTGTCCAGGCCTGGTTGCTTGTGCTACAAACTCAGAAAGTAAAACTTGTGATGTTAGAGGACTTGAGCCTCACATCTGCGATTCTTTTTGAGAATTTTGGCTATTTTTTAAATAGCTGTATTGAAGAATCATTTTATTCCCTCTTCTTGAGATGAACAAATAATATTAAATACCAGGTGTAAGGAGTTCTTATGTCTACATAGATGAAAAATATTTTATTGGAAGTTTTAGATAGGCTGTAGCATCTATCTGTGTTGAATAGGCCTTAAAATATCCTCTTGCTTCTCACAGAAATTGAGATGATTGTGGTTATTTTAAAGAAGTTTTTGTGTTAATTAAATCTACTGAGAAATGTTAGATTTTTTTTTTCATCTTAGCGTGCACATTTCCCATATTCTCAAGCAATAGTAAATATGAACTAGTTCCGGCCATTAGTACAGAAATCTTCATGTAATTCACATGCTATATTAATCAAACATCTTATTTGGACTGCTTCAGCCTGTGCTTAGGAATTTTGTTAAACCAATGACTCAGAATAAAACACACTGTTCACAGCCACGAGACTCTATATATCATAATATAAAATAATGCTCTGTCAATATAATTAACATATTATGTGATATATATTACATTATATAGAATCTATATGAAATAAAATATTCTCACCACCCACCTTGCCCCTCGCTACTTCTCAAGTCTCCCTTGCTCACTAGAGGAGTGGTTCTCAAAATATGATCCCTGGACCAGCGGCATTTACATCACTTGGGAGCAGTTTGTGCTTTAGCAAACTCTTCAAGTGATTCTGATACTCGCTAAAGTTTGAAAACAACTGTAATAAAGTATTGCCATGCTAGCCCCTTTGCAGTTTCTCTATCAGGTTCTCACCAAGTTTGTATTTGCTTTTGCCATTGGCTTCCCTCAGATATCCAAGAATTTCTTCCTTCAGTTGTCCAGGTTTCTATTCACATGTCATATAATAGGAGAGCAATTTTCTGATTGATCACCCTCCACACTTCCATACGTCCTGTTTATTGGCCCTGATTAATTATTCCTCTAAGCAGTTAACATTACCCGATAATATATTTGTTCATTTGATTATTGTCTGCGTCTCCCACTGTGATGCATGCTCCATGAGACTTGAGACTTTGTCTGTTTTCTTTGAGTGTCTGGAGTACTTCCAAGCACAGAGCTGGCATTTGATCTCATGTAGAACTTTGCAGATTTTTTTTTCTTGGAGGACATGTTTGGGTTAACGTCCTAAAATACCTTATATTTGCAAGAAAGGAAACTTGAAGGACATCTAGTTTAACACTGCCCACCATTCCTAATAGGTGGACGGGTAGTCAGTCACTGAACATAAAAAATGATAGGAAACTTCTCTTTAGTGAACTTGAATATTTTAATATAAAAGTTTAACCACATAGTTAACATCATTATTAATCAGTATTATATTTTGCTTCATATCTTACCCCAAATTGCTTATGATAAATATGAATGGACAGCCAATTTAAGCCCTCATTGCACTTTATTAATTTCTACATTCAAGGTTATAAAGGCAAAGATTCTTTGCTTAATTCAAAAGCCCTGAATAAAATATGATTTGGAAGCACTTTAAAATTTTAGAGTCAGCCTTTTTCTTCTCTCTACTTAAACTTTCTCTGTCTTCATTGTAAAATTATTTTGCTAACTAACATAAATAAGAAATGTTATTTAATTACTACTTGTGTTACTCTACCATTTCTAAGCTTCAGAAAAATGTACCACACATTTTTCAGGTTTTTCTAGCATTATTTACAGAAGCTACAAAGAAACTATGTTTATGCCTTTTGAGTGTTAACATTTTTCTGTGCCTTTCTCCATAGCCTGAATTAAATTTCTTTTTAAATATTACTTATGGTTTTGTTCTTGTCTTTTTAAGATTTGTCTTCCCCTATAGACTCCAGGCATGAAGTAAGGATTTTCATGCGTTGTTGCAACAGTACTTCCTGAGTGTCTAAGGGAAAATCTGGCATAGAGTAGTTATTTTTTGAATGAGTGCTGGATTGTTGAAAAATATGCACACTATTTTATTAGGTTCACTAAATTCTGTTACAAATTACTAGGCCACCATTATTAACCAATGAACCTGAATGAACATGAGCTATCTTGTATAGGTTAATTCCAGAATTATAAACTAAATAGCAGTAGAATATATGTATGATCGTGGAGAATTAAAAATTTATACAAGATGTGACTTACAATTATGTAAATGTTGATTGACTATATAGTTATCTACAAGTTTACTCATAAATGTGAATATATACATAATAAATTAATAAAAGGGATCATTACCAAAATTAAAATATTTTGAAATATTACAGATAGATATATTTGAAAATAAGCATAAAATATAAAAACCTATTGATCTAAAAAGAATAGATTACCTGTGAGGTTGCTGAATCAGGTTCAATGGTAAATAGTATTTTCAGTTTTCTTAGTAGACACCCCTTCTCTGTACTATTTTATTAGTCGTTGTTGTACCTGTCATTAATCACTTAGCAAATGTGGCCCACACTTTATAGATACTATGGCAAACTTTGGAGTCAGAGAAAAGATTGAGTTCGGACTTTGTCATTTATTCACTCTGTAATTTAGAAGTAATTTTACTTGATGAAGCAAGCATATTTCTGCAATGGCAAAATCGATATACTAATAGTTCCTATGTTATAGATAGGTAAATTGTTATAGATAAAGTTAGCATTGTGCTTATTTCATAGTGAGTGCTCAATTAAATGTACTTATTGTTGAAATTATTATTATGTAAACTTAATTTTATGGGAAGCTTTTCTTAAGCTACAATTAAAATGTTCGTCGTTGACAAATGTGTATGTAGCGCTCACCAATGGGATATTTCAGTGTACACTGAAGTGTGAGAGTCCAATTGAGCAGCCGTATGCTCTCCTTAACAAATTTACAGTTGGGCCACTTAATCTTGTTCTAATTTAAAGCAATTACAAATTACATAAAATGTAATATATATCTATCAAATAATGTGTATAAGTACAGTGTGTGCGTGTGTGTGTGTGTGTGTACGTATATGTATACACACATTGTTTTATAGTAGAAATACTCAGGAAATTTGGATTTGTCAGTGTCACTTTGAATTCTGTCTTTTCGGGTTCATGTTTTGCTTTCCCAAACATCTGTTAGGCTTCTTAAAATAAGATTTTACTTTTAATGCCCAGCACGGTACTGGGTACTGATAGAGACAGGAAATAGCCAAGGGTCCCTTGCGAAACCTCGCCTTCAAGCCTAAAACAGCTTGAAGGCTGAAAAACTAGACTGCTGATCCTGGATGAAGCCCACCCTTTCCCAACTGATTCTCTCTTAATGATGCCCACCTGTGCACTGGGGGAAGGGGGTGGAGCTATGGGAAGTTCGTGTGGTTTGCTGCAGGGATGAGCCTGGCCTCTTTTGTTGCTATGTAGTAGCCTGGGATTCAATCTGTAAGGTAGCGGCCTGTAGCAGGACTCTCGCTTTGCTAAGAGTTCCTCTTTTTTTTTCCTTTTCACCCAGTATACCCTGCCCTACTCACCCTACAATGTGTCTGTGTGCCTAAATTTTCCCGGTCGTGTGACAAGAACCCATTGCTTTCTACAACTACTAAATAATGGTTTGTTCATTTATCACAAAAACATATGCAAGGCTATAATTTTAAAATGTATTTATTTTTCTTATTTTACTTTGCAAAAGTGACATTGTCTTCATAATATTTCATAATGTGTTTGCATAACATTCATAAAAATGGAATAAACTACGAACCTCAGTTGAATCATCTGGTTTTGATAAAGAATTATTCCGAAAACGATCGAAATTCCCAAAACTGCTGCTTCGCTATAAAATGGAAAAGAAAAAGGAAAGGAAACTTAGAGTTTGTTATTTTCACTGCCCATACTGATAGGTATATTAGATTATAGTTTAATAAGCACCGTCTCTTGCAAATATAGGCTTTAAAAAGCTCTTCTCTCTGGAATATCCAAAGGCTGTGAAGGGATACCTACTAACATTTTTATATTTACAGTTGATCAAATGTCTTTCTATGCTTTTTGTCATAGTGCTAAGTAAGCACCTTGGAGAAAATCTTGGTTAAATTATTTTAAATTTTTTATTTTAATTTTGCTCTTTGAAGTGGCAGCTGAAGAATCCATGAAATCCAAACTAAAGCTTCTTGAAATGAGCTAACCACAAACTTAACAGCGTGTAGTACTAACCAATCAACCAATAAACAGATAACAACAACAAAATACACAAACAAAAAAGCAAGCTTCTGACTAGATCCACCATTACACCTCACAAAGATCAAGTTTGTTCACACACTGGGGCCTGTGGGGTGGAGGGCGGGGAGAGGGAGGGCATCGGGAAAAATAGCTAACGCATGATGGGCTTAACACCTAGGTGATGGGTTGACAGGTGCAGCAAAACACCATGGCACATGTTTACTTATGTAACAAACCTGTACATCCTGCACTTGTACCCCAAAACTTAAAATAAAAATGAAAATAAAAGATCAAGTTTGTTAAAAAAAAAAAAAAAGAACATAAGTGCATTTTCTATTACCAACTCTTGATCATTTGAAATTCTCTGCTGGATATCAGAAAAAGAAGGCAGACACATAGACTTATTAATAAATTGAAAGCAGCATTTAAGCATGCACAGTCCAAGTTTGGGAGTAAAACGGAATTTTTCCACGTTTAACATAGAATTACAATGAGACCTCTGGGTCAGTTCCATTCACTGGTTTTGAGAAAAAGCTCAGTATGTTAATAGAAGATGTTGCCTTGAATACCTTTTGCTTACAAAGCTAAATTTTTATTATGCAACTCATTCTAGGCAGGCAATTATAAATAATTTCTGATATGCGACAAAATAAATGAATCCCTTAAACACATTTTAAAATTCTTTAGGGTCATTGAGTCAAAAAATTGATATTTCCTCACTATCTAATTTTATGCATTGTTTGGGATGGTGGATATCTGATGTTGGGTTCTTTGTGCATTCATAAATCCCGAGACTGTTTTCTTTCTAAAGAACTTTATCTTATTTCGAATTTATCATATTTTAAAAATAAACTGGTGGTACTGACATATAATCTGGTAATTTAGAAAATTAATAATGGGAGTCAGTAATCTATAAAACCTTGTACAACAAGGCCTCCCTTAATGCTGTCGATGGGATCTCGGAAATTGCTACCTTAAGCAAAACCAGGTGTAACAAAATCCACTTTACCATAGGCTACTTGAAATCACAAGTTCAAATAACAAGTTCCTATGACCTATTTCTCATCACAAAAACATTATCAAATTTCTAAATAAAGACCCAAACACTTCTAATGGTAAACACTGAAACAAATGCGATCCATACATACATTTAAGAAAAATTAATTTAAAAAATTAACATAATTATTTCCCCAGTTATTCCAGCTCAGGGTTGCTGTGAGTGGCCGGAGCCTATCCCCACAACTCAGGGCACAAGGCAGGAACCAGCCCTGGACAGGGCACAAGGCAGGAACCAGCCCTGGACAGGCCGCAAGGCAGGGAACAGCCTGGACAGCTGTTCCATCGCAGGGCACACTGAAGCACACATCCACACTCCTCATTGTGGAATAATTTGGACACGCCAGTGCCAATTGATCTGGAATGCACTTCTTTGGGTTGTGGGAGGAAACACACACAGAAATGAGAAGATTGTGCAAACCCTGCACAGACAGTGACCCTGGCCAGGAACTGATTTTTTTTTCTCCATCAATGTTATTATAACAAAATAATGTTGGAGAAAACGATGTTTTTGGAGGACCTGCTATATTGTCCTTTCAGAAATCACAGCCCATTTTAGTAAAAGGCAACTTCAAGGTCTCCTAGTCCCTAGAAGCTCTTATGTCTCCCTACCAACTATCTTTAAAGAGTTTTGTTTCCCTTTTAAAAGAACTGAAATAAAAAGACCCTGACGTCTGACAAGGGGTTAGCTTGTTAGACGATGTGATACAGAATGTTGCCCCAAGGATGATAGCTGTGTTAGACACAATTAACGCCTTTTGCTGACTTGCCACCCCTTCTGAAGGAGCCCTTCAGCCTGTGGTGAGAGGAGCAGAAGCGAAAGCTGAAACTGAGAACCACACTGGAAAATACAAAGTCTTCTTATGTAGTACTTACTAGCCTACAGTGGCTTCCCAGAATATGAATCACTCCAACGTGCCTAGGAGGTGTTTCCACCTGGCCTCATTGCTCAGCAATCACAGAAGGGAATTGAGCGTATTGTTGTCCTGCTTATAAACAATCTGAACACACGGAAATCTATTACTCTTTTATATACTTGAAACCATTCTATGGCTGATTGGAGCCCATGCCCCAGGCAATTTTGTAGCCTACATATAGCCTGTTAAATATTAATGAGAGTTAGGGTGTGAGTTCTACAACGGGATAATGGGTCCTGTCGCACAGGAGGGCACAGAATAGACTCGCTTCGGCATTTTGCTACACTATCCTCTTCCATTAAGTAATCAATAGCCACCACCTTTTAAAATTACTTCTCCCCTCATTATATCAATAAAGAAAAGCAGATTTAGGAGTCATGGTTTAAGAAGGACACAGGACTATTACTTTGGGTTTTTGTCAGTCTTCTCATTGCTAATTACTCAACAGCTTTATGCCATAGGAGCATATCAATCCATGTTAAGACACCCTTAAGAAGAAAATCTAAATATTTCAAAGAACATTTAAATTTGTTCATTATTCTCTAGTTTAAAAGTTAGTAACTAACTTTCTCAGATGGTTTTATAATGTATAGATTATGGCTTATGACAAAAAAGGACTAATGTCTACTGTGACGTCTGGACAATGAACCCATTTATAACTTCTGTTCTTGTCAAGTTTTATGATAACAAGGTGAATTATGTGGAAACAAAGCTTGCTTCCTAAATAATAGTACTTAATAAATGAGAATGTGTTTGAATATTGATAATGTTGCATTATATAATTGTAATGTATTAGACTTAGTAAGTATTATCTTATGACAGAAGTTCTTATCAAGACAGTTATATAAACAAATAGCTGTCAAAAAGAAGATGAGCTTAAATAAAAATGCTATATATATTTTAGATAATTCTTTGTGTCTGTTGACTTTAGATCATATTTAGTCTTTATACTCTACATAAATGTTTCCAGTCTTTCCTTATGCAATTAGAAATGCATCTGTAAAATGGCACAATACCTATAGAGGGAAATTTGGTGGTATCTAGCAAAATTACATATACATTTGCCCTTTGTCCCAAGAATTCCATTTCTAGATGTCTTTACCAGCAATATATTTGGATATGAATTGTTTACATTTCCATATTCACTGTAGCACTTTCATATTATCAAAAAGCTGTAAAGCCTAATGTTCATCAAGAGGATACTGATTGAATAATATATGGTACGTCCACACAATGCAAATGTATGAAGCTGTAAAAAATTAAATACATCTTTTTATATGCAACAGAATAACCTGTATCATACAGTGTAAGTTGAAAAAGTAAAATGGAGAAAAGTGCAATATACTGAAATACATCTAATGTCAAAATTCGTGAGTTTATAAGGATACTAAAAAGAAAAATGCATCAGTTACATTGGGAAATGTTATAATTATATTCTGAAAACTAACAAATAAAGGGACAACTTAGACATTTAATCTGCCTTTCCTGTATGAAACCTATTTCATCAACTAGATAGTTCATCAACTAAATAGTTGATGAGGGGAAATTGTTCTATATATGTTCATACTTCAGCTAATCAATTAAAAATGATGAAATAATAAGATTACCATTTTGCAAACCCCGAATGCAATGTTGGATCCAGGCAATGATCATCAGTGGCCACTAAAATCACACAAAAGGAGATAACCACAATATGTGCTTTGTGATGGAAGCATTAAATACAGCTAATGAAATATTGTTTATAAGAAAGAAAGGAAGCAAGAAAGGAATCACACCATGCTCTGTATCTAGCTACCACATTTAAAGATTAAAAGAGAAAGAGGAACATGTTAAATGATACCAAGAAGATATGGTCAGTTGGAAAAAATACAGACAAGAAAATACACAGCAAAACAACCCAGCTTCTTCAGCAAATCAATATAAAAAAATTTTAAGAAAGAGTTAAAGTATAAACTAAGAGACTTCAGAAACATATTATCCAAGTATAATCCGTGAATCTTGTTTTAATATCGATCAAATAAACCACTATACCAAAAACATCAAAAGACAACTGGGTAAATTTTTTAAATGACTAGCTATTTGATGTTAAGGAAGTAATGTTACTCTCTTATTTACAATTTGAAATAATCTAGTGAGGAGCAGCAAATGTGTGGGTATGAGGAAGAAACACAATTGACCATTCTTGAATAATTAGCTGGGCTGTGGATATATGGGGGTAGATTTTACCACTCTCTACTCTTACACATATTTAAAATGTTCCATAATAAATTGTTGGGTTATCAAAAGAAATATTTCTATATAATAGCTAAAATGATTTATAAAAGTTAATGGTCTCATAGCTGTATTTATTTATTTACTTATTTTGAGACTGAGTCTCCCTCTGTCACCCAGGCTAGAGTGCAGTGGCTCCATCTCGGCTCACTGCAACCTTCACCTCCTGGGTTGAAGCGATTCTCCTGCCTCAGCCTCCCGAGTAGCTGGGATTACAGGTGTGCACCACCACGCCCAGCTAATTTTTTTGTATTTTTAGTAGAGATAGGGTTTCACCGTGTTAGCCAGGCTGGTGTTGAACTCCTGACCTCAGGCAATTCACCCGCCATGGCCTCCCAAAGTGCTGGGATTACAGGCGTGAGCCGGCATGCCCAGCCGGTTTCATAACTTTAATAAGGAATCAATTTGTTTTAAAAAAATCATAATATGGTTTAGGTCATGGTTATTTGGAAGTACAGAAAGGGAAGAAAATGAAGTTGTGTTACCTAAATTCATTTTCGTACAACTAACTTTCTGATATAAATGTGTGCCCTTGGATTGCTGTTTTCAAGACTATCTGCAGTCACATGGTGCAGTTAATCTTCTTCCACACAGTCCACTTGGCTTACCCAAAAATAGTACTGAACCAGGGTCAGCTGGGGTGTTTGAACACATGTGTGTATGTGTGTTTCTATGCAATCTAATGAGTAATATAAAAGAACTTAAGGAGTTCTTTTTTTTATTAGTCACTTCTCCAGTTTTGCAAAACAATCCTAATTATTACAGAATATTGCTTCATGATATAAAGCTGGCAGCGTTCTAAGTTATCATCTAGCTCGTCTCAATAAGGAAACTGTTGAAAACAGAACTTGCAAAAAATTTCTTTTTAAAAATTCTCCACTCTGATATACTCTCCCCTATGCCATTCCATTACAGAATCTAGATCCTGTCTTCCTTCCAAGAGGCTTGCTTTCTGAGCAGAATAAAAATTATGGCAAAATCAGTTTGATAGAAAGAATGAAACTAACTAGGTTTCCTAGAATACTGACCAGCCTGCGTTTATGAACATGAATGAAAATTAGAAGGTCTGTATGTAGAAATCTGAATCAAGCTTCTGACCAACACCAGAAGAACTTGACCCTCATTTTCTTTCTTAGCCAGCCACTAACTTTGAGGGTCTTCAAATGAAATCTCATCTCCAGCATGACTTAATATTTGGGTAAGGTGCTAGTGGAAAAGTTTCACAGTCTATTTCAAAGAAAAAATTTGCATACGTGAGTCACACATCTGCAGTACTTTGAAATATACTGGCAAATTAAAAATTACACACACTCTCCCAACAAGTTCTCACATCTTCTAAATACTGCACAAAGAACGTTGGTTAGTAATGTACTCAAAGATCAGAATTCTGTTTCAGCACACCCTTATATGAATATTCTACTATAATAAAAGCTAAATCTCAATAAGCTTGTCAGCCTTTATCCAAAGGCACTCGAGGATTTAATTGTTCTAACTAACTCGGGTACTCAGATCTTTTGAAGAGGTGAAACAAATTTAACTCTCTTAAAATAATCAGAATTGCCTCAGTGTCATGTGGTGCCAGTGGAATACACTTCTGTGGGGTATCGGGAAACTGACGGCTAAAAGACAACTAGAGCTGTAAAGCCTCGTGTTCAACACTCACGTTTTATCCAGGGATAAAGGCAACCCAAAGCTCAAACATATATCAATGCTTTAAATATTTTCAATGTACATCTGGACTCTAAGAACAAAAGCTAGTCTACTCTGTCTCTCTGGTTCAGTAACTTTTCTATCAACTGCAAAATATCTTCAAGAAGTGCAGATTCTGACTCCACCACAGTTTTACAGTGTTTTGTCAAAATTTCCATGCTAAAGATTTGCTTTCAGAAGCTGATGTGACACTAGAAATGTTTTCTGCAAATTGAAACCATCTCAAAGATTACCTGAAGGAAAGAAACTAGAACTAAAAAAAAAAAAAAAAAAAAAAAAATCAATGCAGAATGATCCATAAGCTCTAAAAGTGGTTATTCATACCAGCCTATTTTATGCAACAAATTTGATGAATAAAAAAGACTCAAATATACAACTATATCTCATTCTTATTATTTACATTGTATCTGTAGACTATAAGTCATGCTACACTTCTGGGATATGAATAGCAATTATGCTATTCTATTTTACTTGAAAGGAGTTCTTAAATAATATTTTGATATGTTTTAAATATTAAAATTAAATAATACTGTTACATGTTTTAAATATTGCTTTTTCAGATAAAAAGAATAAGATGGCCAAAGAATTGGTATAATCAATTCTTTAAAAAACTATTAAAAAGGAAATGAAAAGCTTTAGAAAATGTGCCCATGATTACACTACTGTGAACTGCTCAATTTGCTTTCCCTATTGTGAAACTTCTGCTTGGCCTACTCACTCCTATAAAATTATGTTATTGTGCACTTTCTATTCCTTCTTTCTCTTCTTCTCTAACTAATAAACTCATAAATAAGTACCACTAAAATAAACACTAAAATAAATAAATGGTACTTCTTGGTCCTCCTGGAATTCTTTCATTATGCCAACACTTCCTTAACATTTTCAAGAATTTCCCCGGGGAACCCAATTTTATGCCTGCCCCAGCCCATAAGGCATCCTCTGCCTGCCTCTGGGCTGCAAGGCAGATGTACTAACAAAAGGCTCTGTGCTTATGTCCTGCTCCCCTGAGGATCTGTTTTGGCCCAACTTCTGAACCCTTACCACCCCATTGGAAAATGGTTTTTGTTCATTGCTCTCTTTGGAGAGTTTGGACACAATGTAAAATGTAACACACCACAAATGCACATTCTCCCAGCCTATACGTACGTTCAATTCTTTCTCCAAACTTTATTGAAGGTATTTTTTTTCATTACTTTTACTCAAGTGTGTGCTAATTCCTGAACCAATGCAACAACTTTCAGATTATTTGTCCCCAAAGTCTTGCCCCTCTAATCATCTAAAGTACCATGTCTCATCATCTCATTCTTCTTTCCAAAATGTAAAGCTTGCCCCACATTGCCATGGCTGTTACCGAGAGCTTTCCATCTGCCAAACTCCATGCCATGCTATTTATCCGTAATTGTTTCATTAGATAAACGCAATCCCCCTCTCAGTTAGGCTTTAATTTCTCCAGTTCACAGATGATGAGAACTGAGGCTCAGAGTGTTTAAACAGTTTTTCCTCAGTCAACAAAATAAAGCTCATACTCTGCATGCAGTGCGTGTGTGATTCTGTATGGGAGCAGGCAATGCTAGTTAATCTGATTTAGCAGATCTTGCTGGCCACTGTGGATGAACTCATTTATATCTCTAAGCTTTTGCTCCTACTGTTTTTTGTTCAAGGAATATTGGTTTTCTTTTATTCCAAACTCCGCCCATTCTTTGAGGGCAGGATTAAGTCTCACCTCCCTTGTGAAACCCTTTTCTGATGCCATTTTAGTGAACGTTTTAGTGCATTTTGATTGCCCTGTTATTACATGCTGTATCTCCAATGGATAAAAATCCTACAGTTGTGAGACTTGGGTAAAACCATGGCAAATGACAGATCCCACATTGCTCTTCAAGTTAAATGCCAAAAATCATACATCTCACAGTTACACAAAAACAAATTAGAACTTAATCATGTTGCAACTAATGACAATAATTTGTTGATGTTTAAAGACCATAAGGGTTTGCATCATGTAATTTAGCATAAATACACTAAGTGGCTTCTATGGCTCAACTTAGTACTCAGAGTAAGTGCTGTCGGTGGGAATAAATAAGAATCAACCCTGAGAGAAATGTATACTATATTAGTGCCATGGACCAAATCATTCCAAACCATAAGAGCTAAATAGAATCATGTTCAAATGAAAGATACACAAATATAGAACCAATTCCTATAAGGAGATTATATTCATATACAAAATAAAAGAAGTTAAAATGTATAGTAGATGTCAACTTGGAAATTTGTATTCATTCATTTACAAATACTTATTTGTATTGACTGCTTAGTACCTGAAAGGCATTTTGTGTGCCTATGCCTATACCTACTAAATTTATAGTTTGTCTACAGAATGGTACACTGAGATAATCACAGATTTTGGGAGTAAAATTAGCTGGAATCAATATAATTTGAATTCACTAACCATTTTCAAAAATTAGTAGATTTGTATAATTGTTAAACAAGAGGCTCTTTACAAATAATCACCAAATCTGGCCGGGCGCAGTGGCTCACGCCTGTAATCCCAGCACTTTGGGAGGCCAAGGCAGGCGGATCACGAGGTCAGGAGATCGAGACCATCCTGGCTAACACGGTGAAACCCCATCCCTACTAAAAGTACAAAAAAATTAGCCGGGCGTGGTGGCAGGCGCCTGTAGTCCCAGCTACTCGGGAGGCTGAGGCAGGAGAATGGTGTGAACCCGGGAGGCAGAGCTTGCAGTGAGCCGAGATCGAGACACTGCACTCCAGCCTGGGCGACAGTGAGACTCCATCTCAGAAAAAAAAAAAAAAAGAAATAATCACCAAATCCAAAGATTGTGATTACTAAAGTTATGATAAGTAACAAAGGTAGTGGAACGTATGTTATGTGTAAGATGGATCACTGGATGATAAAAAAATGTGTCTAGTATCTAATATAATTCTCTCCCAAACTTTTATAGGAGAGCAATAAATACTGTCTCTAGTAAACATAATCATTTAGGTCACTATAAAAATGTTTTACATTTGTTACAGGAATATTTCACTGGGATTTTTCATTGTCTGGATGAACTATCTCTCGAAACTAAAATTGGCAAAAAGTTTTTAACTCATGCACCAGCATGGATAGTTTGTCAAAGTTTCATGAAGAGCTGCGTTGAGAAGCGTTCTAAAGCCACTTTCAGAGTTAAAAAGTCATGATTAACTGTGTCCACAGTGGTTACAGAAGATAGTGGGTGTTTAGGGGAAGAAGAGAGGAATTGCATTTGCCACCTCTACTCGAATTATTTCCCTGAGCAAATTTTGCATTACTAATTTTGTTATCTAGGTACCTTGATACAAGGAGGGGAATTCAAAGGATGGATGACTGAAATTCTCAATTTACAAAATATATGCATTATTCTTCCATAAGTTTGGAAATTAACTCTCTTTTCTGGGCGTATTTTATTTTTCTATTTATTATAGAATATTAAATAATATTTTAACTAGTCACATCATTTTCAACTATTTTAATTCTATAAACTTCAAAAACAAATAATTCTACAAATAAATAATTCTGCCTAAATGATACTGCTGTATAGGATATGGCAAATAGACAGAAAGTAATATCGAAGATGATGGTTTAAAAAAGCAACTATTAGTTAAGAGAAGAATAACTTTGAATATTGATCTCAATAGACCTTACTACATTAACCATAAAATACCAAATTTATTCTGGTTTTTGTAATAAGTGATTGATTTTTCTATTTGTTGTACTGTTAATAAGATTTATCATATGTATTTTGTATAGTGTCATTAATCTAAAAGACAAACTATTAAAAGTGTAAAAGAGAAACTATGTCTATTCAATTTTATCACCAAAGGAGTTAAAAAAGAGAACCCAACAGTAACTTATTATTAGTTAAGTTAAATTGAGCAATTTCTTTCAGGATCTTAGATGTAAGCTTTTTTTTTTTTCTTTTCAATAATCAGAGAGAGGAAATCTTGAAACTTTTTTATTATCTAACATGATGGAAGAATGTGCAGTACTTTTAAGCCCCAAAACTTTTAAATGTATGTGATAATTGAGTATGTTAACAAAACTTTAGTTTTCCTGAAATATTTCCTAACAGCTTACCCATCTCATCTTTACGCTACTAAATTGCAGTCACTCCAGTTTTAAAATAAAATAAAATTATCACCAAGAGGCAAACATTTATAGTACCCATTACTTCGAAATGATGGTTAAATAAAGATGTAAAAATTAAGTTGGGAAAACAAAATCCTTTTAACCAACTTTCCTATCAAATTATCTGGAACAAAAACTCCCTTTTACTTGCATTAGTCTTAAAAGTCCTCTGCATTCACTTGGCCTCTGGGTACACAGTGACCTTTCTAAAGGTCTGCCCAAGGGATATTTTAGTCATTCTGCGATCTCCTTGAACAGAAGTAATGACAAACAATAAGCTAATTCTCAAAAAGTTTTTTTTTTTTTGAGTCATTTTTACTACTTTTAAATGAGTGTGTTTGATGCATGATTTTGGGACCCCTGATTAATGGTCACCACCAGCCCAGCTTCTGGAGTTGTAATGTTTCCGTGAGCTTCCCTCCAGCAGAGCTCGACCATTAATCCAGTGGCATATGTCAGCTCAGCAGAGCAAGGTCACTCTTCTGCTTCAAGGGGAACCTTTTTAGAAATAATAAAACTGACAGAAAGTTCTTTTTTGCATGCTTTATGCCACCTGAGGTTGAGTGCTGCAGTTAATATCATAAAGCTTATAAACATTCCCATCCCAGGCAGCACCCGCTGCTGCTAGTCTTAGGAATTTAAACACTTTTTTCCTTAGTAAGAACAGACATGTTTATGTGGGGCAAATATATGGTATGTAATCCCAAATAGAGGAAGAATGGGTGGGAAAATAAAGCAGTAAGTTCATGTTAGGATGTTTGGAAGAGATGTTAGTGTCCTATAACTATTTTTTTTGTCAATTACATTTATTTACCTTTTAGCAAACTGGGATTTGGTTGGATGAATATCTCAATCTGTTGAGGGGGTTAACAGCAGAGTTGAAATGTAAGAATAGTGGTAAAAATAAACTCAGTTTATAATCACTCCTTGACCTATAATGTAATGTTCAATAATTACAGAACATTTGTCTTTGAAGGAACTGTATTTTTAAAGTTATAAACATTTGTTTTATTGGTAATGACTTTTTCATAATTGATAATTAAATACAGTGAGATAGTCATAATCTTAAAGTAATTTGAAATTTTTAGATGTCCTAACATACAAATCAAACAAAAGATCAAAGATGATTGCTATGTAATAACTAACAGTGTAAAGAAACTATAATCATAGGTATTACAAAATGTATATATTTAATACTTTATTACTTTTATTATTTATTTATTTATTTATTGAGACAGGGTCTCTTGCTCCAGGGTCGCCAAGACTGGAGGGCGGTGATGTGATCATAGCTCACTGCAACCTTGAACCCCTAGGCTCAAGCAATCTCCTGCTTCAGCCTCTTGAGTAGCTGGACTACAGATGTGCACCACCATGCTCAGCTAATTTTTATTTTTTGTATTTTTTGTAGAGACAAAGTCTCACTGTGTTGCCCAGGCTGGTCTTGAACTCCTCTCAAGAGATCCTCCCACTTCAGCCTCCCAAAGCATTGGGATTACAGGTGTGAGCCACCATGCACAGCCGCTTTCATTTAAGTAAAAATAGCAGTAGCATAACTGTAACCACGTAAAGTATTCAGGGGAAAAAAAACCCAGAAAATTCCAATTTGCTCTTTTTAACCAAATACTGAGACGAATGCCATATCACTACGTAGATTTTGATACAAGGTAAATTTGACTTGACTCTTACTCCAGGAGTTTAAGCTGTTAAAACTATAAAAAATATAATAAAGAAACTTAGTTATTTAATTGTATTCATTTTCCTTTTGTAGAGAAAATGTACCTGAAGTGAAGCCAGTTAGCAACTTAGCTCAATCCTTTTAGGAAGCCAATACATTGGTCAGGTAACATGTCTCTATGTCCAGGGTCAGGCCCTCACCTCAACAAGTACGGGAACTTTATTTTTTAAACTTGCAGAAATACACAACTTCAAGGTGACTAATTCATAAACCAAACTGATAAGATATCAAAAGTGGCAATACTAATCAAGTGAGCATTGATTTGCTGTGAGAGATTCATCTGCCAAGAAAAATGCATATTCGTGTTGACTGAACAAAAAATTGTTTCCCCTGAAAGAAACCCTACACAGGACACCAGATCATTGCTGGAAGTTTGTTTGATTCATGTAGTGGTCACAGTAAAGTCAATTAAGTGGTATTAAGACTAGAGACATGAAGTTCTTCTCCTAGCCTTAGGTACACATCTCACCTAAGAGAAGTCTGTCCAGCCAAAGGGGATATTTGCTTCAGCTGTTTTGCATGATTTGCAGACACAGTGGCAAATTTCTACGTTCCCACACATTGCTAGGCTGTCTGCAAAGCAACACCCTTTTGCTAATACTTTTTTTTCTTTAAGGCAGATTACATTACAATGTTTGATTATTTTGATTCTAGGAATGGTTACTTTGTTTTGATGTGGGTGTTATCCAGATCTTTATCAGTGACCCATTTACAAACCATCTTCTGGAGTAGACTACTTCTGTGGATGACT
The DNA here is from genome assembly GCF_009828535.3 of Hylobates moloch. Taxonomy (NCBI): domain Eukaryota; kingdom Metazoa; phylum Chordata; class Mammalia; order Primates; family Hylobatidae; genus Hylobates; species Hylobates moloch. Next base: position 30,733,393 of record NW_026652289.1, on the reverse strand, counting down.
AATATTATCCATTAGTCATTTCACACTCATTATACATATATTGAGAAATCACTACTATGTTCTAGACTATCAGTGTTTTCAGTGGTAGCCAAAGTGTTTTAAAAAGCACACGGAATCTGAAAGTCAGGTAGACTGAGTTCAATCCCTCTTGAATCCTCAACAAAAATCCCAGGGATACAAATATGAGTCAGCTACATCCCCTGATCCTCTGTTCTTGATGGTGAATCTAGTTGGGAGCACATACTGAAAAACTATGAGTTAAAACAACAACAACAACAACAACAACAAAAAACAAACAAACAAAAAACAGAGAAATGTAGAACAAGCGCTATGAAAATAGAAAGGAGGGAGAGATTTTTTTTTTTTTTTAGACGGAGTCTCGCTGTCGCCCAGGCTGGAGTGCAGTGGCGCGATCTGGGCTCACTGCAAGCTCCGCCTCCCGGGTTCACGCCATTCCCCTGCCTCAGCCTCCCGAGGAGCTGGGATTACAGGCGCCCGCCACCAGAGGGAGAGATCATTAAATGGACATGTACTACCAGCTAGGAAGCTTACATATGGTAATTTTCTTAATTCTCATATCAACCCTATGTGACATGCTTTAAGACTTCCCCTTTTCCTGATTACCACAATGAGGCTCAAGAGGCTTAAGAAAATGTTCAAAGTCCCCTGGTTAAGAAAGATCAAAGTAAGACATTCACACTCAGGTCTCTACACCTTTAGTTCACGTTGCCTACTGCTCCGCTAGACTGACCCTAATACACTACCCTGGGGTAATTGATGGAGGCTTTCTTGAGGAAGTGACAGTCCACCTATAAATTCGAATAGATAAAAGTTCATGAGTTGGAAAAAAAGCACAGAGCATTTTAGGCTAACAAAAGCACAGACAGAAATGCATGAGAGTGGTCAGATCATCAGGAACACGGGCCTCACTCTACCAACCAAACCAGAAGACCTAGTATTAGGGCCCAGACACAGGTATTTTTATGAAACACCCTAGATGATTTTAATATTAGGTTGGTGCAAAAGTAATCATGGTTTTTGCTATTATTTTTAATATGCAGCCAGAAAGCAGGGGTCAAGGGGGTCGAACAGATGTTTTACTTTTTAGTTTGCAAATGATTCCTAATAGAGGTCTAGTGGGTTGTGGCAGAGTTACATTTGGATGGGAGGAAGGAAAGAGTAACAAAGACTGGAGAGTGTAGGTAAAGGCAGTCAAGTCAAATATGGGGCTGGCAGCATGAAGGGATTGGTTAACTGGCAGTGGAGAAAGATCTAGAGTAATTGGAAGGAAGGAAGCACCTAAAAACCTAATCCTCACTTCGAATTAGTACAAGCTCACGGACTATTTTATGAGCTGAATTGACTCCCACAAATTCATATGTTTGAAGCCCTAACACCTTGTACCTCAGACCATGACTCTATTTGGATATAAAGCCTTTAAAGAGAAAATCAAGTAAAAAATGTGACCATTAGGGTAGGACCTAATCCGTTCCTACTGGTGTCCTTATAAGATGATGTTTGGACACACAGAGAGAGACATCAGGAGCACACAGGCACAGATGAAGAGGCAATAAAAGGGCAGCCATCTACATGTCAAAAAGAAAGGTCCAGAACAGATCCTTCCTTGAAAGCTCTCTGTGAAACCCACCCTGCCAGCACCTTGATCTTGGGTTTCCAACCTCCAGAAGTGTGAGAAAGTGGATTCCTGTTGTTAAAGCCACTCAGACTCTGATATTTTGTTATGGCAGCTCTAGCAAACTAATACAGACTAAGTGAAGGAAGGAGGGGGACTTAGCCAGCTGTGGTGACAAATGGCTCTCTCTTTTTATGCAAGAATCACTTCATCTACCAACAGAGATATTTTAAAATCTTCTGCTATTATTAATCAATTCTTAATGGAGGATATTTTTGTTTTCTACTAAGAAGATAATATGAATGTCTTGTTTCTGAAAGTTCATCAAAATCTTTAACACTAGAAAGGAAGAGAAATGGCTCAGTTTGGTAATGATAAATTTGGAAACAGATATGTAAAGCATGGACTTGATTCCATTATTGTAAACAAAAAAAAAAACCACAGTTTTCAGGGATTTTGAAACCATTTATCTCCAAAGCAAGGCAAAGAAAGACTAAAGAGATAAGTGTCTGATTAAATTGATTTTTAACAAATCCAGCATCTTGGTAGTCAAGGTAGTGACCTTATAACACTTCCTATAAAATACAATATCCAAATTTCCAAACAAAGGGGAGGCTACAGTTCTGTCACTTCTCTACCTATTCATCTGATCTTTCTGAATAGTATCTGAATGCTTTTCAAGTATAGCTAATACATTTGGCCCCAAACCTTTTGCTAACTGCTTGGGATAAAACTTGATTACAGATTCATATTCTGTAAAATGGAAAAGCTAAAATGAATTAGTGCTTTGTTTGGAGAGAAGTGGTCAAGGCTAAGAATTATTTAAAAGGTGCACTACAAATTAAAATAAAATCCAATGGAAAATTATATGTTTAAGAAAGAAGAATAAGACTTTGGAAAGTGAGACATCAATTTAGGGGTGAATTTCTGGTGACTGTAAACAATGGAATGAGGCCGTTTCTCCTCTGGCATGCAAGCACCAGCTGGAAGCAAGAAGGGGACAGGACAGTTGAAACTTTCTGTCTGCCATCTTTAGACTGCATGTGGTAAGTTACCTATAAATATCCAAATGGATAGAATAAGTACAAATATATCCCAAATTTAGAGTCTTCTCAACATCCAAGTCAACTGGGCCGTTCCTTTGTCTGAACCACAGTTGTCCCTTGCGTGGTTTCTGCAATAGTCTCTTAACTGGTCTCACTCCCTTCAGTATATTTGAAACACAAAAGCCAAAATAAACCCACTAAACTGGAGGCCAGATTCTGTCACTTCTCAAAAATCTTTCAACACTAGGTAAAATTCTTTTAATGGCCTCGAACGCCCTCTGTGATCCAGCTCTTTGCGGCTGCTCTTCCCGCTGTGTACTCTGCCCCACTGCTTCTCAAACACACCAGAGACAGTTCCATTTCAAGGCCTTTGCACCTGCTCTTCCCTCTGCCCACAGTACAGTTTCCTTCACCAATCCCAAGACCAGCTCCTTCACTTTCTTCCGGTCCTTTCTCGAATGCCCCATTCTCACCAGGGCTTCTGTAGTTCTTCATATTTCAAATCCTTCTTTTCTGTTAATTTTTTTTTCTTCTTGGCATCTATCATTATCTAGCACACTGTATATTTAACTTACTTATCCTGTTTATTGTCTGTCATCCCCAGTAAATATGGGATCTTTTGTTCACCTTGGTATCTCCAGTGTATTGTCCATAATAAGCATTTAATAGACATTTGTTGCGTTGAAGGATAAATGAATGAATGAATGCATGGATTAGTGAATTAACTTTTAAGTCTTTTGAAAAGTAGAAAAAAGTGCTGCCAGGTTGGAAAACTTTAAAAATTCTTGATGTCCGGTCACATTTTATATTAGGTAAATAAGAATATTTGGGGATGGAACCCAATCATCAGTATTTTTTTTAAAGCCCTTTAGTGATTCAAATGTTTGGCCTAGGCTCCAAAAACCATCAACCTAGAGCATCATTTCCAAATTTTAAAGTGCTCACGGAACTGCTGAGTATCTTGTTAAAATGTATGTGTTCATTTCATAGGCCTGGGGCAGACTGGAAAATGCACATGACTAACAAGCTACTGGAATGCCCGTGCTGTTGCTCTATAGGACCACAGTGAGTAGCAACTTCTTAGATTCAAGTCAGCCTTGATGAACCTTGAAATACATTTTAACATGTTCTAGACTCCATTTTCTCCTGACTTGTCTTATTTGGTTTTATGTTTGCATTATAGTTTATCAAAAATAGTTTTTAAAATGCTGTAAGTGCTACATAAACACAAAAATGAAGACAATCTTTTGAGATATCTGGTTTTTTGTTTTGTTTTCTTTTTGGAGCGGATGGAGGTAATAACTAGAAGTTAAAATACATATTTATTTATAGCCACCATTTTTTTCAAGGGGAAAAGAGTAAATCTAACATATTACCTACATCTTATACCACATATTTCATTCCAGAAAACTCGGTTTGAAAAGGCAAACATTCAACAAAAATTGTACCCCAGATGAAGAAGTAATAGAGAGTAGGAGGAGAGAGACACAGGCTTAGAAGCAGAAAAACTGTGCCATAAATCCCAAATCTTTTAATTTGTGGAAAATATTTTGCATCTACAGAGCTTTTTTCTTCTTTGTAAATTGGAAATAAAAATAATGTCTATCTCCTGGGGTTTTGAGAAGATTAAATATAATAATGGACAAAAGCACCTTGGACAAGTGCCTGACCTCCAGTAAGCACCAGTGCATATAAATACTTCTTCTCTTTCTTATACCTGGTTAGATAAGAGTTAAATGTATCTTAGCAGTCTTGATACAAAAAAACCGTGAAGAAAGCTCTTTAATGGCACAACTATGTGTCATCTTTGTCTAGGAGCATAAATTTGCACAGCAGGCAGTGCAGTGAAAACAGCTCATAATCAACTCACACCTCTCATCATTGCTAGGATCAAATGCAAATGGGAAAGAATGCCACTTCAGTCATTGCTAGTGAAAATTAGCATCTGTGACACTAACGGTGTCTCATTTAGTATGCACTTTAGATTAAAAAGAATGGTTAAAAAAAGGCTGTTTGCAGAACTGTCATTATTCTAACGTTTCCCTCAAAAATAACAATGGTACTTGAATCTCCTTTACTCAAAGAAAAACCCGCTAAAATCTGTTAACATGAATCATTAATCCCACCCAAGTAAAGGCCAAGATGTTCTAATTACAATCACTAACTTTCTAATTTGTGGGATCCATGTCTATTTTCAAAATTTCTTCTATATTCTTTAACCTGGACCAAGGTCTACCCTTAGGTAACAATGGGCTTCTTTCATAACATTGGGTATGTTAGAGTTCTTAACATAAAGCTTAAAATGAGTTACAGTTGTACTTATACACAAACATTTTTACACACATATTAACAGACTTGCTACAAAGAAACAATAAGACAGGGATGCCCTCTCTCACCACTCCTATTCAACATAGTGTTGGAAGTGCTGTCCAGGCCAATCAGGCAGGAGAAAGAAATAAAGCGTATTCAATTAAGAAAAGAGGAAGCCAAATTGTCCCTGTTTGCAGATGACATGATTGTATATCTAGAAAACCCCATTGTCTCAGCCCAAAATCTCCTTAAGCTGATAGGCAACTTCAGTAAAGTCTCAGGACACAAAATCAATGTGCAAAAATCATAAGCATTATTATACACCAATAACAGACAAACAGAGAGCCAAATCATGAGTCAACTCCCGTTCACAATTGCTTCAAAGAGAATAAAATACCTAGGAATCCAACTTACAAAGGACATGAAGGACCTCTTCAAGGAGAACTACAAACCACTACTCAATGAAATAAAAGAAGATACAAACAAATGGAAGTACATTCCATGCTCATGGATAAGAAGAATCAATATTGTGAAAATGGCCATACTGCCCAAGGTAATTTACAGATTCAATGCCATCCCCATCAAGCTACCAATGACTTTCTTCACAAAATTGGAAAAAACTATTTTAAAGTTCATATGGAACCAAAAAAGAGCCCGCATTGCCAAGTCAATCCTAAGCCAAAAGAACAAAGCTGGAGGCATCACGCTACCTGACTTCAAATTATACTACAAGGCTACAGTAATCAAAACAGCATGGTACTGGTACCAAAACAGAGATATAGACCAATGGAACAGAACAGAGCCCTCAGAAATAATGTCACATATCTACAACTATCTGATCTTTGACAAACCTGACAAAAACAAGCAATGGGGAAAGGATTCCCTATTTAATAAATGGTGCTGGGAAAACTGGCTAGCCATATGTAGAAAGCTGAAACTGGATCCCTTCCTTACACCTTATACAAAAATTAATTCAAGATGGATTAAAGACTTACATGTTAGACCCAAAACCATAAAAACCCTAGAAGAAAACCTAGGCAACACCATTCAGGACATAGGCGTGGGCAAGGACTTCATGTCTAAAACACCAAAAGCGATGGCAACAAAAGCCAAAATTGACAAATGGGACCTAATTAAATTAAAGAGCTTCTGCACAGCAAAAGAAACTACCATCAGAGTGAACAGGCGACCTATGTAATGGGAGAAAATTTTTGCAATCTACTCATCTGACAAAGGGCTAATATCCAGAATCTACAATGAACTCAAACAAATTTACAACAAAAAAACAAATAACCCCATCACAAAGTGGGCAAAGGATATGAACAGACACTTCTCAAAAGAAGACATTTATGCAGCCAAAAGACACATGAAAAAATGCTCATCATCACTGGCCATCACAGAAATGCAAATCAAAACCACAATGAGATACCGTCTCATACCAGTTAGAATGGCGATCATTAAAAAGTCAGGAAACAACAGGTGCTGGAGAGGATGTTGAGAAATAGGAACACTTTTACACTGTTGGTGGGACTGTAAACTAGTTCACCCACTGTGGAAGACAATGTGGTGATTCCTCAAAGATCTAGAACTAGAAATTCCATTTGACCCAGCCATCCCATTACTGGGTATATACCCAAAGGACTATAAATCATGCTGATATAAAGACACATGCACACGTATGTTTATTGCGGCACTATTCACAATAGCAAAGACTTGGAACCAACCCAAATGTCCATCAGTGATAGACTGGATTAAGAAAATATGGCACATCCACCATGGAATACCATGCAGCCATAAAAAAGGATGAGTTCATGTTCTTTGTAGGGACATGGATGAATCTGGAAACCATCATTCTGAGCAAACTATCGCAAGGACAGAAAACCAAACACCGCATGTTCTCACTCATCAGTGGGAATTGAACAATGAGAACATTTGGACACAGGGCGGGGAACATCACACACCAGGGCCTGTTGTGGGGTTGAGGGAGAGGGGAGGGATAGCATTAAGAGAAATACCTAATGTAAATGATGAGTTAATGGGTGCAGCACACCAACATGGTACATGTATACATATGTAAGAAACCTGGACTTGTACCCTAGAACTTAAAGTATAATGATGAAAAGAAAGAAAAGAAAGAAAGAAAGAAAGAAAGAAAGAAGAAAGAAAGAAAGAAAGAAAGAACAAAATCCTGTAAAAAAAGAAATAAGTACATAGCTTGAGTGAGTATCCATACTTGAACCAGGCTGTATGTAGTAGACCAAGGGTGTATTACCCTGTAGCCCATGATGGCTTTGAATGTGGCCCAACACAAATTCATAAACTTTCTTAAAATATTATGAGACTTGTTTGTGATTTTTTTCTTTTTGTTTGTTTGTTTTTAGCTCATAAGTTATACTTAGTGTTAATGTATTTTATATGTGGTCCAAGAAAATTCTTCTTCTTCCAGTGTGGCCCAGGAAGGCCAAAAGATTAGACACCCCTAGAGTAGACTGAAGAAACTTCATTCACTTTACCAATATTTATTGAGAGTCTACTACGTTGAAAGTATTATGCTAGCTGCAGAGGGAAGATATGTGGTGCTTACTTCAATATTAGGTCATTTTTTAAAATATTAGAATATTAAGAAAGTTGTTAGCATGGACAATCTAGCGAAACCCCCATGTCTACAAAAAATATAAATATTAGCTGAGCATGGTGGTGCAGGACTGTGGTTCCAGTGACTCAGGAGGCTGAGGCAGGAGAGTCACGTGAGCCCAGGCATGCTGATGCTGCAGTGAGTGGTGATTGTGCCTGCACTCCAGCCTGGGTAACAGAGTGAGACCATGAAAAAAAAAAACGAAGGAAGGAAGGAAGGGAGGAAGGAAGGAAGGAAAGAAGGAAGGAAGGAAGGAAGGAAGGAAGGAAGGAAGGAGAAAGAAGGAAAGAAAGGAAAAGAAAGAAAGTTTTTTTACAATTGTAGGCATTGACATGTGTGTGGACACCTAGAGAGATTTCTTTGATGAACTTTCTGCGTAGTCAGAGACAGGAATGAGGATTTCTAAACTTACAGACGCTCTTACAGACAAGGTTTCCCTGCTCTCCATAAACTTTAGCTGGCAATTCAGGTGGAAACAGAAATAATATCTACAGTCCTGTTGCTTATAATGGCAGTATATTAAGAACAGAAGTATTGGAAATTAACATATTTCATGTCAGTTTCATTTTTCATCTAACTGTGTCTTCTTCAAGGTAATTGACCTTCCTTATGCCTTAGGCTCTTTAAGTATGAGGCTAAATAAGAGTCATTCTCTCACAGTTGTTACAAATATTAAATAAATTGGTGTAGAAAAAGCTGTAAGTACAGCAATTGACGTGAAAATAAACCAATGATAAATATAGAAAATAAAGTATTTTAGTTGGAAAAACACACAAGGAAAATTGTTATGTTCTATAATTTAAGCATTTATAGAGTGTAATGCAATAACATCTCTTCAAATCTGAATACTGTATATGCTTAGAAGTTTTAAAAATCACTATCAGTAGTGGACACTAGTAGTAAGAAGGTAAAACAGCCAGTTGTGGTTGCTCATGCTGGTAATCCCAGCACTTTGGAAAGCTGAGGTGGTTTGAGGTGGGAAGATCACTTAAACATAGGAGTTTGAGACCAGCCTGAGCAACATAAGGAGACCTCATCTCTATAAAAAATTAAAAAATTAGCTGGGCTGGTGGCATGGCGCCTGTGGTCCCAGCTACTCAGGAGGCTGAGATGGGAGGTAGCTTGAGCCCACCCGGGAGGTTGAGGCTGCAGTTAGCCATGATTGCACCACACAACTCCCGCCTAGGTGACAAAGCAAGCCCCTGTTTCCAAGGTAAAAACAAAATTCAAGAATAAAGATAACAGTACCTTGCATGTAGGTTAAGCAAGACTATTTTTAATTAACCTAAGTATAGAATACTTAACTATTATTCTCCTATTTCTTTTCTAATTTGGAATTTATCTATATAGAGAGTTCTGAGACACACATTAAAACCCTTAGAAGTTATTAACATTCCAGTACATGCAGTGAGTCTCTTTTGTAATAATTCTGCAAGACTTTACCAGTTTCTCTTATAGAATATCTCTGGTCTCTGTCTCTCAGCCTATACTATAAATGTCTTACAATAAATTTGAATGCTACTCTTAATTATGAGCTATTCAAAGGAGAGAACCTATGCTAAAAATAGAGAAACAGAGAAATAAAGGATGAAAAAGAGGGTGCACTAATGATAACACTACATATAGTAAAACTGTATTTTAACATGTATTTGGATTTACTCTTTTTAAATTCATGAACATGTTTATTGATAAGTTTTAGGAATATAAGAAAATAATAAATTATTTTTGATATAGAACTCAAAATCTATTGCTACATGTTATATACATGAATGTTTTGAGCCGTCTCATAACTGTAAGACCTGTTTAAAAATACTAATAACAAAATCTTTCTCCATTAATTTTCAGTTGAAAAGTTTGATCGTTTCTAATTGAGGTAACATTAGTTATAATATGCATTGCATTTGAATTGTCCAATAGGTCACTTGAAATAGAACCAAGGACAGTTAACAAAAGCTAAATGATTAAATATTTTCTTAATTTTTAATATTGTCACTTTTTACCCTACTATAGGATTTACAATTAAAAAAGAACACAAAAACAAGAAAATCCCTTTCACAAATTCTGAGAGTATAGTACGAAGAGTTTATGTTTCTGGGTTAGGAAATTTTGTAAACTAATATCTGGTATGTAGTTAATCAGTGAAGATAGTGATTCCCTATATTTCAGACCAATTTCTTGATGGTTCTGTTTCTAGACATAGACCCTTTCTAGACACAATTTCTTTTCAGTAAATGAAAGGATTTGCACTCCTTTTTCTACGAGCCTTTTATTTGTAGGGATTATCACAGCATCCACCTCTGCCAATTTTTTTTCTCTTTGAGGAAGGGTCTTGCTCTGTTGCCCAGGCTGGAGTGCAGTGGCACGAACACGGCCCAATGTAGCCCTCAATATCTTGGTCTCAAGCAATCTTCCTGCCTCAGCCTCCTGAATAGCTGGTATTACATGCACGTGCCACCATGCCCAGGTAATTTTTGAATTTTTTGTAGAGATGGGGTTTTGCCACATTGCCGAGACTGGGCTAGAACTCCTGAACTCAAGTGATTCACCCACCTTGGCCCTGCAAAGTGCTGGAATTACAGGTGTGAGCCCATGCACCTGGCCATATACTGCTCTTTATTCATATAATATGCAAAGAAAATTACCCACCAAAATAAATGTGAATTATGAGAAAAGAAGAGTTATTTTAAGACATAATTACAAATGGAAAAATATCACTTCCATGTTAAAAGGAAAGAATCCAATTGAATGTATGAAAAACATACCTGTGCATCTATACTCACATCTCTTTAAATTCATACAGAATGAAACCATTTGTCTAATGAAAATAAGAATTCATTCATAACAAAACTTAGTGTTTCCAATGTGACCATTTTCTGTGATATGTTTTGTTCAAAGATGTATATTTTTTCAAATTATTTTATTTTATGAATAAGGAAGTCAAGATTAACAATATTCCAAGTGCATTATAATAGTTACTGCTCTTAAGCCAAATGATAATGATGGAGTAAAGTATCATTTTGAAAATAGTTTAATGTCATAAATATGACTCTAAGTATAAAATACAGGCTTTATTAAATACTCTATCTTTAGATTTTAAATACTTTGATGTATATCATTCTCCATATTAACTTTTATGATCTTTCATAAACATAGTGTTAACTATTTGTTGTACTTAATCAAGTAAATATCGTATAAAATTAATCTTTTTTCACTCAAACCCGCTCCGGTTCAGCCTTTTTCTGCCTCAGCCTCCGGTAGTGGGCTACAGGCCCGCCACCACCCCGGTAATTTTGACGGGGTTTCACCATGGTCTCGATCTCCTGACCTCGTGATCCGCCCGCCTCGGCCTCCCAAAGTGCTGGGATTACAAGCGTGAGCCACCACGCCCGGCCATAAAATTAATCTTAAATGGACGCACAAGCCATGCTTTTAAAAACTTTTCTGTATTATTTGGAAAATGTTCCTTTGAGTTTTTCTTATATTAGGGAAAAAGAAATCATGATACGTTATCTAGCTATATTTTAAACTAAAGATGCTTGTCTATCTATTATTATGCATATGTGTCAGAAAGAATTAATATTCAAAATCATTTATTCTCAGTTTCCAAAGATAGGAAATTATTAATTTTTGTTTCCTTCAGAAAAACTTGGATGGTAACTTCCAAAGAGTTTCAAAATATTGACCATTGTTCAATGTCTCATCAATTCAAAAGGTCATAACAAATGAAAGCAACCAACCTCTTTCTCTGAAAATGGGTGCCTAACATCTAAAGACTGATAGACAATAAATCAATCCTTCAAAAAAATCTGGACTCAGCTATTGTTTATCTCAGAAGGAGATTAAAAATTGTATTTACTTGAGAAGAGAAATGTACAAGTATTGGAGAAATTTTCTGACATTGGTACTTTGTAAATAGTTGTTTTACATTATTAATAAATCTAGAGTTGTACAATAGAATTTGAACTTTATCCCATGTTATACTTTTTTTTAAAAGTAGCACTTATTGCCAAGACAAAGAACAGAGTAACATTCCACATATTACCAATTTGTCAAGTCTACCAGTATATGGTGTTTTGATGCTTCTCAAAACACAGCCCAATTTTTTGTGTAATAATAACATTAGTTCGAGAGAATAGCAAATATACATCTTTACAACAAGCTATCATAATTGAACATTCAAAAATGAAAAAAGTCTTATATTTAACCGTAACATTTCCATTTTACAACCTTCTTATAACTCTATTTTGAAGAGCTAATCTCTTAAGAGAGAAAATTCATTCAGTAGACTGTTTAATAGACGTTGACAATCTCATAGTCATTAAAAACGTGCAAGAAGATTTTATAATAACAAACACTCAGAGACCACTAAATTGATTTTCTTGAAGTTGAACTGAACTCAAACTTCACTTACAGATGTAAATGTTCCAATATGCACCATAAGACAAAATTACAGAGACAATAATTGCTAGGTGTGATTTAAAATCTAACTTTGCAACTTAATTTTTCCATATTTGCTGTGAGGCATTAAATTCTATGTTTGACTTATGACTGACAGATGAGAACATTGTATGCGTTCAAACACACAAACGTGTTTATTTTCTATTAAATAGTTTGATTTTATTTAACTATGTATGAAATTACCTTACCTTTGGTTTTTGATGTTTCTCCTTCTCTGAAACATTGGATGGCTTTCTCTTGAGCATTTTGAATTCTGACTACTCCTAGTGAGTGCACTTTCTGCTGTTACAGAAACAACTGAAAACAGTCAGCAGTGTGCTGTCTAATGTACAGCATCAGATAAGGTTGAGCCCAGGGACCTGCCACTTCCTCCTTCGGTCAGGATATGACTTCAACATTTACAAGGGTAATTTTTTTTTTCTTACAGTAATTCTTTGGTAACTCTTTATTGTCTTGCTATTTTCTATAAGGTACATTCCAAATCTCATACTTAGACATGCCTGCTGTTATGAAAGCCATAAGGATTTCAAAACAAAACTCATTTTCTTGGTTTATATAAAAGTAAAGATCTACAATGCATTCCACGGGTAGAAAAAAGAAAAATTGGAGCCAGTAACTGAAATAAAACTTGAGATGTTGGCTTCCTATTTTTTTTTTTTTAAAGAATACTCAAGGTAGTCAATTTTGTATATATTTTTTCTGTTTTTGATACGGAATCTCACTCTGTCACTCAGGCTGGAGTGCAGTGGCATGATCTCGGCTCACTGCAACCTCCACCTCCAAGGTTCAAGCGAGTCTCCTGCCTCAGCCTCCCAAGTAGCTGAAATTACAGTGTGTGCCACCATGCCTGGCTAAGTTTTTGTATTTTTAGTAGAGATGGGGTTTCACCATGTTAGCCAAGATGGTCTCGATCTCCTGACCTCGTGATCCACCCGCCTCAGCCTCCCAAAGTGCTGGGATTACAGGCATATTTCTAAATAAACACAGTTAGAAGATAAAATAAATAAACAATGTTAGAAGATAAAATAAGTTAGAACTTAAACAATACTAATCCTACTTAAGGCATATATGCATATATTTTAAAATATGGATTAGACTCATTCTAAAAATAAATGGGAACATGACTCTAAAAGTAAATGTTTATGCATATGTTACTTTTCTAATGTATTAAGATGTTGTAAAGTCCTGGTTAACAAAGAGATCAATTAAACAGAGCCCCCAGATAACCATATGTCTTTGTGCTACAAACGATGCCATATACTGATAATTGCTGTCCTGGTGATGAGCCAATGGATCAAGGGTTTCTTCAAATAAAACACCCAGAACCTCTATTTAATAGTCCTAGTAGAGCTAATATGTTTCCTCGTGGTTTAAAAATGTTTATGATAATGAAAAAAGCAAAATACCCAGGAGTAAAAGCAAGAAGTTCAAGCTTTATTGTTAAATGGGGATTTACCAAAGGGAGACTTGCAAAATATATGAAACTCTGGTTCCATCTGAGCAACCCAGATTAAGAAAATAAACCTAGATTTCTGTTTATAAATCCTCTGAATTGAAAAGTGTAGTGCCATATTCTTAATCAGCAGCTTTTCCATGTGACAAATCAACTGACTCTATTTCTCAAACATCCCTCACACTTCTAAGCTCCACCCCGAGGCCCAAATTTTACTAATTCATTTAACAAATGAGATTCAAATTTCACTAATTTATTTAATAAATATTAAATTGATTGTCTATTATGTGCAATTTGACAATATTTCAAACCTCTTGACTAGCTAAAAACAACCTGTTTTTGTTCTATAACAGAATTGAAAGAATATACTTTTCAAGATTATGGTTAATATGCCTATTATTTTATTACCAGATAATAAAAGCAGACTCTTATTTTTGAGAATTATTGAGTTAGTGTTTACAAAATACTGACACAGACAGAGAACACTGGAAAACCTGAAGATGCTGAGGTTGGGTAATTCCCCAGAAATACATCATTTAGACTTTCAGTTTGGGCTTGGGTTAAGAAAGTAGGCTAGGCAGATCTTTTGCTTCATCTCTTAAGAAATTGAAAGTCATAAAAATACGTTTTTAAGTGAACCATTTGCACCCTCGACACCCCCTTTTCTTCATCTATGAATAAAAATTTAATTATGGAGTTCAATCGATAATAAAATGGCAATGATAACGCTTGCACTTACTACATGGTGGAGTTTTGTTGATAATAAAATGAAATACCAATAAAGGACATACTTATTAGATTCATCATTTCAGTGATGTTTTGTGTCAAAAAATGTTCATGAACTCTAAAAAGGCATGAAGTTTCAGTTTGAGGTGGTGCTTGCTATAGGTTATATTTCTCCAATGTTTCTATGATACAGTGCTAAAGAATAGAGAAGACTCACATTTATGAGACCCATATCTGGACTGGATGCAGTTTTTAAAAGTGTTATACTCAAGCAAACAAAAAATATATATCCATTTATGGATCTCTAGGCACTTCACCATCTTTAACATTACAAGAAATATTTAAAATGTAAACAAAATAAGTATTTTCCTTCAAGTACATGTGGAAAAGGAATTCTCCAATCTTTCTTTCACTCAAGAAAAATGTTTTCTGGGGCTTAAAAGACAGGTATGACATTTGAGGTCCCATTCATTATCTAACTATGTTAAACTTCTTGATCCCCAAAAAGATCAAGTGACAAGGTGGCAAATGTTTTCATCAATTATCTACTATTTTATGGTATTTGGAGGACACCGAGATATTTAGTGAGTGACACAGAGTGACCCAGCAAGCTCAAAAGTCACAGATGGACAGAACAAGAATGAAGCAGAGAGTCAGTACGGAGCACACCTAACTCCTGACCATGATTAAACCACTAGGAACCCTGTTGCTTAACATGTGTTCTGAAATAGGGAAATTACAAAAGCACAGTCTTGGTGCTTTACAATACCTTAATGGTCTTACATCCCAGACAGAATGGAACTTTGTGTACTATCTCTGTGTCATGAATCATGAGTAAAAAAGAAATTGCAGTCAAATGACAAAGATTGAGGTGTATTTTTCGGGAAAGTAAGGTGAGCCATAAAAGGATTGTTTCAGTAATCCAAAAAATATTTATTTAATGTACTGCTAAAACACAAATCATAAAATTCGAAGCATAGATAGAAGGAAATTAGAGATCATGGGACATTCAAAGTGATGTCCTCGATTCTGAGACATTGAGGATCTCCATCTACATCTCTCTGCCTTCTACCATCAGGTTGAAGAATACAATTGCATAGTAGTTTGGATTAATCCTACTCTACATTTTATTTTAGGACATGTACACTTGTTCAATGGATGAAGCGTTTTAAAATCAAATCTTTTAGAATGAAACTGGATTCTCTGCATTTCTCTAATAGTTAAAACTTCTCTAACACGTAGAGTTTTTTGGGCACAATCTTATGTATGCCTCTGTGTATTGCTGGGACAACCATGACCAAGGGATATTTTATTAACTCTAACCGAAAATACTCCTGACTATACCTCAAGTGTTTCGTTACAGGAGGAAAACAGAGAGACCAATTTCAAGAATTTGAAAATAAGCAAAATAAGGTTGTCATCACAGAGCCCAAATCTGAAATTAACATTTAATATAAGAATAATCATATTATAGAAAAAAAGAACTGTATTCCATTCAAACCTGCAGAATTTACTCATCTATGATTAAGAAAAGGAGTCAATCATCAAAGTAACTTAACCTTGATAATTCCTCTCTTCTTTTTGGCCCCCTCAGAGTAGGCTTCTTTCTATAGTACAGGGAAGAGAATTTTATTCAAAGAAGTTGAGTGGGGATATTGTGTTCATACCTGTTTGTGGCTTCATGGAAGTGGAGATCCTACAATATCATAAAAACTCTTTCTTTCTCAGGGTTTCCTGAAATAAGTACACATTGGCATCTGATGATGTTCTCTGCAGTTCTGTATTAATAATTCAGATGTTGGTGCCAAGCTATATAGAGGGGCCTTGGTGTTGTACCCTCCTCTACTTATCTAGCTTATTCTTACCATAGGTGGATAAAACATCTCAACACCTCCTTGTTTGGATTTGGGAGTTTAAGAGAAATGATGGGATGGATATTCCCCCTGGCCTATGGGAGGGGTTAAGGAAGTGGGGGGACAGTTTCTTCCTTGTGAATCTCCTGCATTTCCTAACTCTCTAAAGTCATTTACCCATTCTATCTCTGGAGTTCCTGTTTACTAATTCCTTTCTCTAAGGGACCCAGCCCCTACCCAGCTCTTGAAATCCCTTCTAATGTGTTACTAATTGAAAAGCTGTGCAGTCACTTTTCTGCTTCTCCTGGTGACCTGCTCCAGGAAGTGACAAGCTCATGCTTTGGGGAGATTAGGGGAAGGTAAAATTCTGATTCTATTAACAGGAAGTGGCAAGAAGATGGGAACTACTGAGGTTTGCTGTTTCCAACAAGACGTGAAATCAAGCAAATCTATCACAAGGATTAATTTCTTCTAAAAACGGACCTGAAGTCTATATGATAAATTAATATTCCACCTGTTAATTTCTCCTTATAAGACCCTGCCTGAGTTTCATTGCCTGAGTTCCCATACATTCAACTAACAATGATGAGGTGATGCCCAAACAACTTCTAAATAATTAGGAAGGTTGGGGAGAATCTGAATTCACTTTACCTCAAATAGAAAAAAGACAGTAACACAGACAAATACTGGAAGTTTCCATTCAAGTTGGTGAGTTAAAGGAAAGGAGAGCTTAGTGAGCTTTGAATATCTTAATTCTCCACACAAGATAATCTATTGCATGGAAATGAACACATCATGCAATTTTTAGCTGGATTTCAGTAAACAAAAAATGTGTTTAACTATTTCCCTTTGTTTTTATTTTAAGCTCTATGAATAAATGATGATTTGGCTCCTTGGGTAGATATGTCTACAGGAGACAAAGGCAGCATTCATATGGACATCAAATGCCTGGAATCTGAGATTGCTATTTCTCATTTCAAATTTAAATACTGCCATCGAGGTTAATTAGAATGTATTCCCAAAAAAGGATCTACCCTTGATGTGCTCAAAATACTATGTTTCTGAGAGGTCAGAGTTGCTAGTCATACTCTGGATATCTTGGGAAGCCTCTTAGAGAGCCTGGCCTGGCAAAATTACTGCTTATTTTAAATTTCCAAAGAGATAATGTAACACATCATCTTGTTATCTCGGTTATAGAAGAAACGGATCATTGGGATAAATAGAAGGGATCAATGACCTAAGATGAATGGTGAACCTAAAGAATCATACAGGATAAAACTGTCTTGAAGAGACAAAGAACTTCATAAATTACATCTATGCCTTACAAGATGTTTGAATGTAAGAGAAGCCTGAGTACCAAGAATGAGTAGTATCAGTTCAAGGTGATTGGAAAAATTAGGGAGGCTGATAAAGTTTAAGATTCAAAATAAATGCAAATTACTCAGATTATTTCAATAAATTATAAGTATTTCCTTTCTAAGTGGTTTTAAAGTCATATAAGGGCCATATTGTGGTTGGCATAACAAATAATGATAAAATTTAATCCATTTATGATTAAAAGTTATAATATTCATGAAATAATATTATTCTCCAAGTTAATAATATTAATAATAATGACTGTCATCTTGAGTGTTTATTACATAACAGAAATTATATTGTGTGCTTTATAAATATTTTCAATATAATCTTCACAAAAATCTCCATGAGCTGGTACTAATATTATCATCCTCAGCTTCCTGGTGGGGTTTGGTAACATGTCTAGTTTGCACAGCTAGGAAGTGGTGGAGTCAGGATTCAATCCAAAGCCTCAGCTCATAACCATCACTCTATGTCATAAGTAGGTCTTGGCATACCTAAATACCTGGCATAAAATGGGAATGATTAATTTGACTGTTCAGGTCAGGAATGCTAAGGGCTAGGGGGAGGGTAATGTTGAGTTACTGGCTTCTGGTTGAAAAGAGAAATGGTTCAAGCATTACATGTGTAAAAAAATTGGAAACCAGTAAATCTGCAACCAATCCAGAACTCTTTTCTATAATTAAGATTCAGTATCATGGGGACAAATCTGCACTTCAGGCCCCTCTCCAAGCCAAGCTACCTTGTTGTGACACTTATTGGCCCTCAATTCCACCCTTGCTGATAATCATTGTCTCTAATTTTATGCTTACAAAAATGGGTGTAGGTAATCACAGTAGAAGCACAAATGAGACTTATGCGCACTTTATGAAATTCCTTTCTATGAAGTTCCTTGGTCTGAATGTTTGTGTGGTCCCAAAATTCATATGTTGGAATTCTCACCCCCAAGGTGGAAGGTAATAGTAGGTAGGGCTTTTGGGAGAATTAGGTCATGGGGACAGAGCCTTTATGGATTGCATTAGTGCCTTTATAAAAGAGGCTAGAGAGACATCCCTTCACTCCCACTTTTCCACAATGTGAAGACATAGCAAGAAGGTGCCATCTATGACCCAGGAAACAGGCCCTCACCAGAAGAGAAATCTGCTGGTGTCTTCATCATGGACTTCCCAGCCTCTAAACTGTGAGAAATGAATTTCTGTTGTTTGGAAGCTGCCCCAAGTTTATGGTATTTTATTATACCAGCCCAAATGGACTAAGTCACTTGTTTTTGATAAGGCATCTATCTGTAAAGTTACTACCATAAGCACATTCCATTTTCTCCTTGAGTTGGAGGTTTAGCTCTCCAATTTCTGTTTCTAAAGAGTGTTTATTATTCCCTCAATCTTTTGTTCTTAATTTTGTGTTTTTGCTTGCCTCAATATCAAATCCAAATTGTGGTTATCATCTTCACATTTCTACAATATTATTCTTTTCTATATTCCTAAATGTCATTTAAAGTTTTGCAAATATAAAAATGCTTACACTAAAAACGTTAGAAAACACAAGCACCCTCTCCCATCCTTCTCTATTCCTAGACTTCCTATTTCAACTCTTTGTCTGATCCTTCCAATATTTAAAAAAAAAATGTTTCTAGTTGGTTGGATTTATTTTTCTAGATAATAGACCAGTATTTTCTTGATTTATGCATGGGGCATTATCTATTTATTCCTTTTTTTATCCTTGAGGATTTTGTACTCTTCTCACTTCCCAACTCCCTTATAATTATTTTGTTAAATCATTAGTCACTATTAACATTATCATGATGTAAATAATACTATTCATGGCTGAGTTAAATACTGTTTAATGCTTTACGTTCCTTTTTTGCCCATTTTTGGAATTGATAACTGTCTTTCTTTTTATATGATTGGTTCTCTATATATTGTTAATATTTCACCAATAAATACTCTGACAATTATTTCAAGTGATTTGTTTCAAATATTTAATTTCAAACATCATACTTGTCATTTCAAATGCTCAAATACTTTGGATGTTTTTTTCTGTTCTAATGTGTTCTAATGTGGTTTAGTTGTTCTCCGTTGAGGATAGAATGGAATTTCTCCTTAATCACTTCCAATTATCTCTGGTCTAATTCTCACATCATGTTTCTTTTTATCTGTTCTCTCATTTGCAGAAACACATCTCCTTAACAGAAAAAGGGCACTTACATCCTTTTAGATCCTTCACATTTGAATGCTATATTGACTTGAAATCGGATTCTAGCCTGGAAATCATTTTTTTCTCAATATTTAGAAGGCTTCTCCAATTGTCTTCTAGCTTTCAGAGTGTTGAGAAGTCTGCACGAGCCATTGTGATTCCCGTTTTGTTGTGTATGGACTTTTTTTTTCTTTTTCTCTGCCTCTTTCCTCTGTATTTTCTTCGAATCTTTGGTATATCCTAAAATGTCATATTATGTGTGTCGATATGGGTTATTTAAAAACTTCTCTTCAGGCCTATGTTCCCTTGATAAATTCTTCATCTCTCTTTGTTCTCTCCATCTGGAAATGGATTAGTCCAATGTTGAACATACTGGATTGATACTCTCATTTTATTATATTATTGCTCTCCGATTTCATTTATTTGACCTTCTATTTTCCAGGAAAATTCCATTACTTTTTCTACTAATTACTGTAATAAATACAATAAATATTTTACTTTAGCTAGATTTTTAATTTGCAGAAATGCTTTCTGATCGTTCACTTTTCATAACCTTCTGTTCTTAAATTTTGGAAAGGCAGTGACATGTAATGGTTACGAGGGTGGACTTTAACCACACTGCCTAGGTTCAAATCCTGACTCTGTCATTTACCTGGGTGCCCTTGACAAGTTATTTAGCCTTTCCATAAAGTGCACATGACAGTAATGCTTGAAAGATATTGCTATGAGAATGAAAAGAGACACTATTATGGTGTTGTTGGAAAAGTGCCTGGTACATAATAAACACTAGATACTAACAAGTAAATACTTGGAATATATTCCATTATCTTTCTGAAGTTATTAATTATCATTTTTACAATTTTCCTTCTATTCCCTTCATTATCTTGTTTTATTCTGACTTCTTCCGTTTGCTTTGATTTCAGTCTTTCATATTTAGGCTGTCGTCATATGTCTGGAGATTGTGCTCTCTGGATATATTACTAAGATCATGGTATGAAAAAGCCCGACTGGAAGTTCTATGTAAATGGGTGGGCTTGTCAGGTGATCAAGTAGCAGGGAAGTCTTTTGTTATCTTTTTCTTTTTTTTTTTTTTTTTTTTTTTTGAGACAAAGTCTTGCTCTACCACCCAGGCTAGAATGCAGTGGCACAATCACGGCTCTCTACAGCCTTAACCTCCCAGGCTCAAGCAATCCTCTCACCTCAGTCTCCTAACTAGCTGGGATTACAGGCATGCACCATAATGTCTGGCTTATTTTCTATTTCTTGTAGAGATGGGTTCTCACTGTCTTCCCAGGCTGGTCTTGAACTCCTGGACTCAAGAAATTCTCCTGCTTGGCTCCCAAAGTGCTGGGATTACAAGCATGAATCACCACACCTACCCCAAGGAAGCTTTTTCATCAGAAGACCCGCAAACTACAGTTTCTGGAGTTCTTTTCTTTGAGACCATTCAGGTCTGCAGATACTAACCTTTCCATGCCCTGCTGGGCTGTGGAGAAAAGAAAGTAGTTTCCTTGCTGCCTTCAAAGGCTGAGCCTCTCAGGGTCTCTGTGATGCACACTTTTTTTTTTTGAGAGAGTCTCTTCTGTCGCCAGGTGAGTGCAGTGACTCTCGGTCAAGCCCGCCTCCGGTTCAGCCTTCTCCGCCCGCCTCGGCCTCCCAAAGTGCTGGGATTACAAGCGTGAGCCACCGCGCCCGGCAACACACTGACTCATTTCATTGCAGCCTCCTCGTCTACAACTTCTGACATTGCAACTTGCTCCAACTCTCCATTCACCTTCTATCATCCAAAACATTAGTTGACATCCTTTCTATCCTTCTCCCAAATCTCTTTGTCTTTTTAGGTTTGCATCTTCTTCGTAAATGTATGTAGCTATTTAAACAAAATCTAGTTTTGCCAACTATATTCCTTCACATTTTTATTAACTCCAAGTCTCTTCCTTCACCCTGCCTTTTAAAACATTTGCACATATTTATCTTATTTGCCCAGCTCCTAATTATATGAAACATATAGCAGGTATTGATTCCTGTCAATACTGTCCCTACCTTACAGCTTTCAGATTGGCATAGGGACACGGCAGAATGCCACAGTAGGAAGAAAGCAACACACACAGATGAAGCCTTTCCATTGAAGCCCATTCTTACATCTCTCCACATTTTCATATTCTTCTCACAAGCACAAAAATACAGTATTCTGTGGAAGAGTTTGCCTTTTCATTCTTTATAAGCAGGATAAAACAAAGCTCAAGTTTTTATTAAAAATCTTCAAAATAACTTTTAAACTTAGAATATGATTCAGTACCACTGAATCGTGCCTCGTTTGGCAGAAAGGCAATTCGGTCCATATTACAATACTGACAGAACAAATTGATCTAAATTTTGCACAGAAGTGCTTTGTTATTAACTTTTATCTGAACATAGTACACCTTGTGTATAATATTAAAATCCTCTGCTTAATTCATACTCCCCAGAAGCAAAGAGGAAAGTAGATTGTACTGATCAATAGACCGTGATTTCCTGTCTCCACCTACTGAAGAAAAATGCAATTAATAGAATTTCATTGAAGAGACACATATGAGCTTCCTTTCCTCAGAAACGCTATTGTCAAACAGGAAGAACAAGATCATCTCTATTTCCTTTCTATTTTCACTCATCAGAAAAATTTATAGCAGATTCCATTTTTTTAAATTATTTTTCAGATTTTTTCTTTATTATTTTTCAGGCCTGATTATTTTTTTTCAGGCCTGATCATTTGAAACTATTTTTCAGGCCTGATCATTTTTCAGATGATTTTTCAGGCCTGATCATTTGAAACTACATCAAAGTTGTAAAGCTATAGGAGAGGGTAAGTGTATAGTCTACTTCTTAAAACAATCAAAAGCCTCATGTGATCTTCATACCATCATCTCTGAGAACAATATAATTATAAGATGAAATACCCCAAATGCATGTCAGTTTAATTACAAATGAATAGGAAATAATTATGGCGGATGTTTTTAATATAAAAATGTGTATCACAGCAAAATCAAATTTCCTATGTATATTACATAAACATGCATATATATATGTATGTGTATATGCATGCATGTGTTCATACACATACACATATTAGGCTGTTTCAATTAAATGGAATTCCACCTTTTCTTTTTAACATAAAGGGTAATAAAAGAGCTTCTTAGGAGACTGAGTATATTGTAAATAGATGTGCATTGTCTTCTCCCACCCAACACACACAAAGTGAGGTTTATACATGAAGTGCAAAGCCACAGTGAGGCGTGCCGCCTCAGAAGCCTACTTGCATTCTAATTTAAAGAATCTGCATGTGTCATTTGTGGGAAGAGGAAACAAAAATCAAGTGATCATTGGCAGGATTTTAGAAACGTGTTACCTGCAACTCAATTCTATTTTTTCTCGAATAAGAAAACTTTTCCATAACATTTGCAGCCATGTTTATGAGAAATGAAAGAAAAATCTGGTTTTGTCAACTGAGTATATAATAAACCAAATATCCAAGTTAACATCTGTGCCCAGCAACACCCTCTCCAACCAAAATAATAATAATAACTGATTAACTACAAACCAATATCTGGTTGGAGAGAAATCAGATTTCTTGTTATGTTTCCAAGGGCATGTAATTCTGACCCCCTGAAGTGCCCCTGCAAGCAGTGAAACACTCAGACTATTAGTTTTCTGCTGAGCAGGCCTGACAGAAGGGTCTGCTTTTCCTCGTTCTACCCATCCACGGAGGCCCTGTGGTGTGAAGGGAGCATGTGGACTTTGGAGGAGTGATGTAGAGTTGAGTTCAGACAAGCTACATGAACTTGAGTCTGACATCTGTCCTCTCCAAGTCTCAAATTTCCTCATTAATTAAAAGGAGAAAATAACATTTCCTCATGAGATTATTGTTAGGATTAAATTGTGCAACGTGTATAAAATTCCTGACACAGAGACAGTCTTAACAAATACTAATTCCATCCTCTCTCCTTCAGGGACAAAGGTAGAAAGCATGAGATTCCTAGGAATTCACGCCCCATACTTCTTCTAGGACGTGGTCATAGTGTGACCCAAGTTCCTGGGAACATGTTCAACCCCTGTTTTCAAAACCTGTACACACATCATTGCTCTTTTAACCTGGTGTTTTCTTGTTGTCACATGCTCTAATGATATTTGAATATGCTATTTATCCCCGGCTACCAGTTAAGGGAAATTTCTACGGGGAATTCACTTCTGCTTTCACTTAGGTTTAGCATTTAGCTGTGGATTTGCAATTGCACTTGACACAAACTCCACACTCTTTTTCCATCACCAAGAAGGCTGGAACATCTCTGGTCTTTGCCTATCTATGCCATTCTCCTCCTTTCTTTCTCTGATCTGGTCACGCTGATCTCTCTGCACTTGGACCACCAGTCGGTTCTTACCTATCCTGGGATTTTGCTCAAGCTCTTCCATCTGCTGGAAGTGCTTTTCCCTTTACTTTTGACACGGGTGACTCCTTGTCATCAAAGCCTGCTTTCCTTCAGGCCACCTGTCCATGGAGGTCCTGTGGTGTGATGAGAGCATGTGGAATTTGGAGGAGTGATGGCATGAGCCTTCATGTCACCTCCACAAAGGGCTTTCACCAAGCAAACACATATAGGTGCTTGATTGTTTTTACTGTTTTGATGATTTGTTGTCTTGTTGGTTTATTTTGGTTACTGGAAGGCAGAAGTTAGGCCTATTGCTAGCACTAGCATAGAACCTGGCAGACAGGGGCTCAGGATATGTTTGTTGTATAAACGAATCGTCTCAACTGTATAGGTGTGCACATTTTAGGCCACCTCCTTGGATTGACAAGTAACAGGATTAAAATTGCAGAATCCGTACCCCTCAAAACTCAAAAGGATTATGGCAGGTAGAACAAATGTTGAATTAGACAACATCGGAAAAATATCCAGCAAAAATTTGGAAACACGCACGCTACAAACTATTTAAAAAAAAAAAAAACACTTTCATCTGGGCGCAGTGGCTCACACCTGTAATCCAATCACTTTGGGAGGCTGAGGCAGGTAGATGAACATGAGCTCAGGAGTTCCAGAGCAGCCTGGGCAACACGGGGAAACACCATCTTTACTAAAAACACAAAAAAAATTAGCCGGGCGTGGTGGTGCATGCCTGTAGTCCCAGCTACTCGGGAGGCTGAAGCAGGAGAATCATCTCAACCTAGGAGATGGAGGTTGCAGTGAGCCGACATCGCATCACTGCATGCCAGCCTGGGCAACAGAGTGAGACTCCATCTCAATTAAAAAAAGAAAAAAATCTTTCCTCTGTATGGAGAAATTCATAAGATATGTCAAGATACCTTCCTAATGATGATAATGATCTGTTATTGATCTTTATAACATTCTGTCCCATGGCTTCAACATCTTTTAACATAAATTATTTTATTCTAACAGCTTTCCTGTGAAGTACTTATTCTGATTTTTATGCATATGAAAAATCATTTGAATTTCCTTTTCTACCGACTCAGCTCCTGATTCCAGGACTTCTAATTCTGAACCCACGAGTTTCCCTGCAAAGCATTCGTTGAAATGAAATATCTCCTTACCCATTGAAAGAAATTATGTGGGTCCCATCTCCACTAAAATCCTGGCCCTATAATTCTCTGAATATTAGAGCTTGACTTGAATTTGCCAACTCCTGTTTGTGTAGATAGTGTTTTGGAAAATTAACACTTCTCCTTTGAAAGAGAAAAGAAACTTTCTTTACAAGATAATAAATACATAGAGGAAAAACATGGGCTTTTGTTTTTCTAGTTTATGGTGCAATCAGTATGTCATCTGGTTCATGCGAAGGCAGCTTCTTTATTTCAGCCAGCAAAGGTCATCTCTTCTGACAAACAGTAGGTGAGCAGAATCCACTCAGTAGTATCACCTTACCAAGGCAGCAATGGGGAAACTACAGAAGTTTGTTGCTGGTCTTTAAACCAGCGCAGCTTTGATCACCACCTTGGAAAACCCTAACAAGCTTAAGAGTCTTTTCTATGACTGACTAATGTCTTGACTAATGAAGGTCCCTTGGGAGAATCTCTCTCTTCCTGTCTCTCTTCTTTTTCCAGAGATGGGGGCTCTCTCAGTCACCCAGGCTGGAATTCAATAGCATGATCATGGCTCACTGTAGCACTGAACTCATGGGCTCCAGAGATCCTTCTAGTCCTCCTGTATTGCTAGGACTACAGGTGTGGGCCACCATGCCTGTCTAATTTTTTTTTTCTTTTCTGCAGAGACAAGGTTATCCCTATGTTGCCCAGACTGGTCTTGAACTCTGGGCCTCAATTTATCCTCCCACTTCTGCTTCCCAAAGTGCTGGGATTACAGGTGTAAGCCACCAAGCCTGGCTTCAAAATCCCTCTTTTAGGCAGACAGAGATAAGAATGAACGGGATTTGAATTCCCCACAGGCATAATATATTGTTTCTGGGCTCTTCCCAGCATTCTTGTTATGCTGCAAGATTTGGAAGGAGGCGGTCTCATCTTATTTGTTTAACAATTACTTACCAAATGTCTATTATGGGCCTGGGATTCTGTCAGGTGTCCAAAGATGGAAAAGTATGAGCTGTGCCTTCCAAGACTTTACAGTTTAGTGGGAAGACAGGCAGATCAACAGATAGTGAGAATCCAATGTAACATGTTCTGTATCAATCTGAGGTGTAATAAGCAGTGAAAGCATAGAGGGTAAATTGTTAATTTGCCTGGAGAAGTTAGGAAATGTTTTAATAAAAGGTAATCCTTGAGAAAACATTTAGTGAAGCAGGAATTTGTCAGGTGGACAAGAAAAATGGGGGGCATATTCTAGCAATGGGCAGAATATGTGATATTAGAGGCATGAAATTGTTTGGTACTAAAACCATCTTTGCAAGATTATGACAGCAAGAAATCTGACATAGCTCACTCCATCTTGCTTCTGACCTCCAAGCTGTCCTTGGTCATTCCTGAGTGTAGGCTAAGCTAACTTTGGGAAGAATTTAGTATATAGTTTAATCTTAAAGCAAAGATTAAACTTCAAAGCATGTCTCTTTCTTTGTTTAGGTAACATTATGCAGACAGGAGAGCTCTAATATAACATTTTGGACCAAAGTGAGAGAGAAGAGGGGTGATCTTTTCTGCATTCTGTGTGTCTGTTTCATAGACAAAAAAAACACTGAGGAAGTTTAGTGATCAACAAGCTTTAGAAATTTTGAAAATTGGAAGAAAGGTATATCTCTCTATTTCCCGTCTCTACTTCATGCTCCACATTTCAGCCAGTGCCTTTTATCTAACCACAAATCTAACTGTGTTCCTCTCTTGCTTCACAATGGTTCTTCAATGGTTCCCCACCCCATATAAATGTACACATGCTCACCTTACATTCAACTCTACACTATTAAGCATAGTATATTAGTTTTCCAAGGCTGCCATAACAAAGTCATACAAACTGGGTGGCTTATAGCAGCAGATGTTATTGTCTCAGTATTGGAGGCTAAAAGTCCAAAACTAAACCGTCTTTGTAAAACTATTGAAAGGCCACGATGTTAGGCTTTTATGAGATGGTCTTGAACACTGATAAGATAGACACAGTTTCTACAATTCCTTACTGCTCAGGGGTCACGTAGCCAGAGGTTACAATATTTGTGACTTTCCCTATTTCTCCTGTAGATAACATCACTATTGTAGAATCTAAGATTGTTTTTTTGAGATATCTTTCACGCTGCCCCACCCAGACTCATGACTCAACTGGTTATGTGGCCTCATCCAGAGGCAGACTCAGTGCCCGAGGACCATTTTCAACACCCTGTGATTTCATTCCCCAGCCAATCAGCAGCACCCATTCCCTAACTCCCTGCCCACAAAATTGTCCATAAAAACCACCTCCAAGCCTTTGGGGAGACTGATTAGAGTGATAACTCTAGTTCTTCTGCATGGGCTGGCCTCAATCAATTAAATTCTTCCCTACTGCAATGCTATAGTTTCAGTGGATTTATGTTGTTTGCGTAGTTGGCAGGAAAACCTGTTGGGCAAATACAGTATGGTCTAGAACTGAGGAATAATTCCCTACATCAAATGTATATGATAAATAAGGAGAAAGACATAGGAGGGGGATGACAGGTGTTAGTTTACAGCCATATTCTGAAGCATTTGGATGGCATGTGTTATGGGTTGAACTGTATGGCCAAAAATGATATGTTGAATTCCTGACCCCCAGCACCTCAGAATGTGACCTTCTTTGGAAATATAATTGTTGCCAATATAATTAGTTTAGTTAAGATGAGGTCATATGAAGTAGGGTGAACCCTTAATCCCATAAAACTAGTGTCCTTGAAAGAAGATGGAAACTTGGACACCCACATGCACAAAGGGATGGCCATATAAGAACAAACAGGGAGAGACTGGCCGTGTGAAGATGGAGGCGGGAAGTGGAATTATGCCACCATGAATCAAGGGATGCCTAATGCCCAGGGCTATCAGAAGCTGGAAGAAACAAGGAAGGGGTCTTTCCTAGAGGCTTTGAAAAGAGCATGGCCCTGCCAATACCTTGATTTTGGACTTTTAGCCTCCAATACTGAGACAATAACATCTGCTGCTATAAGCCACCCAGTTTGTACGACTTTGTTATGGCAGCCTTAGAAAACTAATATACTGTGCTCAATAGTGTAGAGTTGAATGTAAGGTGAGCATGTGTACATTTACATGGGGTGGGGAACCATTGAAGAACCATTGTGAAGGAAGAGAGGAACACAGTTAGATTTGTGGTTAGATAAAAGGCACTGGCTGAAATGAGGAGTGTGGAGTAGAGATGGGAAATAGAGAGATATACCTTTCTTCCAATTTTCAAAATTTCTAAAGCTTGTTGATCACTAAACTTCCTCAGTGTTTTCTTGTCTATGAAACAGACACACAGAATGCAGAAAAGATCACCCCTCTTCTTCTCTCACTTTGGTCCAAAATGTTATATTAGAGCTCTCCTGTCTGCATAATGTTACCTAAACAAAGAAAGAGACATGCTTTGAAATTTAATCCTGCCAGGTCCCCTTATTTAGTGA
This sequence comes from Hylobates moloch, assembly GCF_009828535.3. Classification (NCBI taxonomy): domain Eukaryota; kingdom Metazoa; phylum Chordata; class Mammalia; order Primates; family Hylobatidae; genus Hylobates; species Hylobates moloch. The sequence goes on along the minus strand of NW_026652289.1, from coordinate 30,704,679 downwards.
TGGGAATGTCACAGTGAAAAATGATAGTACTAATACTATCTATACTATGTATATTTATGTATATATATATATATATATAAATACTATATAATATGGACTCTTAAAATGATTTTGATATTGATATTTTTATGATTAGAAAATTCTGTTGAAAACTCATCACCATGAAATGAATAAAATTAATATTCCAGTATCAAGCAATTTGACTTCCCAGAATTGTTTTTCTTGATCTTTATCCTAATTGGAAAAATGAATTTATATCCATATCTTGAACTATCTACTCCCATGCCAGCAAAAATCCTAAGAAGCATTCTATAAGTAAGATCAATACTAAGGATACTGTAATAGAGCTGTAATTTTCTGTTACGTGTATTTCCTCCAATGTAATGAACTGGTGTGATAATTGGTAGCTTTAATGAAAGCAAATGACTTCTTTCTAATTTGGGTAGGTTGTATTACAAGCTATGATGCTCCTAAGTCTATGTACTCTTTAGATGTTTCTAATCTTGGATGGTTTAAATAGTTCTTATTATAAATGCAGAAAAATTGAGTATGTTTTCAGTATTTCAAACATAAATGCACATGCACACACTTTACAAGTCACATATCTTTACTGAAATGACCAGATTCACTAGAGAGCAAGGAGACACTGCTAAAGCATTCTGATTCACATTCTGCAATGTCATCACAGCCTCCTGAGACACAACATGTCTTTGCATATATGAGTAAATAATTTAACAACTATAAGATATGTCCCAAAATGTCTTTCATTTCATTTACTGGAATACCATAACTGACACTGATGCCAAAGTATTAATTATATGACATAGCCAAAATGTAAAGTATATGTTTCTAATTGAATTATATTGAAGGAGAAATTTAACATGACTTCACTTTGTTTTGAATGTGAATTACACAATGATATTATTAAATTAAGACTCTGTAAGTATGAAAAACTTTTGTGTACACAATTTAGTATTCAGTTGTCTTTGGTATTTTTACGTAAAATCATAAAATTTATTTGGGAAAGTTAAGGCTCAAAGAAGAGCTGAAGAAGCTCAGTTTAAGGGGAAAAAAATAAAGCTGAGGGCAGCACTGGGTCTAGAGCCCAAGTGTCTCCACTTGTGGTACAAATGTAATGTAGTCTTACCATGTGAGTGAACTTCTTCCCAAGTAACTAAGCCCTGGGTACAAAAACAACAGTGGTTTCTATACTTTGTGATTCATACAAAATTATATTTTGGAGAGATTAGTGGCCTTAAACAGAATTGCACAATAGTTTCTTACCCTGCAAATCAAATGTTCTCCAAGGAAAGAACAGGTATAAAATACTTGGAAGGAGCTGTGAATGCCCCATGTCAGCAATTGACATATGTGTCAGCATAAGTAGTGGTAGAATAACCTAAGTAGGAAAAGACTTAACAAGAATATAGGTACAATTAAGAATAGTAGCAAAAGTGAACCAAAAATAGCTTGTATCTGCATGAGGTGGCCAAGTTGGGTATACGTACCTACCTACTGGCATTCATTCATTTTGTCATTCCTTTACTCCAACACCATTTTCGAGTTCCTACTATATGTCTAGCATTGGTAAATACATTTGTTTTTTAAAAGTCTGATTTGCTTACACTATCTGGATTTTTCAAATGAGTAATGTCTGGTTCTGAACCCATGTAATTGATTTCAAATCAGATAATCTAAGAGGACCTTAGATGCCTACATACTGACTTGAAGAAGGGTTTTATGGAGACACAGATGGAGAATATGGATTATATGTTTTAAAGCCACCATTTCCCATACTCTCATACTCAGTCTCATTCATTATTAAAGCATAGAAGTAGATGAGAAGAAGGGAGATTTCTTGGAAGAGAAAAAATGAGCAAAATGAGCAAACATTTATTGAAAATCTGCTATAGATTAGTGCATCTCACTAAATCCTCTTAACAATAGTATCAAGTGTTATTGTCTCCTGTGTTGCAAAGAGAAAACTGTGGTACAAAACAGCTAACTCATCTAAAGACAAAAAGCTAACAAGTAGTCAAGAGTTAAACCCAGGCCTGTCTGACAACACTATGCCACACAGCCAAACCTGTTATGCAGAATAAAACTCACAAGCAAATTAGTGGAGAAAGATGATAAGCCAAAAGCAACTCCATGCATTTCTTTAGCAGTTGGCTGTACGTCTAAAGCTTGATTTTATAATCAAAGAAGATAGCCTCTTTATCCTTTTCCTCCTTCCCTTCTTCTGGTTTCTTTCATTTCATTTTCTACTTTGCAATTCCTTTCCAAGTGCTCACTGTGGTGTCACCTTCTCCTAAGACCCAAGGGAGTATTTTTCACGAGCAGTCAGAGGAAGAAACCGAAGGCTGGGGAGGATCACTCCAAATCCACTCAGCAGGAAAAGTTATAGCATGCATAATTTCCAAAACAGGGTTCAGGCTTCAAAGGGATGGAGAAGCAACTGACATTGAGCAGAGGGACAACAAAAAGGGCACACCGGGGAGCTTGTAAAACCAAGAAGATAAAAGAATATGTTTTGGGCTGGGAGTGGTGGCTCACGCCTGTAATCCCAGCACTTTGGGAGGCTGAGGTGGGTGGATCACTTGAGGTGAGGAGTTCAAGACCAGCCTGGCCAACATGGTGAAACCCCATCTCTATTTAAAAATACAAAAATTAGCCGGGCATGGTGGCATGAGCCTGTAATCCCAGCTACTCGGGAAGTGAGGCAGGAGAATCACTTTAACCTGGGAGGCGGAGGTTGCAATGAGCTGAGATCACACCGCTGCACTCCAGCCTGGGGAACAGGGCAAGACTCTATAAAAAAAAAAAAAAAAAAAAAAAAGTTTTGGTTTGTGTACCTCACAGAAGGCCTCCAAGATGCAGGGAAAATATCTTCAATGACTCATCCTCTATTGATAACACTAGCTTTTACACCAGGAGCCATGCTGAGAAGTTCAGAGACGGTGTTAAACTGCCAAAACAAGTCAATGAACTCAACAAAATGCATTTCTTACACATAAATCCACAATTGCCTTGCTGGTTTTGTGATGCAGCTTTCCGAAATATGTATTTGTTTCCTTTTAACACGGGTTCTTGGCCTCCACCTATATACCAAGCAGAGATCTAAGCACCGGCACATAGAATATCTCTTAGGGTCCTAACAATAAGTCTGGGAGTAAGCTTTATTTTTCCCATCACACAGAAAGGGACTGGGGATCAAAGAGTAGTGTGACTGTGGATGTCACCGATTCCAAATTTAAGCAGGATTTCTTCCTTTAAAGTCTAGTAGTCTTTCCCTTATACCATGCTACATAAACTTCTCAACATCACAATGAATAAATACCTTATACCATGCTACATAAACTTCTCAGCATCACAATGAATAAATACAATGCTAGCCACAATAAAAGTGCAAAAATGCTCTGAACATATGAGGAGTTTAATAAATATTTCGTGATTGGTAGATTTGTATAATTTCAAAAGGCAAACCAACGTACCTTGTCTCCTTGCCAATGGGACGTATGTCTTGACAATGAAAACAACAGGAACACATAATAATTTATTCACTTCCAATTACCTATCTGCAGATGGACTTGCTAATTGGTTCTTTCGTTATTAGTAAAGACATAATCTTACCTTTTTAACAATTTTCCCACACACACAAAGGGCAAGCTGCTACTCTCGTTGACAGCTCATTGGCAGTAACCAAATTTAAAGTCAGTTGTGTTTTAGTCAAAGGAGACTTTTCTCCACTTGCATCTGAATTGAAGTAATGCACAACAAATATAGCTATCAAATTTACTAATTGCGTTGAATAAGGATATCCAAGTGTTGCAAGACCATCAGAAAAAGCACATTACAAAAGCTAAGTACTCAATTTCAAAAAGCCTTTTAACGTAAGTATTTCAAAATCATTAATTTTGTTACCATTTAACACCAGTGATTTTCATTTCCCACAATCTATTCTGACATTTAAAGGAACATTTTTAAAGTATCTCTTGCATCATATAAGACTACCACCATATAATGCCACTTAAAAATTACTGCATTTTACAAAGGTAAAGGCAGGGGGAGGTTGGCCCATAAAAAAATCTAGTAAAACCTTCTATATATATATACTTTTTTTTTTTGAGACAGGGTCTCACTTTGTCACCCAGGCTGTAGTGTAGTGGTACGATCTTGGCTCACTACAACTTCTGCCTCCTTGGTTCAAGCTATTCTCTTGCCTCAGCCTCTCAAGTAGCTGGAGTTACAGGTGTGCACCAACATGCCATGCTGATTTTTGTATTTTTAGTACAGATGGGATTTCACCAAGTTGGCTAGGCTGGTCTTGAACTCCTGACCTTGAGGTGATCTGCCCGCCTTGGCCTCCCAAAGTGCTGGGATTACAGGGGTAAGCCACTGCACCTGGCCTTTCTCATACTCCTTTTTGAGCCATGTTAGTGTTATCCAATACAAAGAAACACACACATGTACACCACCTAGAGACCTACTGTCATGGTTCAAACATCTTAGGATATAGAGATCATGACCAAACAATATTGGAAACTCTTACTAAAGTAAGTAGGCTTTATGATTAGTAAACTGGGCATTTTCTTTGATCCTTTGACAGAGGAGATGACTTTTGCTCCTCAATGATTGGGTTGAATACTATGTCAGGTGCCTTAGGTCATACAGAGTGGTATTGACAGAGGGTTTCATGGCTCCTAGAACCACAAGAAGGCAATCCACTAAAACATCCGTACCAGGGAGGCGTTGTCAGAAGAGAGAAAGGAAAATAACAGTAAAGAACATAAAAGAGTAGCCATAAATAAGAGGAAGTTGCACAAGTAAGTCAGGTGAATGGTTTTTAATCCAGCTTGGATGGCAAGCTTGAAAAAAAAAAAAAAAAAACAGAAAAAATGACCCAGTTCAGAGCATCAGATTTTATTTACATAAATACCAAAAAAAGATTATGTTAAAATGATAAAAATTATTTAATTTAAAAGCATTTTGTAAAATCTGGAAGATATACGGTAAGTGAACTTGTGGTTTGTTAATACCGTTTGCTTGGGGATTTTTCTACTCCACGGTTTATGAAAAGTCCCAAATGCTCTCTAATGGGATTTTTAGCCCAGTCAGTTGGAAAGCACAAAGCTACCTCTGGGGATTTATCCACTGCACCCATTAGAGGCTCTGTACACTCTTCCAGCTGATCGTTAAGGCCTTGAGTACTGAGCATTACCAAGGGACACCCAGTGCATTCCTGGTGTCCTGGTGTCCTTTTCTCTTTTCTGTGTTCTTAGTTTGAGGTCCTAAGGTGATGTGTATGGCAAGAATGGGACTAAGAAGACCTTGACCAAAACCCCAGCTCAGCCCTGAAACTGACTGACCTTGGGCAAGTTCCTCAATCTCGGTGCCCTGTTGCCTCTCATTTGGAAAATTCAATTGCCTACTTTACAGGATTGTTGTGCCTTCTGGATTTAATAACTTGTGAAACTAATATACATATGAGAGATTCTCAAAAAGTCTTCTTGGATAGGTGAAAATGAAACTGAAAAATCAGAGAATAATAAATGGTGTTCCTCTATACAGAAGTTGTTCTCAAACTTTGGTGAGGATAAAATATCATCTAAGCAGCTTTTGAAATGATGCCCATTCTAGAAATTCTGATTCAGTAAGTCTGGATTAAGCAAACATTACTAATCATGGAAGCACACCTTGAGAAATACAGCTTTAGAACATAGTATTCTATCAAAATTGTAAAACAAATATTGGTTTTATTTGAAAACGTTCTATGAAGTGATTCTTTCCTTAATGACATATCTCTCACTTAAGTGTTCAGGTTTATAAGGCCTCTGATTCTCAATTAGAATGAGTTCCCTATGTCCCCCTCATAAATAGAACTATATCAACCTTTCACATCTAAGCAGCACTGAGTTCCAATAAGTGTGCCACTGTACGACAGCCAACTGTGGAATGGCGATTGGAAAAACACCACATATTATTTCTTGCCTATTTATTTTAAAACTGAGTAATAAAAGGTGTTCAGCATTTTGCCATATAAGGTACTAAGTTCAGAAATATTTTCACGGGAATCAGGTCTTCCCTCCGGTGATGGCTTAATATAATCCACAACTACTCTTCATTCCTTCATGAAGTTGATCCATGAATATTTATTCATGGAAGAGGTCTTAGTGGTCATCTAGTACTATCCATTTATTTTACAGCTAAAGAAACCCCAGCTAATGTCAGCTGGCTTGTCCTCCAACCCAGAATCTTCACAAATGAAGAAGTTTCCCTCCCCAGGGAAGCCTAATTGAGAGCCAAGTCTACACTCAGAAAGATTTCTCCACTGAACCTAACTTTGCTATCTAGTGTTAAAAGGGAATCTAGTATCTTAAATCATAGTATTAGTAGTAATTCCTTTATGTAAATAAATGCACAACATTTGGGTTAACCTACTTCACAGTATCTTACTGATAATATAAGAAAGCAGGATGACAGATTCATTTCACAAAAATGCACTCCTTCAAAATAACAAAATTAACCAGAATTCATTTTACTTCAGATTCTGAAAGTCCAGCATTAAAAAACATTAAAAAGGCTGGGCAAGGTAGCTTCATGCCTATAATCTCAGCAGTTTGGGAGGCTGGAAAGAGGATCACTTGAATCCAGGAGTTTGAGACCAGACTAGGCAACATAGCAACCTCATTTCTATTTAAAAAAAAAAAAAAAAAAAAATAGGTAGGCATGGTGTTGCATGCCTATAGTCCTGTCTGCTTGGGAGGCCGAGGTAGGAGGATGGCTTGAGCCTGGCAGATAGAGGCTGTGGTGAGCTGTGACTGCATTACTGCAGTGCAGCCTGGGCAACAGAGCAAGACCCTATCTCTAAGCAAAAACAAAATGCATTTAAAAGTTACTTCTTCTGAAAAGATAATTCTCTCCCACATTACACAGTAAAATAAATGAATTCATTTTGGCTGGCTGCCATTTTGGGTTATTTCCCCATTTTGCTGTTTTGGATTATTTCCCCATTTTCCTTAGATGTGTACAAAAAAATTAGTGCTGATGATATTTTTAATCTTAACCCTCATCTGCTTTTTTGATAGATTTTTTTCCCAGATTTTTTTCTGTTAACCCAAGCCCACACAGCCAGCAAAACTCCCAAGAACTCTTGCCGCCATTTTTTCTTTCCAATTGTATAAAGCTTTGAAAGTTATTGATTCTGCAAATGTGAAAAATTAACTTATCAAAAAATAGCACACATAAAATGGCAACTGGCCAAAGAAACACAAAGAATATTGTTTTAACTGGAAGTTCTATCATTAACTGTTACAACTACTGTATTCCTGATATGGCGTTTTGCAATGTATTTATCACTATATGGGAACGATTTAATCCACTCCATACAGAGAGCAGTAGGAGCTCTCAGTGGCCTCAAAATATGATGGTTCTTGCCACAAACAACTAATCTAAATTTCTTGCAGATGGTAGGCCTAACTTTTTTTTTCTAAAAGGAAATAACTCTCCTCTAAAAGGCAAATTTGTTTTTAAAACTGTGGTGTCTTTAACCACTTTTCCCTCCCAGTTTTTCAGTTGACACCTTATCATGAGTTACAGTGGCTTGCATCAATCGTTCTGGGTTCATCAAGAAAATATTTTGTGGTGGTTGACTATCACATGTGATAAACTAAGTGCCCTTTGTGGGTGACTGCGCAGGTACCTCTGGATTCTTGCCAAATCATTCAGAATGCCGCAAATCCATTAAATCTCTCCATAGGGAGGAAAAAATTCCCGCATTCTAGAGAGAGAATTTATGAGTTCATTTCAATCACCACAAATGAAAGCCACCTTTAATATTCATTAGAGATTTTACAGTGGCAATACGCATTATCTATTCATATGCCCCTCTAAAAGGCCAATTTCCCTTGAAACCTTGCATGGCTCCAAGCCACTCTTTGTAGAAACAATGGCCTATGTCCAAGTGGAATCAGGGGAGGCAAATGGATGACATTTCCTTATCCATTGGTAATAATTCCACTAAGCCAGTAGGGTGGCTATGAGTTTCTGAGCTTTAAAAATTAAAGGACAGTTTTGGAATGTGCAGTCGTGTCATTGTATCACTTCTCTGCTGTCATCTGTGACCATATGTCCTAAATTGAATAGAGCTTTTCGGCTGGCATCACAAGAGATGACTTTTGAAACTGACATTTCTTTCATTTGGAGAAATGTATATGTTGGAGACATAATTCTATGAGCCTGAGAGCTTTTCATTAATCTCCGTCTTTCTACCACCATAGTTCACGCCACCATCATCTTTCATCTATTTTTCCCTTCAAATCTATTTTCTTCACTGTATGTAGAGTGATCTTTCCAAAATATCAACTTAAGCCTCATATCCTCAACAAATCAACAAGAAATATCAAAATAAGCCCTTGGCTTAAAACAGTTTTTGCAGAGCTTCCTCATTGCTTTTAGGGCAGACACAGCAAAACAGCATAACCTGTAAGACCATATGTGGTCTGACTCCTTCCTCAGGCTTACCTTATCCCACATCTCCGTGTTTTCACTCCCAGCCATTATGAATTCTCATTCTCCTTATTTTCAGTTAGTTAACTCTTCTCTTCCATCACATCTGAACTCAATTATCACTACCCATGAACGCATTTTCTGACTCCTCACCTGTTATTGGCCTTCACGCAACCATGTAACAATCATAGCTCTTATCAAAGCTGGCATTTCATGTTTATTTATATGATTAAATATATTTTTGTTTCTAATTAGACTATGAGGTTCACAATAATCTGTTTCTACCCAACAGTTTATCCTCCTTATCTGGCATGATGTAAATACTTAAAACAAATTGTTGAGTAAATGAATAAATCAGTTGTTGATTTTAACGTATCTTGTGCCCTGGCTAAAACATCCTTTCTATGGGTGAGACATGGGCTTCCACTGGGGTTGGGCTTGAGGTGAGCTGCAATAAAGCCATCTTTCTAATCCAATTATTCATCAGTATGGTTGTATTTAATAGCTGGGAACCATAAGATGCATAAAGATCTTACACTGAATATTCATAAGGGATTTTAGAATGAATTCAACCGCTTGCTTTACAACTTCCCAGGAAGGAGAGGGAACATGAATTTCTTTCCTTCATTTTTCATTCTTTCTGAAAAAGTTAGTTATGACTGAGTGTTATATTATGACTTTGAAATAAAATATCATGAAATGCATATGTGATGTGGCTATGATAAAATATACGAGAAGAGTTTTAAAAAGCTAACGTCATTTTACATATGCAAGACACTGTCAATACAGTCACAGTTTGGGAGGTCAGAAAAGGGCAATGGTGATGCCAGCATGTGCACTCCAGCCTCTTCTTCTTTTTGTCTGTTTTCCCCAGTGACTCACAGGCATGGGGTCACTAGAGTACCCCCGAGAAGCTAAAAGTAAACTCTCACCCATTGCTCACTGTATGCATTTCAGTGAGTTAGCTCCAGCTTTCTTAGTTCCAGGGAGATAATTGGGCAAACTATATGAAATAATCTTAAAAACTACTGGAAACCAGCAATGTAAATTCAGTGCAACATTTTCTCATGTAATACAGAATTGCTCAGAATTGTTGATGGTGACATCCTAATGCAAGACCCTGTCTTTGTCACCATTGTGGCCACACAGCTCAGGGGAATACCTGCTATATCATCAATATTATGCTGTTGTTTACTGAATGACAAATAATTAGAAACATATAATAATAAATTATAATTAAATGATAATAATTTCCCTTGAAAATAATAGCTTTTCTTCATTAAGTTCCAATTAGGTGTCAGGTACAGTTAAAGATGTTACATACATCATCTAGTCCAATTCTTACTAGAATTCCACAAAGAAATCTTTGTGTTTTCCATTTGGTAGATAAGAAACTGAAACTCCAAGAAATGAAGTGACTTAACAGTTACACAGACAGTAAATGGTGAGGTCACAATTGAAGGCCAGGCTTATTTGACTCATGAGGTTTCCACCATATGCTGCTTCTCTTTACTGCCATGGTTGTTTATATATCTGCTGCAAAATTTAAAGACAATTTAGTGATTGGAAAAGTCAGGACTAAGAGTTAGGAGGATTATGTTCAGCATCAGCTCTGCCATCATACGCTGTTTGGGATCTCAGGTAATTCACTTAATCTTCATGCACCTCAATTTCTCTATCTGTAAAATGGCAGTAATGCTTTGCCTAATTCATAGAGCTAGTATAAGAGGAAATGTGAGAAAAGTTATATTGCACCTTGAAGGCAGGGTCTCTAATTATCAAGCTGTTAAACCCCTACCTTTAATCAGCCCTTTCACATGCAAGATGTCATTTTATACTGCAAGCTGGGAGCTGATGTCTCCATTTTTATAGATGAGATAAGTAAGGGTAAGTTACTAGCCTAGTCTCAAAAATTACAAAGCCATGATCTTTGCAGAAAAACTTTGGATTCTATGTAGATTTCAGCTTAAAATCCTGCTCTGCCACCTGCGTAAATCAGTTATCTTCTTTGAGCTTCAGATTTCTACAATTAAAATAGAAATAATGATACCATGGTACCACTTACTGAATCATAACACAATTAAAAGAATACCTAAAAGTACCTGAAATAAAGTCAAGCGCTAAGTCAGTGGTGACCGTGATTATCACAATGTGTCTCTGTGCTGAAAACAAGATTTCAAAGGCATGAACCACTCAAGGTGGAACCTAGTGTGTATGTGATGATGGGTGGGGGTCAGGGTGATGGTGGCAAAAGCAGATGTCTCTCTCTAGCCAAGCACTCTTTATACCGCACAGACCCTGATCTTCTGCTCCCTTCTACAGTCTTACTTAAACTTCACCCATCCATGATTTCAAAGCAGACTTTACTCCTCTGAAATAGCATTTAAAAGGATTTTTAAAGTACTTCTTGTTTGAATGGTGAGAGCTCCTGAGAATGAAAATGGAAATTCTGGTTCATGAAGAAGTTCCTGTAGCCCTGAAGTGAATTCATATGCATACTTGCTGGTTCTGGCTTACATTGTTTAAGTTATGGCTGATGCATCCAGAGACCATGAGGGAGAGAGAAAGTAGATGGGATAGAGGAAGTATAGTTGTTCAGAAAACAAAACAAAAACAAAAACAAAACCCTAAACCTAAACCAGCTTAGGTAAAGGTAAAAAATGTAGAAATAAGGCCAACAGGCATCATCTGAAGAAAATTGCTTTGAAAAATTAGAAAGAAACCTTTATGTACAAAACTTTTTCTGCACATATAATTTATCTTCCTCGTTGTATCTTTATGACCCAAACTATTGAAGACAGCAAGTATCTTAAAAATCATCGACAGTCTTCTCCATTCCAAAGATGAGGAGATAGAAGCCCATGGAGATTAGGCAATTTGATCCAAAGAGATCTTACTATGACAGCTAAGCTCACAGCTGACTCTTCTGGCTTTGAGCAGTATTTGCTTAAGGGTATAACACAGCCTCTAACACACCATGCTACACATGCAAAATATGTCTTTTCTATAGTTTGCTTAGCAATATTTGAATTATGAACATATCTCTTTGCAATAAAAGAAAATTTGGCAACACTTGGAGCATTTGCCAAGGCTCATTATATGTTCTAATGAGCTCGTTCAAGGGTTCTAACATTCAGGCTTCTCTCCTGCCAAAGATTGATGCCCAGCTTTGGTGATTTGCTTCCTTCTGTTGAAGCATGCAAGAGAGGCTCTACGTAAAAAGGACATTTAGGTCTCTCATGGCTAATAAGCATATTGGCCACCCCCGCCCCGCCTCAGATTGTCCATAATTGTCTTCCTCCTTCTATTTGAGAATCCAATGAAACATATTCCAACTGTCTTGTGAAAGCCAAAATGTAGTTACAATTGATTATCATGGATCTTATTTCATGATCATAAGAACTAACCTAAATTACAAACGTTTTATGATGACTTTAGGAAGATTTTATTATAAGGAGTATAAGGAGTATCAATTCAATTATAAGGAGTATCAATTCAATTATAAGGAGTATCAATTCAACTTTCTCCTTAATATGGTGCCTTTGAGTAAACAAGCACAGAGTGAAAACATACGAAGAGAGAAAAGAGCAAAATCCTTAGGGTAATTCACGAAGAAGAGGGATTCTTGGTTTCCATAACAATTCTATAACTAGATCCCAGGACTATTATTTTCACATATGCATGAAGTTTGTGTAATTGGGAAAAGCCAAACATCAACCCAAATAATTTGACGGGTTTGAATGCTACATTGCTGTGTCTCAAAAGTCTATTTTAATAATATCTCTATTTGTCCTGGGTTTCTAGACTAATACTTCACACTTACAGAGAAATTACATTTTCTCATTTTATCTTTATTTTTATTGTAAAAGGTTTTATTGGAAAAGACACTTAAACGTTTTATGCACATTTACGATTTACTTTCTTCATATTCAACCTAAGGAATTTCCATAAACCTGACATCTTCTACTATTATAATATCTCATATTTTATATGTTTATTCTACAAGCTCTTCTTTATCTAATAAAAAATGTGTTTGCATGTCTGGCGAGACCTTTTTTCAGGCTTATTTTATATACAGGTACTACAAAGTGTTTGCCATTTTATTGAATTTTTACACCAAAAATTGCTATTACTTATTCTTCCGTTTTACTGTTTTCTTTTAATAAGATCCGGTAAACTCTCCTGTCCACCCCTTCTCCTGACACACATGCATACTTCTAAGCTCTCAAGTTCATAGACTGGATGGCTTAGGAGGCACCTTACATGACTTTGCTAAATGAGTGAAGAATGGATAAATGAATGAATAAGCTATTGCAGGATCTCCTAATTTTCAAATTCTTCTCTTGGGTAAATGCTGATTCTCCTACCATCAAACATTAAATTGGTCATAGTTGAAATTTCATCATATAAAATTGTCATAATTAATTATTATTTTCTTTCTCACTTTAAGTTTATAAAGTTTTTTTAGAATCTTGATTGTCAAGTATATTAATTTTAGCACAGACTGTAGTGAGTATAGATACGTTTTGGCAATTTTGTATCACATTTCCCTATTTATCTTTTTGAAATTCTCAGTCCAGATGACCATTTATGATGCTTCCTTTTCCATAAGTGGCCCAAATACATTTGCTGAAACTTTTTACCTTTCCATCCCACTATATTTCCACTGCAAAAAAGTAAAATTTAAAGCTGTTCCAACAAATGATTTTTGACATTGGAGATGAAACACAAGGACATTAAATTATGAGGAATTATGCATTGATAGTTCATAGTCTACCTTCTTCTGGGTGTGTGTGTGTGAGCTTTCTTCTTATTATGTCTTATTATTTACCAGGTCCAAAAATAATACTACTCACCACAAATGGGAACATAGAGGTTTTTTGGCAGGAGCCTAACATTAACATCACTAAAGCACAAAGAAAATGAGAATGGAATCCGTGAATTGTTTTTCCTTTTTCCTAAACCATGTGCCTCCTTACTCACTGTCTTTTTACTGGTCCTCTCTAGCCTTAATTCTTTCTTTGCATATTTCTATTTTTCAAAGTCTACATCGTGGATTCTCACTCATTCACCTACACTTTTTAAACTTCACCACTGTTTAGCAAATAAGTAGAGAAGAAAAGAAAGGCCAAAATGAGGAAATAGTATGAAGATATGACGATGGGAAAAATATCATTGTGCTTGATGAAAGGATGATACTCACTTCGTCTGTAGTAAAGAGTGTGTAAAAAAGACCTGTGTGCATCTGGTTAGAAGGAAGATCAGGTGAGTGAGTTTAGATTTGACCCTGTAGGTTGTCGGGGAGGCGTTTAAAGGTTTGTGAGGGGAGTAGTGACATTATTAGATTTGAGCTTCAGGATCATTAATCAGGGTAGCATTTATCAATTAGAATAGTCAAGAAAATTAATCTGTTAGATTAATCTGATAATGGTGTGTCATGTTGATTGAAGGGGGAAGACCAGGGTCAGAGAGACTGAGAGAGACTGCCAGGGGAGAGAATAGAGAGACAAAATGGAGGACAGGCACAGATAGCTTATCCTGGTTACGTCATCTGTCTCCCAGAGATCTCTGGTTTTCTTGAGACGTATTAAAACTTTTATACTTAACAGTGAAGCTGTGTATCCCAAGAGCACTTTCCCATGTCAATAATTAGCATCCACTGCTGCACATTTGAACTGAAAGAATTGTAAAACCTTTTGTTACTCTATTGGTGAGCATTAGCAGACCTCCTGTTCCTCCAACTGAAACAGTTGCGTAAAGAATTTTTCCATCATCCACACGGTTTGTCACCATTGTGATGAGTTCATGCAAGATTCCAAAAAAAGCCTTCTCATACTTGCCTTAGATACCTTTAAGTACAGCTTTGTTTATGTTCTCACCTTCAGATGCTGTATATCAACTCCACTCATTTTTCTTTGATTTTTGTTATATGATTCTGTCTCTCACTGTTACAATTTTTCTCACTATACTATGTTTGAATTCTTCTATAAGCAGGTCTCTGTTCTGTTCTTTTGGGTCTTTGACTTTGCCTCTTCCTGAAAGATCTTTTGTTACTGTCACTTTTTAAACATTTTCACGCTATCTTTATAAAATGGGTTTGAAAATATTTTAGAAATTTGAGAGGAGGAATGGATATTTGCTCCTTGTTCATGTCTAGATTGCATCCGTTTCTTTTTTCTTTTTTTCTTTTTTTGAGACGGAATCTCGCTCTGTCTCCCAGGCTGGAGTCCAGGCATGCAATCTCGGCTTATTGCAACCTCCGCCTCCTGGGTTCAAGTGATTCTACTGCCTCAGCCTCTCGAGTAGCTGGGATTACAGGTGCATGCCACCATGGTGGGCTAATTTATATATATATATATATATATATATATTTTTTTTTTTTTTTTTTTTAGAAGAGACAGGGTTTTACTGTGTTAGCCAGGATGGTCTCGATCGATCTCCTGACCTCATGATCTGCCTGCCTCAGCCTCCCAAATTGCTGGGATTACAGGTGTGAGCCACCACACCCGGCCCCATTTCTTAATCTTATAAAAATAATTTTTTTATCCTTATAAATCTGAAAAAGTCTCACAGATTTTGAAAAATATATGTGTTATTATAAAAACATTATATGAAAGGAAGACTTTGTCTCCTTCACAGCCCACAAACTCTATCCTTCCTTACCCTCATTCCCTACCAAGCCTATGGCTCATTTTCCTCCTTTTGTTAAGATGTTCCATGCTCTTAGCTTACAGAGCTTCATAAGTACTCTTCAGTTATTCTTCTTATAAATTGATTTGAAACACTTGGCTTCAAAGATTATTTTTGGTCACCTCCGCTATTCCCTTTCTTAAGATGCAGCTGAAATCCCCTCTCAACACCACTCATTTCACATGTTAGAAAAGATCGTCATCCTTAGTTTTTCCTTTCCCATTTCTCTAGTGGAGTATACCCTTTCATAAATCTGATCTTTTACCTTTCTCAATTTATATCAATTCCACAATCACATATATTTCTTCACTCCCAGATCCCACAGACATTACAAACAACTTAACTTCATGTTAAGCATCTCTATGTGTCTCATTTTCCTGTTGACTTCTGTGAAGAGCCCTTGACAAATAATACATTTCCCTGTCTGATTCAGTTTGTTTACAGTATCTCAATGGAATAAAATGTTCCAATCTTACAGACCTCTGGGTGCTTTGATTTTTGCAATAAATATTACTTACTATAGACGAATCCCAACACTATTTCATTAAACTTTTCTAATAGATATTAATAACCTTGCCTAACTACTGGGTGTTTTTGGTATTCAAAGGGTTACTCAAAGGAAAGAGAGTGAGTAGGACTGAAACCACCTTACGGAATTGGAATTAGTGAGTGAAAGAGGGTAAGGAGTTTACTCAAGCTCACTCTGCTGGCAATGTCGGAGCTACATTAAATCCATCAGCACCCACCTTGAGACTGGGAGGCTACAGTGGGCTTAGCAGGAAGCATACCTGGGTGAAAAAGGACTTCCTCAAAGATGAGTTAATTTCAGGCCACCTAAAAACTCTGATGTAATAATAGAATCAAAGACACCAAGCGGATCACAAGGTCAGGAGTTTGAGACCAGCCTGGCCAACATGGTGAAACCCCATCTCTACTAAAAATACAAAAATAAGCTGGGCGTGGTGGCGGGCGCCTGTAATCCCAGCTACTAGGGAGGCTGAGGCAGGAGAATCGTTTGAACCCAAGAGGCAGAGGTTGCAGTGAGCCAAGATCATGCCATTGCACTCCAGCCTGGGCGACAGGGTGAGAATCCATCAAAAAAAAGACACCAGAATGTTCTATTCCTAAAATTTTTGAAGTCAAGGAGAAACTAGTGTCCTTGTAGATTGGATTCATTTCCCATGAAATGTGGGGTTTAGGCCCAGCTCCATCATATCTGCATATCTTGGCACATATATTTTAAAAAATATAATCACACTCTTACCCTTTTAAATTGCAAAAATGTCGCCTCTGACTACCTGCCATTAATAGTAAGTAACATTCATTACAGAAGCACATCTTTGCAAACCCCAACACTGCCTTCTTTACATTCTATAATATGAAAGTTAAATAACCTAAATAATAACCCTGCAATTACTATTGAAAAAAATGCCAGCTATGCTAAAATGAAACTGGATATTTTTCACTTGTTGTTGTTATAGAATATATGTGTAGAATACAAAAATAATAATTTGCACTCATCCAACTTCTTTCACTTTAGTGTCTCAAATCCCGGAGTGTAAGTGGTCTCATTAAGTTTACCAAACCAATTTAACTCTAACATGCTCTTGAACCCTCTCTCCAAGTCCACTGAGGCTTTTCTGTCACGAATGCTGAACAGTATCATCTGAAATTCTGAGCATTCTGTAGATATGTTTGACCTTCTGCAGATAAAATTCACTTAATCATTAAGTTATATATTAAAATAGACAAAACTATCTAAACAAAAAAGAAAAATATGACTACTGTGTATTTCCCTACACCTACACACATCCACAAACACTCACATGTACAAAATAATTTATGTATAACTGGATTTATTAGAATGAGGAAAGCTTTGGCTATAAGAACAGCAAGAAAAACAAGAAGAAATATGCTTTATCTGGATCCATGGAAACAAAGTCCATTGGTTTCTAAGCTCCATTTATTTAGGCAACAAGTGCTACTCAGATATTTATTTATTTATTTCTGTTCTGCACTTCATGTTAGAAAATGCTCACTTTTGTTTGTTTGTTTGTTTTGAGATACCGTCTCACTTTGTTTCCCAGGTTGGTTTTGAACTCCTGGGATCAAGTGATCCTCCCACCTTGGCATCCCAAAGTGCTGGGATTAATGGTGTGAGCCACCACACCTGGCCAATTGTTCAGATATTTATTGAGGACCCATTACATTATAGGAACTATAGAGGATACAAAGATAAGTTATTCATACGAAGTATACAGATACTGAACTAATTCCAGCACAAGTGGAGTATGGTAAGTTCCACGAAGATGAGGGCAGTGTAGATATCATTTAGCTCTGTATCTCCAGTGCCTGATATTGTGAATAGCAAATCGTAGGTGGCAGGATGTGTTTCATGAATATGGAATGAAAGAATAATGCCCTCAAATAATGTAGAAGTTCAAAGGAAGGAGGGACTACTTCTGTCTGGTGTTACTCAGAAAAGCTTTCTGGATGATGAAGTATTTGATCTGAGTCTAAGGGATGACAGGCTGGGTTCTAACAGAGAGAATTCATATACCAGGCAGAGACCATCACACAGTCACAAAGATAGAGGGAAGAAAGTGTGAGACAGCCTTTAGGAATAGCAAATCATTCAGTTTGGCAGTTCAGCATAGGAAATCAATAAGGTGGGGGTAGTGCACGGATAAGACTGAAAAATTAGATTGAGTCCAGACTGATGAAATCCAGAAATGCCAAGTTAGGGAGTCCAGATTTTATTCTTGAAGGAAACTCTGACTATTTGTGTTCAGATGCCTATACAACAGCTTAGCCACTTGCCAAGGAGTCACCAGCCTTGATCCTGCTTCTGAAGCTGTCAGAGGGAGTCATCAGAAGCACATCCTAATTATATTACCGGCTACTCTCCAAGAAGCTACTCTAAGAGAAAACCTGCAAAGTGCAGCAGTCCCAGAAAAGAAGATGAAGACTAAAGAAGAAGGAGGATATTTAGAAATGATTAATGTTGGTCAGTTTCATCGGTTCTAAGTGTGTTATCAGATATCTGTTATATTTACCATGGCACTTTGAACACAAGTTACTTTAATTCTAGTCTTTGCAGACTTAATGCACAAATCTTAAAAGGTAAAAAAAAGTTCCAAGAGAAAATATGCCTTTTCAGAGACCTCTAAATATGTTATAAAATGTAGCTTCTGTCTAAGAAGAGACTGATTCTTTGAGGAAAATGGTAGAGAGTAGGCTCACTGGATACACAAAATTGTCCCCTTCATTCACTGAAAACACACATGACCAGAGGAGCTGTAGGGAAAAAAAGTTATAACACATGCCTTGAGCAATTTACAATGAAATTGAAAAAAAAGTACCACTCTTAAGTACTAGAAGATTTATAACATTTGACTTTAGCTTCTTGACTATTTCCATTTTTTAGTTAAGAAAGTTAAGATTAAAAGGTTTAAACAACTTATCCAAGCCAAAAAAAGAAAAGTAGCACAGCCAGAATCCATCCAAATTTGTTTGACTCCAGAGAGCATACTCTTTCTACGTATCACATAATAGCCTTAGAGTCTGCCCTCGTAAATGGAAAACATTCTGATGTAGTAACTAAAAGCAGGGTCTCTAGCTAAAAGCAAGACCTAGGTTATAGGTCTTGGCTCTACCTCCTGTTAGCCGTCTGACTTTGCACCTGTTACTAACTTTTTGTGCCTCCATTTTCTCAACTGTAAAATGAGGGGAAATAATATTTCCTTTTTTTTTTTTTTTTGAGGCGGAGTCTTGCTCAGTCGCCCAGGCTGGAGTGCAGTGGCCCGATCTCGGCTCACTGCAAGCTCCACCTCCCGGGTTCACGCCATTCTCCCGCCTCCCGAGTAGCTGCCACCACGCCCGGCTAATTTCTTTGTATTTTTAGTAGAGACGGGGTTTCACCATGTTAGCCAGGATGGTCTCTATCTCCTGACCTCATGATCCTCCCGCCTTGGCCTCCCAAAAGTGCTGGGATTACAGGCATGAGCCACCACGCCCGGCCAAAAATAATATTTCTTAAGGTAATATTTCACAATGTAAGTCCTTACCTTATAGAGTTGATGTGAGATTTAAATGAAATAATGCATATAAAATGCTTAGGAAAATGGCAGGCCCAAAGAAAATGCTCATTAAAATTAGCTATTATTTTTCGTGAAATTTCATTATAATTGCAATAATTTAGACACTTCACTTCACATTTTCTCGATCTCAGTCAACACACGAAATCTTCCTTCAATCAAAAAGAAATCCCTGGAAAAATTTTATGCAGTCATTAATTTGTACACAAAGGAATATATGAAATGTTAACGTGGGTAAAAGTCACAAGAGTTTGGTTGCTTTTTGGAAAGACAACTCTTGCTCTGGTAACTTTTCCGACACTGATAAATTTGACTGATTAGCACTTTTGCTATCTGTTTCTTTCCCGACAGTACAAAGCCCCAGATAAGATGACACATTTCCGTAGTTTGCAAACTTACCCATGAATGTAGGAGATCCATATCTGAGCAGGAAGACTTGAGACGTGTGTGGCGAATACAAGAGGAGCAGTGGTCCCAGGGTCCAACTTGTGCTATTTGGAAATCAACACATGTCCAGAGAGGGTTTTCAGGAAAAGGCTTCCAGTGATGCCACATGTAAGCTTCACCTTCATACCAAGCTAATTTATCTTCCAAGTTGCAGTCATTTAAAGTGCTGGATCTACCCAGTGATGCAGAAAGAGTATCCAGTCTAATCTCCATTTCTTCCTTCCTCCTTGTGCTAACACTACTCACTTTCTTTTCTCGGGACTTGGTTAATTTCAAACAAGAAATCAATGTGTCATCTTCGTCTTCTGAATGACAAAGAAATAGGTTAAAAACTGATTATAATTCTTCACATATAGAAATTATTCTTCCTTTTATATAAGAGAAATAAATGAACCGCAATGGATAAACCAAGAAGTCATTCAATTTTATAAAATTATTTACAGCAGCATTTATTTATAAAGCAAGTTATTTTGCTATATAAAATTTTTTGTTTTGTAAGAGTCACATTTTTCTGACATTTTTGAAACCATAACTATTGATTAAATTCTACCTCACTGGAATGAATGGAGGCCACATACAAATAATATGCTGAAAGATATTTGAGAAAAAAATACAATTAAAAAACCCACCTCTGTATTTCTATTCTTAAATACTTTTAATTTTTTGGGATACAGGCCGCGCCCCCAGCCTGGTAATTTTTTTGTTTTTTAGTAGGGGGGTTTCCATGTGGTCTCGCTTCTGACCTTGATCCGCCCAGGGATTACAAGCGTGAGCCACGGCGCCTGGCCAATATTTTTAATTTTTAAGGTCATGTGTATAATAAAGAATTATAAGGAAACAAATAAAATTATTTGCCTTACTTAAAAGAATAAAATCTCAGTGGGTTGGACTGAAATCCTACTGACATTCTGAAATTGTCTATTTTAATATCGATCTGCCAAGAGATTTATGGATGCAGTGTGTCTCACGGTGAAATGGTTTTTAAAAAGCAAGAACGACAAAAATAAAAAAAGCCATATCTGTAATACTATAAAGTTCATTTGTGAGATCTATATTTACACAATGTGGCAAAGACTCTGATGAAATTTCTAGTAATGTAGAAAACAGTTACAGAAAACAGAAATATATATCACCCAGAGTCAACTGCTCTATGTCATGGAATCCCTTTAAATCCAAATGTTTAATGAGTATTTTTAAAAGAGTTCGATTAATTAAGACATGCTATTATAAATAAATAAATGAAAATCAAAGTTGCATGCCATGGACATACCAATTCGCTATGCTTACATCAAAATTCAAATACATTGTTCTCTATGGCCAAGGAATGGGGACAGTGGACACTGCAGAGCTTCCTCCATTGCTCTCTCTCACGGTGTCTCCGAGCCTGGTCTTGAAGGCAAGGAGAAACAGGGTGGTGCATAAATACGGGGTAAAATTCAGGAATAGATGGGGATGTCTGTTTTAAAATAACTTGGCAATAAAAAAAATCCTCAATGTTTAATGATTATCTTAAGACTTTATCAAAATGGGCTTCATTAATGTATGCTTCCTTAGTTCTCCCTCAAAGGAATTTTAACAGCTTATTGAGTTCTTACTTACGGAGGTTTATTAATGTTGGTTTCACCTCATCCAGATTCTGCACTCTGGCTTTCTTAGTCCAAACCAGTTTCTGTAGTCGCTTTAATGTCCCCATTGATTCCACAGGGTCACCGCCCGATTTTATGGCCTAGCACAAACACAGCTCAAGGTAAAGACAAATTATTCTTCACAAAAGATTAAATATAAAATATGTTGAGATCATAAATGTGGAAAAATTAATAATGTGACCTTAAAACCTGAAGTCTGAGTCAATTTAAGCACTAACTTGAAAGCACACCACACTTTTTGGGTTCAAAATTATAAAATATGTTACAACTGGCCAGTCATACTAAAGCAGAGTGGTTTTACCAATTTTTTTTTTACTTCAAAATACAGCAAAATGGATTGAATTCAGAAATATCTATAAATGACTCACTCCTGCCCACTGTGAAACAGTGGAAAAAAACAAGATCTTTGCAGTGTAATATAGATGGAACAAGAGGTTCAAAGTTGCTATTTGCTAGTATTGGAATAGACTGATAGCATGCAAAGTCTACCTGCTAATATTAGATAAAGCAGAATTTAAATTGTCTTCATTTTCTTTTTGGAAATCTGTGGACAAACAGCATTTGTTTCAAGTAAGAAAAATTTTCAAATAACATACTGTAAAAAAAATAGCCTCTTGCTTTCTAGAAGATATGCACTAAGTGAAACAAAAGATAGCCACGGCATACCACATCATGTTTTAGAATATGTGTCACTTGTTTATTATGACAAAATATGCATAAAATATAATTAACATTGCATTAATAACTCTTGTTTTCTTTAAAAAGTTCAGGAATGTTTCCCACTAGTTTACTATTGAATTTGTATTTAGACAGCTTTTACTTATTATCTTAAGGATAGTTCCTCTTAAGGTTTTCAAAATAGTTTGGAAATTAACTCTTTGTGTGCTAAGTTTTATATGAATTGATAAAAATCATTGGGTTCTGTTGAATTCACTAGACGTGATGTAATACATATAGGAATACTTTTTCATCCGGAAAGTTCTAGACTCAGAAATATTTCTCCACCTGCTTTTGTCTCATTCTTTCCATTGAACAGCTGATAAATAGCATCTACAAAGACACTGCAATTTTCAAAAGGTGAATATTTGCTTCCTCACTCATGTTTGAATGAGACATATTTATAATAATGCTTTCCAATCCTTTTAAAGAGACTATAAGCTCAAATAAATGTTTGGAAGTAAAGAATATCTGACATGCAACATTTCCAATCTTTATACTCAGCTGTTATCTTTGGTCTTTAAGAATGACTTTGCACAACCAGTATAAACTTGTTGTTCTGTCTCTGCAAAATAGCACTTATGTAGGAAATGTGACGTTTTTGTCAGAGGAAGCCATACCTTTTTGCATTAAATAAATGGGAAAATATTGAAATCATTTTAATTTTTCAGAAAGGACTGTGATGAGATATGCTTAAGAAGCGCAAAATCTTCCCTCTCTTTCCAAAGGCCACGCTCTGTTCAACACAATTTCTATTGCTGTTTATTTTTTTGTATTATTTCTCAGTGTTTCTTTCAGTGCTTTCTGAGTTACTTGGTTTTATAGACCCTTTACAACTCAGGAAAGGCCATTTTCTGCTCTTTAGACCCTTTCAGAAATAATAAGATGACATTGCACAACCATTTTTTCTTTGTTGTGCTTCTATTCTTATGGCAACTTCTTGTGACAGCCAAAGCTTAATTGCTCCACTGAAACACTGGCAACAAAAATCGTCTTCTCTTCTCCCTTTGTGAAAAAGGCTTTCACTTAATGTGGAGAAAGGTATTATATACCAGGGAAATGGAACTTTGTATAAATGATTTTCCCCCAAGAGAACTAAAGCATTTGGAAGGTATCTGAATTCAAGTAAGTAAGATCTCATGGCCTAGAAGTTTTAAAACAAACTGACCTTTCATTATTTTGTTCACACTCTATTGTAGCCTTTTTAAAGCATGATATTGTTAATTTTTGTATCTTTATTCACTTTGAGTTACTAGACATCAGTCTACTGCATTTTATTTATTTTTTAAAATCCTATGTGCCTAGGATTGTACATGGCTTAATAAATATGTACTGAATGTAAATACAATCCTAATTTTATACATGTTTTATATACAAAGTGGAGTATCCGTAGTACATGTTTGATACTAGACTCATTACTTTCTAGTAGCAAAGTATTTCTGGACAACCTCCTCTTGTTAATAGGTACTATATATCCAAGGGGTGAAATTTAGAGTTGATATTATTATAAAAGATATAGAATCATTACAACTATGTATTAAAAAGAAAATGTATTCAGATTAAAAATACAGCCAGGTGCAGCGGCTCATGCCTGTAATCCCAGCACTTTGGGAGGCTGAGGTGGGTGGATCATGAGGTCAGGAGAGGGAGACCATCCTGGCCAACGTGGTGAAACCCTGTTTCTACTAAAAATACAAAAATTAGCCGGGTGTGGTGGCATGCACCTGTAATCCCAGCTACTTGGGAGGCTGAGGCAGGAGAATTGCTTGAACCCGGGAGGCAGAGATTGCAGTGAGCCGAGATCGCACCACTGAACTCCAGCCTGGGTGACAGAGTGAGACTCCATCTCAAAAAAAAAAAAAAAAGAAAAGAAAAATCCTCTAAAATATTTTTCAAATAATAACCCTATTTATCTCAATTCTCTTATCTATTACCTACATATTTGTACTGAATGTGATTGATTAAGTTTTATAGTAACATGCCTTTTAAATTCTAATGTGTTCTAAGAAGATTAACCCATAAATTAAACCTAGCATTCAACAAATCAATAAACTTTTATTTGAGCACAAACTAAATGCCAAGCACTATCTCACATTCTGGGGATATGGCATAGAGGAAGTAACATGAGATCACAGTTTTTATCAAATCTAATTCTAGAGGGAGGTGACAGGTGATAAACATATAAACAAGTATATAAACATAAGAATGTGACATAAGAAATGCTATATTAATAATTAACAGGGTGATTGAGTGAGGATGCAAAAGGAGGGTTTATTAATTTACTGATCAGGAGGAGCTTCACTGAAGATACTAAAGCTAAGGCCTGAATGATGAGAAGGAACCAGATATGTGAAGATTTAGAGAGGATTTAGAATTCAGCAGATGGTCAGAAAGAATATTTCACCTGAGACTTGAACTGGAGAAAAAGCCAGGCAAATAGCAGAGAGAAGAGAAGTCTTGGAACACAATACAGTTTGCAAAGGTTCTAAAGCTGGAACTCCTGGAAGAATGCTTAGTATGTGCCCATGAAGGGAAAGAAAGGAAGAGTACCAAGAGATGAGCCCAGAGAATAACAGAGATCCTTCCAGGAAGCTTCTGTAGAGCAGGTTGAAGAATATGGAATATCTAGTCAGAGGATGATACAACTTGGTTTACAGTTTTATTCTTCTCTCTCTACTGAATTTCGATTTTCCATTTCAATGGACTCTTCCCAGTAGCATTCAAACGTGCTTCATGTCATTCATCTTTACTTCACCATCTTTTATTTACCACTTTTTCTATCCTTTTTTGATCCTAGGCATTTGTATCAAAAATGTGAACTATGTATGCTTCCTTTAATTCTATTAACTTCTCATCTTTTTAATCTATCTCATCTATCAGCTTTCATCTCTACCATTCCCTTTTAATTGTCCTTTTCATATAATGAGCCATTCTTAAACTCCTTTACTACTTGACATTCAGCAATGTTGACCACAGTAACCTTCTGGAAACACTCTGTTTTCTTGGCTTCTGTGACACCATGTTCCTCTGATTTTCCTTTTGCCTTTTTTGGCCCTTCCCTCTATAACTCCTATATGCTGACACCTTCCTTTTCTTGAAATTAAATTTTGAAATTACTTAAGGATTAACCCTGGCCTTTTATCTGATATCACCATCATTCTCTTCTCATGTGCATGCATGCACACATACCACTTTTAATATCACTTATATGCTAATGACTCCCAATTTATTTCTTTCCCCAGGCCTCTCTGCAGAGCTTCAGACTCACATATCCAACTATATATTTAAAACAGTTTTTAAGCACTATCAGAACTGACTTCT
The DNA here is from genome assembly GCF_009828535.3 of Hylobates moloch. Taxonomy (NCBI): domain Eukaryota; kingdom Metazoa; phylum Chordata; class Mammalia; order Primates; family Hylobatidae; genus Hylobates; species Hylobates moloch. The sequence continues at coordinate 30,679,253 of NW_026652289.1, read as the reverse complement.
AGACCTATGCTCCAAATATTATGCTCATCCCATCTTCTTCAACTCAGTGAAGGCCATCTTCATCCACCCAAGTGCATATTCCATAACTAACAGTTTCATCTATTCTATCTTCAAAATGTATCTTGAATGTCCATAACTAAGAGTTTCATCTATTCTCTCGCCAAAATGTATCTTGAATGTTTCTTTTTCTCCATCTCTATTGTTACCAATCTAGTTTAATTTTCTTTCATTGAAACTACTGTCAAGTCTCTAACTGGTTTTCTTTTCACTTTTGTCTTTGTAATTTAGAGTCTTCTTTGAAAGATATAAATTTCCATCAAAATGGTAATTATATGTGAATGTAAATGTAATTTTTCATATGTATATATTTAAAATGTATATACTGTATATTTCATATATTTGTGTCTATAAACAGAAATATCTTTTAGTTCATTTTGCTCACTCTTCCTTAAATAATATAAAAATTTTGTTAGAAGTGCTTGGTTAAATATATCTCATTTTCTGACACTTTGCTTGAATGTTAATATTAGAGAATACTTTTTAGAAGATAGCATCAATGAATTATTGAACTGGATTAGTCCTACAATCATATTTTATGAGCTGGGATGGAAATTATTAGACATCTAGTCTACCAGACTATATAAAAAATGAGAAAACTCAGAGAAGTTAAGTGGCTTACTCAAGGAAAGATAATTTATTAATAATAGAGTTGGGATGGAAATCAAGTATTCTGACTTTTAATCCAATGTTCTTTCTTACAAGATCTTTAAATGCCAGCATAATTACTAGTTATCTAGTATTGACAGCCAAATTAAGACCAACCAAATTCAGGGAACTTATTTGGAGGTTAAATATGGCTTTCCAAAACAGAGGATAAGTATCAGGTAGACACTTTCAGATTCACAGGCCTATCCTCTTAAATATACATAATTAAGAAGGAAATATATAAATATATGTGTGTGTATGTATGTATATACCTACACATATTTGCTGGAAAGGCATTTAAAGCTTTTAAATCTCTCCTGATTTTATCACTTCCATTTAAAGAAGGAAAATTTAGGCTTGTGGAGACTAAGCAAACCCAGATTGCGTTATCTGTCTGAATTATGTTCTCTTTACTCCACTAATGAAAAGGTAGCTGAATAACATGTCAGACTTGAATGAAGTAAAAAATAAAACAAAACAAAGCAGAAAACCCTTTGTTCTTGCTTTTCTTCTTAATTTCTGATTTGGAAAAATTTTCCTCTCTAGTGTCATATTTAACAAGTATTCAAATAACAAATCCTAATAACTTGATGTCTATCTCACATGATTTCTTCAACAGGAGAAATAGAGATTTTCAAAAATTAATATTTTAGTTTATTTTTAAAGAAAGCTGTAATGGAAACTGAAACTTCAAGTAGTTTCATATGTATCACATTGACAGTTTTCTCTAAGTTTCTTGGTCTTATGACTCATTGTTTCATTATTAAAACTGTGCCAGTGTATGCATAGGGCTTAGAAATATTTTAATGCTCACATGTATTAAGTGAAAAACCAGAATGCAAATTTGTATACAAGGTATAAACACCACTATATGTGGCCTTTTTCCTTCTTTATATATTCTACTCTTCTTAGTTTTCTACAATGAAGATGTGTTAGTTCTGTAATTAGCATAATTGGGAGACTTTTTTTTTTTTAAGACACAGGGTCTTGGTCTTGCTCAGTCTGCCAAGCTGGAGGCTGGCGTGCATTTGCATGATAAGAACTCACTGTAGCTTTGAACTCCTGGGCTCAAGTGGTCCTCCCATCTTAGCCTCCCAAAGCGCTGGGACTACAGGCACGCACAATCATGCCTGGTAATTTATTTTATTTTATTTTTTGTAGAGATGAGGTCTCACTATGTTGCCCAGGCTTGTCTTGAACTCCTGGCCTTAACCAATCCTCCTGCTTCAGCCTCCCAAAGTGCTGGAATTACAGGCGTGAGCCATCACATGTGGGAAGAAATTCTATAAACTACAAAATATATTTAGAAGGCAGATTTCAATAATCCAATCTATCCTTGCTAAGGACAGAAGTATTCATTTTTTTCTACTGGGAATTTGTTCTTAGCCACTTGAAAGGGAAGGTGCCTAAAGATGGGAAGAAGAGAGCTACTTTCATGGTAAAAACAAAATAAAGAAGCGGTTTTAAATGTTGAATTATTAAACCCCTAAATCTATATCTCCATTTCCTCCTATATAAAAGTGACTAGTCTCCATTCATGACCTAAAACATATTCTAAAAAGATAATTTTTAAGGTCACAATGATCAATAAACATTTAGAAACTCAATGGACAGTAATAAAACCAATGGGATTATGAACTAGAATTGATCAATGCAGACACATGAAAACCAATACATTTCACTTCAGAGGTTTATTTTATTGCTTTCTTGGAAATACAATTAATTAAAAAGACAATTTAAGATAATTTATGCAAATGAAATATTGATTGAAGAAATAATTACAGTTGGTGGGAAAATTGCCATGTTGACCTTAGATATTCATATATCATTATAATTTTAAAAATTATTATTTTTCAGTGATAGAAACTTAAACTAAGATTGGATAAGCACTTACAATAAAGTTAGGCAAAATTTTAAGTCATCGAATAAATGAGTAATTGAATGAATTAGTTAATACAATCAAATATGTTCTCCTAGAAGGTTTATAAGACATTTATTTATTCATTTATCAGATGAGGACCTAATTTATTACTGAGGATCTAATCTATGGGAGGTGCAAAGAAGAATGAAACATTGTATCTGCCTGTGATGCACATTGCTTAATATGAATACTAAGAAAAATAGTCATCTGTTTCTGTTCCTGTCCCCCTCACTGCAAGGTGATCTCTTTGGGGTTCTAGTACTATTTTACACATATCACTTCCGAGAGTCAGTATGGTCAATAAATGCATTCACTCTGAACAGCAGGCCAAAAATACATCTGGAGGAAAAAGTTGATGTGTGTCATATGAGAACTACAAATAAAATTCAATGATTATTCACAGGAGAGAAAGATTGCATAAGGTGAGAGTAGGGAGGAGAAATGTGCTTGGCTAGAGGATTAGCAGGTATTTAAGAAGCTAAGCAGTATAATTTAGGTTATCTAACAAAGCCATTTATGTAATAGTCTTATTCCACTGTATAAACACTAAAACCCTTTCAAGTCCTAATATAATATTCTAGCTCCTCCTTCCTCTCAGGCAGATTTTGACGTGCGTAATTCTGGTTTTGGAATAATGTGCCCTCTGAGAACACAGTAAAAAAAGAAAGGAGTCTTTCAGAAGCCACACAGGCCCAATTTTCCATAGTATAATGAAGTTGCGACGTCACGGCCATTTCTCCACTTCTGCGGGGGAAGCCAAGACTGCTTTTTGCTCAATGCCCTATAGCTTCGGGTCAGTCTTTGAATGTGGACACACTGCCAAACTAGCTGGGAGTTGCCAGGATTACACAAACCAGAATTGCAAATGGGGGTTGTGTTGATTTAAGAGAAAAGGCCACAGAAGCCACATCTTTCTTACTTCCTGCGTAATATCCTCTGCTCTGAAATTTTGAAGAAGTTTCTAGAACTACTCATAAGAACATTTCTCTTTTTGGGTACACCTCCTAGCTGACCAAAAATTATGAACAACAGGAAATTTAAGAGCCAGTATGCAAATTAATTAATTTTCATTAAGTATCTATTGGATTCTTAGCAAGAAGAGGAGCTATGGATAGAAAATTACACAGTAAAAAAAATTTTTATCTAGTATTTATTATTTCATATACACAAGAAATGTTAAGAAAACCTAGAGTAAGAACCTGCCCTTGTGTGTGGACGAATGATTGTTCTGCTTGGAAAATCTGCTTTGTGACTGGCCATATGTGAACTTGAGTGAGCCACTTCACCTCTCTGCACTTCAGCCCTTCATCTTTAAATTGAAGGAGTGGATCATAGGAATTCATCGTTCCTCAAATATCCTTGGGGACATTTGACTAGATAAGTATCTTCTTTTGTTACTTTACATAAATTCTTGAGCCTTAGAAAAATATCAAAGAAAAAGTGGGAATGACCTACTGTTAATCACAGATTATCAGAGTCTGAAGAAATATTCTCTAGTCCAACATTTTACTTTAAAAATGTGGAAACGGAAATGCAGAAATACGAATTTAGTGGCCTAAGAGCACAGTCCGTGGTAGATCCAACTCCTGCAATCCAGTTCTCTTGCTTCTGTTTCTAATTAAGGAATTTCATAATCCTCCCAAATGTATGGCTTTATTTTCATCTGAAAGTCCTGTTAGTATTTACTGAGGTTCATTTGTTTGTTTCCCACAGCTCTGATATTTAACTAGCCATTAAAAACTCAAATAGCATGAGAAATAGCAAGGGCAGAGCTCAATAATTTTTTTTTAGGGAACAGAAGTAATATTTAAATCATAACTTTCCATCACCTCTTCCTCCTACCTAGCACAACTTAGACATCTCTTAGACAAAAAAAAAATAGTTGAAAAGAAAACTGGTATAAAAACTTAGATGTTAATAACATGTTAACAATATTGGGGAAGAGAGAGCTATAAATAAAGATATCAAAACTTTTGTATTCATACCTACATAAAGAAACATGATTTACTAAGAGTAGTTATTTGTCACAAAATTACGATTACATTTTGGGAAGCAATAGTCAAAGAAGTTGCAAACGTTAGCTTGCAGTGTTCTGAAGCCATCTAGAACAAGAACTACAAATAGGACTTATGGTTGTTTCATATCAATAATGCTATAATACTTGTTGATGTATGTGAATATCCTGGAAATTTACCAGACCTTCTAAAACATGTCCTTCCCATGAACCTCTGTTTAACAATATCTCCACAAGGAAAGGAAGGCAGTTGATGTGATTTTAATATCATAAGGGAGAGCTGGCACACAGAGATACTTTTTAAAAAATGGTTTTATTGTATTTCATTCTATGGACTATAATCCAATTAATTATTTGATTTCCTGTGATCGCATACGCATGCTGTTTCCAAGTTCTCTTTTTTAGCAATGCTACAATGATGTACACTTCTCCCGGAAGCATGAGATAACACCTATTTCCCCCAAAGTCAGACGATATGCTTTGTAACGTTATAAATTTTTTCCTATCTCAGGAAAAATTGCTAAATTTTAGGGAAAATTTTTTATATAACAACCTTTCCTTCTTTGAAGGAAATGCTTTATGCTCCTTTTAGTTCAGAAAACCACTCGATAAGGACAAGCCTCTTTTTATTTCTTTAAAAACACTTCCATGTGGCAGCCGAAAACAAATGTAATAAAGAACTATAGAAAACAGTGCTTGTGGCATTAAAATGATTGGAAAAGAGATGGGAAATCCACTTAAATAGTTATATCTGGGAAGAAATGTCTCACCATTTCATCAACAGTAGTCTCAACATGTCTTTGATAGTGAAATGGACTCCAACATTCAGAGGTCACCTTAGAAATTAGAAAAGGAAAAGAGACAACTAATGTTAACATTCTTTAAAAAAACAAAACAAAAAATCTCCATAAAGCTACCAAACTAATTGGGAAATGATTCACTGTCTTAATTAGAAATAATTATCTTGTTATCAAAGTACACTGATTAATGTTTCATCAGTGACTTCATCTGCATATATACACATATATAGACAAATACGGAATATGTGTATGTATATATAGTATATACACATTATATATCCATATATGTGTGTGTGATATGTGTATGTGTCTATGTGTATTAGATTCACTCCTCAGCCCTCACATAGAGCAATTCCAATGCATGATCTCACATTTAGAAGGATTGGTGGCCGGGCGCGGTGGCTCACGTTTGTAATCCCAGCACTTTGGGAGGCCGAGGTGGGCGGATCACGAGGTCAGGAGATCGAGACCATGGTGAAACCCCGTCTCTACTAAAAATACAAAAAATTAGCCAGGCGTGGTGGCAGGCGCCTGTAGTCCCAGCTACTCGGAGAGGCTGAGGCAGGAGAATGGCGTGAACCCAGGAGGCGGAGCTTGCAGTGAGCTGAGATTGCGCCACTGCACTCCAGCCTGGGCAACAGAGCGAGACTCCGTCTCAAAAAAAAAAAAAAAAAAAAAAAAGAAGGATTGGTGGAAAGAGGGGATCCTGAAAGTTTTATGAGGCAGCCCACTCTAATCCCTTAGTGCTCTACATTATTAGGTACATAATGGGCATCCATTTTGGAAACTCTAATTGAGTTTAAACTCAAACCAAATATACATTTGGATTAATATCTCAAGTTATAGTGTGGGATATCTTTTATTACATTTGGTACCTGTCAGTGTAACCTTCTTACTGTCAGCTTCTACTCCTTTTGAAAACTTTATGTACCTGATATCAAACAATTTCTGCCTAGGGGACTTCAGGACTGCAGCAAAGGGCATTTGATGGAGTCTGTAACAGGTAATAAAATGGTGCTGCGGTCTGAATATTTGTGTTGCCCCCAAATTAATATGTTGGAACGTAATACACAATGTGATAGTGTATTAGTCCATTTTCACATTGCTGTAAAGAAATACCTAAGATTGGGTAATTTACAAAGAAAAGAAGTGCAATTTGCACACAGTTCTACAGGCTGTACAAGAAACAGTGGCTTCTGCTGTAGGGGAGGCCTCAGGAAGCCTCCAGTCGTGGTGGAAGGCAAAGGGGGAGCAGGCATTCTTACATGTCAGGAGCCAGAGCAAAAGAATGAAGGGGGAGGGGCTACACACTTGTAAACAACCAGATCTCATGAGAACTCACTTACTGTCATGAGAACAGCTCCAATAGGGTAATGCTAAACCATTCATGAGAAATCCAATCCCATGATCTAATCACCTCCTACCAGGCCCCACCTCCAACACTGGGTACCACAGTTCAACAGGAGATTTGGGCAGGAACACTTATCCAAATTATATCGGATCATATTAAGAGGTGGGGCTTTTGGGGAAGTAACTAAGTCATGAGGGCCCTCATGAATGGAATTAGAGCCCTTACAAAAGAGGTTGAGGGGAGCTGCCTTGCTCCCTTTTTGAAGCAGACACTGAATCTGCTGGTGCCTTGTCTTGGACTTCTCAGCCTCTAGAGCTGTGGGAAATACATTTCTGTTGTTTACAAATTACCCAGCCTAAGGTACTTTGCTAGAGCTGCCTGAAAGAACTAAGACAAAGGTGATTTCAAATTTTATTCTGAGGAGAGTCTGCAATGAGATTAAGAGGAATTTAGAGACAGGGAAATATGAATATTCGTTAAACATCTTGAGGGAGTATGCGCCTTTATTTAAACATTTATGACAATTGCAAGAAGTTTTATTATCACTATTTTACACGTAAGGCAATTGAAACACAGAGAATTTAAGCAACAAGTTTAAAGTCCAGTGTTTTTACTCATATAAAGGTAAGGCAAGTTTGGTTTCCATAAAGTCTAAACCCCAGTAGAATTCTGGAATTCTAGCACACAAAGTATAGCCAAAGAGCAAGAGGTTTGAAGCAGAAAACTGACAAAGTAGCTGAAGTGACTGCAACAAGTACTAAGTGGTTGGATTTTATTTTTGACATAGTATATGAGAGTGCATTTACTAGCCATTTTCTAGGTTGCAAAATTCCTTTTTAAAAATGCGTGAGAATGATGCTAAGGAATACCAAATAAGTCCTCTCAACCTTTTAGGGAAATCAAAAAGGAAAACACCCATACATTTGTGGAGTTCACTCATAAAAATCATTTGTTAGAATCAAGTATTTCCTCTTTTTTAAATAAAAGCTAAATGTAGAGTTGCTTAAATGCTCTTCTTTAAAAGTGAAAGTACACATCATAAATGCAGTATAACTTTGGATAAGGAGATGAGAAAATCCAATATGATCTTAATTTTATTTCACTGGAAACAAGAGATTTGGATTCCATATTAATATCCTATGTTTCTTTAATACCAACAAAAGCTACTCTTGAAAGTCTTCTACTGTTAAAGAGAGGAGATTAGATTTTTTTTCAAGATAACGAAATATAGCCCTATATTCTTTCTACCTGCAAAATAAGTTATAATCCTGCTCTTTGGAAGTAGAAAACTTCTCTGTCTATAACCTCAAAATAGTATTAGGTAGTGGTTTTAAAATACACTCACAAATTCTTTTACACTGAAGAGGTCTTCAGAAGGTGGATCATAAGACTGCCCCTCACCCTTAGTGTGAGCTGGATTTAGTGAGTTGCTTCTAACAGATAGAATAAAATGGAAGTGATGATGTTTAACTTCTGAAATTAGGTCTTAAAAGGAATTGTGGCTTCTTCTTGTTCTGTTGTGGGGAAACCAGATGACATTCTATGAAGACACTCAGCCTCGTGGATAGACCAAAGTGGAAGGGACCTATCCCTGCAGTCAATTCCCATAAAAAAACTGAGGTCACCTGCCTATAGCCATGAGAGGGAGTTAGAAACAAATCTTTCAGCCCCAGTCAAGCCTTCAGATAACACCTTGAGAGACATTAACCACCTGAGATTATAACCACATGAGAGACTCTAAGCTAGAAATGCCCAGCTGTACCACTCCCCAACTCCTGACCCACAGGGACTGGGAAATAATTTTTGTGTTTGTTTTAAGCCCCTAAATTTTAAAGTAATTTGTTATGCATCAATAGATATGTAATACAATATTCAAAAGTCATATAATGGATAAGAAAGTACTTGAAATAAGAAACTGATTAATACACAATGTCATTATTTCATCATAATATAATCACGTCATACATAAAGACTATCATTTGGTTGACACTGTCATGTTGGACTCTTTTTGTTTGTTTTCCACCTTTTAGATTGTTCACACTTTTGTTTAGAACTCCCTCAAATCTGTCTGATAAAACCTAGTGAAAGACCTGTCTCTCCTGCTTGTTAATATATCACAGCATAACCTTAAATTATTTCTCCAGTGACCCAGTGTTGTGACCTCAATTAAGCCCATGAAAAATCGGTCCCATTTTGTCCATTCTACACGCATCTCCCAAAAATTGTGTGCTATGTTGGATACAGTTTTAATTCTGTATATAGCCAATGGGATGTGTATGGCCAACGTTTTATTTGTTAGTAATCCAATTTTTATCTTAAGGACTAAATGACTAATTCTAAATGCTGGTTACACTACATGAGGACTGAAGGAGGCTAGTTTAGTTTGTGCAATAAGAGGTGAGTCTAGACACTGTTTAACTGTAGACACAATTTTGTCTGATCGCTTACATAGAGCAGAGTTTAGCATTAGCAAAAGTGACTGTTTTAAAAACAAGGTATCAGAAATGTATTCAGCTTTGAGGAAGAGAATAACCAACAGTGGTGGCTTAAACAAGTATGGGGCTTATGTTTCTGTAAAATAGAAGCACAGACATAGGGTTTCCTACTCGGGTGCAGCTTCTCAAGGATGTCCTCAGTGAATCAGACTCTATGCATGTGCCTGCTCCACCGTCCTTCATGTGTGCCTTTGCCTCACGGCTGGAAAACAGCTGCTGACTTACCAGGTATTTCATCCAGCTCCAGGCAGGAAAGAGAGCAAAAAACAAAGCTTTATCCTCATGAGACTCTGCCTTATTTTTTTATTTTCCAGAAAAGAAAGTCCTCCTCAGGAATTTCTGACTATATTTCATTGGCCAGAACTGGATTCCATGGCCACCCCTAACTACCGGGGAGGCTGAGATTTCAAATGCTGAAAATTGCAGTCTCCATAGTGAAAGACATGAAGAAAGAAATTGATTGAAATGGGTTAATTCAATTAGCAACACTTTTTCTCAGCAAAGGAGCTCAGAAAGAAAATGTTTTGGTTCAGTCCTGGGTAGGGGTGCTTAACAGTGCTTAATATCACCAGCACTGAAGGTAATAAATATTCTCTCTCTTTTCTATCATGAATATGAATGATACTCTGAAGGCTGAATGCAACCTAAGAATTTACGTGAGAAATGAGGCATGCCACACTTTTGAAAATATATTAGCCCAAAGTCTGTATTACTGCATATTTTATTCCCCTCTTAATATGCTACAAAAGGTTTGAGCCATCAGCTGAATGCTGCCGGAGAAGAACAAATAAGAACAAGAATGCAAAAATAAATGCTGGGAGTCAAGTTTTCCCAAGATGTTCTTTATGGTTGGTGTATGATCACAGTACTAAGCAGACTGCTTTGCTTCAAGCTCTACCCATCAGCACTTCTTCCATAAGCCTGGTTCTCCAGGAAGTTTATCCCGGGCTAACTATGCAGAAATATATGTGGGGCAAAGTGGGTACTGGAGAAAGCATTCTATGAACTCCTTCTCTTGCCCTGCTACCTGATTCTTTGTAACTTCTTCCATGCCTGAGATCTTCTCTTCCATTTTGAGAACATGAAGGAAACATGTTTGCTTAAGTGTGTTCTGGTTGGGAATTAAATATTTAATTCTGATCATTTTTAGTGTCTGAAATATATTTTGTAGGCATGGTCATATGATAATTATAACTATAAAATGTTTTACATTCTACAAACATTAGCCCATGTTACTAATATTCAGGAAATGATCATAGGAAAATATTTGCACTAGGATACTATTCGTTATTTTAACTCTTTCTATTTATACATAGTTTTAAGAAATTCTACAATGAATTTATATCATCTCCATAATAGAGAACAAAAATCAACTTCACTTTTTCCACAAGGCTGTTGTCTTCCAAGACCATACGTAAGCCAAGGTTGGGTTTATAAAGTTAAAATCATGAGATATCCCATCTGTGAACAAATATTCATGGCTATAATTTGGACGTTTGTTGTTTCCAAACTTCATGTTGAAATTTGACCCTCAATATTGGATGTGGGGTGATATGGTTTCATTGTGTCCTCATAAAAAATCTCATCTTGAATTGTAATCCCCATAATTCCCACGTGTCAAGGGCGGGATCAGGTGGAGGTAACTGGATCATGGAGGCAGTTTCCCCCATGCTGCTCTCATAATAATAAGTGACTCTCATGAGATCTGATGGTTTTATAAGCATCTGGCATTGCCCCTGCTCGTACTCACTTCGTCCTGCCACCCTGTGAAGAAGGTGCCTGCTTCTCCTCTGCCTTCCGCCAAGGTTGTAAGTTTCCTGAGGCCTCCCCAGCAATGTGGAACTGTGAGTCAATTAAACCTCTTTCCTTTATAAATTACCCAGCCTCGGGTATTTCTTCATAGCATTGTGAGAGAGGACTAATACATGGGGCCTAATGGCAGGTGCTTGGGTTATGGGGCTGGATCCTTCTACAATAGGGTAATGTTCTCCCTCAGTGGTGAGTTCTCACTCTATTAGTTCTTGAGAGCGCTGGTTGTTTCGAAGAGCTTGGCACGCACCTCCCCCTGCCTTGCTTCCTCTTTTGCCTTGGAATCGCTGGGTCCCCTTCACCTTCAGCCATGAGTGGAAGCAGCCTGAGACCTTCACCAAATGCAGATGCCCAATCTTGAACTTTTCAGTCCTCATAATTGTGACCCAAATAAACCTTTTTCTTTATAAACTACCCGGTCTCAGTTATTTCTTTATTTTGTGTTTATTATTGTTTCTTTATTTTGTGTTGTATTATTGCAACACAAAAGGGACTAAGACACCAACTCTCTTGAATTCAAGAGTTTCATGGTTTGTGTACTGAACATTGTCACATAAAAATACCACTTCCTAGGCTCCAGTCATGATGATCCAGGTGAACAGGAGTATGGCACCAAAAGTCTGCTTTTTTAATTAATACTGCAGTTGAGTCTGATACATACAGTTCTCAGGTACACTTGGAAAAACACTTACCTGATAGTCATTTGTTCACTGATGGAAGGCCAAGTTTCATGCCATAGTCCACTCTTATGCCCACTGACAAGCCACTTTGCTACTCACACCAGCTTCTCCGTTAGACTATAGCTCCCTCTCTTCCCTATCTTTCAACAGATGAATTGCATCTCCTTCTCCTCAGTCACAAGGAGTTAATAAATTAATATTTTGTGTAACACTCCTTGTTAAACTATTCTGTCATATACATAAGTGTTTCTTAGTTAAATTCAACTGAATGTCTACTGTGAATAAAATTTAGATAAGACCAGTGCCTACTCCCAAATGAGGATTTTTAGATTAGATGGTTCCGGCTTGTCTGTCACTAGCTATGAATTCCTTCGATCTTTAGTGATACACTATATGGCACAATTGAATGGTTACCATTTGGAAGCACCATTTCTTAGCCAATTTTAACCTTCAGAAGCGTTGTTAGGGTAAAGATTTATCTTTAACCATTTTATTCAAAGAACTTTCTATGTTACTTTCTTCTTTCCACAAAACCGGTCTGTTTTTCTATTAAAAACCTACAGAAGGATTTCCTCTTGACAGAAGGCATGTCTAGTGAGCTATTCCAGTAAACCAGCTGTTATTTTTCTCCTGGCTATCAGACAATGCTTCACTTAGATATTATATCTGAGGTCTCATCTGAATTTAGGAAAATGAGACTGCTTGTTTCAGAGATAATCTTCCAGCTGTGCTTGTGCAAGTCTCATTAAGCCCTTGAAAGAGTAAGAGGAGAAGGAGGGTGAGGGAGAAGAGGGAGAAAAGAGGAGGAGCAATGACAACAAATGAATTTTTAAAAGTATGTCTTAACTACCAGACATAGAACTATAGTGTTTTAATGACAGGTCTCACTGAATCCCATGAAAGTACTGAGATATTTTTTATAGATGTATTTTACAGATGATAAAAACAGGCAGAGAGAGTCTAAGTAAATTGCACAATGCCACATAGCTACTAACAGTCAAAGCAAGATTCAAACTGAGCTCTGTCTCATATCAGAGCTCTCATCCATGTGCTGCAGGAGAACCCACTGGGAGATAGTACACGGGCAATGTGTTACCACGTCTTGTAGCATAGGCCTATCACTCTGGTAGCATCAGAGCAGCCAACAGAAACTCTAGTGGATCAAAATCATGATCTACCATCTGATTTATTGGAGGGCCTCCAACAGCCTCAGGAATCAGGCTGGATTTAGGAATGTGAGCCCCCCTTCCTCACCAAATCAGCACTTTACAATTCATATGCTATGTACCTTCTATCAACTGCACCAAAGAAGTTCAGTTCTAAATTTTCTAATCAAACTATCAGAATGATTAAAGAGAACCTTATGGCTGTCACAAAAAATATCAAAAGTCAGTCTGATGCCTGAATTGGTCTTGTTGACTCATATATCCTCTCTTGTTACAGGGTGAATAGCAAGTATTTGGCTATTGATCAATGTTACGTTACTATTATTAGTGAGGCCAAACATTCAGACATTCTTAATTATCCAAACTCCTGGGCTAATTAATGCAATTTTGAAAGGGATTGGTCAGGACTCACAGTGTTTATGTTTTTTTTTTTGTTGTTGTTGTTTTTGTTTGTTTGTTTGTTTTTGAGACGGAGTCTTGCTCTGTCGCCCAGGCTGGAGTGCAGTGGCGCGATCTCGGCTCACTGCAAGCTCCGCCTCCCGGGTTCACGCCATTCTCCTGCCTCAGCCTCTCCGAGTAGCTGGGACTACAGGCGCCCGCCACCACGCCCGGCTAATTTTTTTTTGTATTTTTAGTAGAGACGGGGTTTCACCGTGGTCTCGATCTCCTGACCTCGTGATCCGCCCACCTCGCTCGGCCTCCCAAAGTGCTGGGATTACAAGCGTGAGCCACCATGCCCGGCCAGTTTATGTTTTTATATAAGTGTTTAGCATAGGTCTTGACAGAGAACATCCCAGTATATTAATTTAGTATTCCCAGAGTTACTTATCAAAAGGCTGTACAGTATGATGTTTTTGCAAAATCAAAATAGTTTATTATCTTATCATCATTGAATTTTTTTATCTATATTTCAATTCACAGGGACATAAGCATATCAATTACAAAACAACCTATAATAACTAAATAGAAAATAGCTAAAAGGCTGTGTAAATATTGTACACTATGCCTTATATATTACAGAGCTGAGTAACAAGACTATTTTCACAAATCATGCAAATGCTGATTATTCACATTACCTGATAGGAAGTTCCTTGTAGAGTTTTTCCGTGATGAGTATGTATGTTGTTACTTAGAAAATCATCTTCATTTAGATCTAAGAAAAGAGATAACTGTTACATACAGAATATCAGACATTACAGGATTTAGGAAGTTTAGGCGCAATTTAACACTCATGTTTTTATTTAGTCTGTAAGACATTACATTGGCTAGGTCAAAAATATTTTTTTTGTTAAATACATGCTATTTTTTTTTACAAGAAACAGATCAAAATAAAATAGAAATTTAACAAAATAGGGATGCCGCTGACCAGCTGTGTCCCTGAGGAAGTGATGGAAATTCACCGTGACTCCCTTTCTTAGTAATAATAGGATTGTGGACTAGCTACAAAAGCCACTTCTAACTTCAAAGTGCTATGACTCCATGCAGTTATCACCTCACCTGTTTCTATTAAACTAAGCTTTCCACCCCTGGCATTTTGAGCTTCATTAGCTTAGGTCTTCTCAACATGAATTATTTATGTTGAAATTGTTCTATGCATGCTTTAGTAAAAGCTTTGCAATGTAGCATCCATTTGCTTGCAGCTAAATGAAACCTTTTCAAATGTAGCAGCACTTCCCTTTTAGCTCCTGCAAATGGGAGCTTCATTTATTTAAGTCTGAAATATATGGTATGTTAAAAGAGGACAAGACTTTATGGGTCACTTAATCCAAGCCTCTTATTTTACAGATAAGGAGAGTGCGACCCAACTTCACCTGGTCACCAGGCCAGTGCCGTTTCCTTTCACTTTCACTCCTATTTACTTGCAACCATTTCTTCAGTTTTCTACTATTCCTCATTCTCATGTTCTGCAGTGGAAGCAGGAACAGGCAAGTCCTATCTTCCATGCACAGTGAAAAATAGGCGCAGATTTTTCTGCAGATCTCCATCATAGCTATAGTTAAAAGATACGTTAAATTCACTGCTCAGTCTCAAAGTTATTTGCCCCAATAACTTAATATTTAAAATGAGAGTAACCATACAACAGAATTCCAGAAAGTACCTAAATTTTAAAATGAGCTGATTTTGTGATCTGGTTCTTTGAATCAAGAATTTATGTCACAGGGTCAGGCTGCTAGAAGCTGAGCTTTTGCAGCTTGGTTTTTAGTTTCTGAATTGGGGGAAAAAATATTGCCTCCCCTCTTTTATTCCTTTCCATCTTGTCCTTTTAGTCACCTTTTTACAGGAATTTTGAATGACTTCTTCTATAAGCATTCTTCTGGGTATAGAAAAAGAACAGTAAAGTGGCCTCCTGTGTTCTAGAATCTGGAATCAAGTTGAGAAAATAAGATACGAATATGTGCAATGCACTTACATAACAACACAAGGCAGAAAAATGAGTGATTCATACACAATACTATGGAGAGAGATCACTATGACTCAGAGAACTTGTGGAAGAGACAGGGCCACAATGGAAGCTTGAAGAATGGATACAGTTTGAAAAAGTGGAAGGAAAGGAAAAGGTGTAAATATAGCAGTGATGCCATGAACGCTGGCCTATTATGCAGCATAAATGGAACATGTTTAATTAAGCGTAGAGATTGAGGCTGGTTAGGCCAGAGGGCAATTCTGGATATAGAGTAAGAAGAGGCAGGGCTGGATAGGTGACTGAGACCAAATTGTAATGGGCCCTGAGTACCAGGTGGAAGAATTTGGGCATAAACCATTAGACCAATGTTGTAAATATAAATATCTACAGAAATCAAATATATAATTAAATGAAGTTAATTAGATCAAGAAGGCAATGGGAATGCTACAGTGAGCTTAAGATCCAGCTCCACAGCTAAAGGGTAGCCATGGCTCTGAGCTCTTTCAGTTGAAGTCACCTGAGACTTTGGGTCCTGGATTGGCACTTTCCCTCCTGTTTTTCAAGGGTATACAAATATACAGATTTTAATGTAAAATTTCCTGATTTTTAAAACACCATATGGCCCCAAACAAGCTTTTCTTCTGAATAAATTCAGCTACAGAGGCACAACTTTACAGCCCCTGCTGTAGAAAATGGGGGAACTTTAAGGGCTGGGACTAAATTAGGCACACTTAAACCTTTGGTGTCTGGTCTTATATGCTTTTATTGATTTATGATTCCCAAATATTACTCTCCAAAAATGTTTTATAAAGACAGAATCTATTTGGTCCTAAGTAGCAGCAAAGGCAGGAGTTGAATTCGACAATATGCAGGCTGTATTTTCCAAAGTTGGCCACAACCATGCCTCCCATTCCTGTGTTTTTATGCAAAGTGACTTTCCCATTCCATCAAGAAATGGAGCCTAATTCTTCTCCTGTTGACTCTGGGGTGATCTTAGTGACTCACTTGTCACAGTAGAGTGCAGTGGAAGTGATATTTTGTGACTTCCAAGGTTAGGTTAAAGAAGCCTTGTACAAGCCGGGGTCAGTGGAGGACCTATATCCCATCTGCTTGAGAGGCTGAGGCAGAGGATTGCTTGAGGCCAGGAGTTTAAGATCAGCTTGGGCAACAGAGTGAGGCCTTGTCTCAAAAAGCAAAAAAACAAAAAAAAATTACAAAACAAGAAAGCTTGCAGCTTCTACCTTGGGTTCTGGGGATGCTCATTCCTAGACGCTTCTTCCTGTGATGTGTGAAGCTCCCTTGCGAATTGCACACACTTGAAACCCAACCCTGAGGCTGGCAGAAGCTGGAGTGACATGAAAAGGCCACATACAGGTTCTGTAGTTGGCTGCCTGGCTGAGCCTGGCCTAACCTAGACTACTTGTCAGACATGTCAGTGAAGGAGCCTCTGTATGACTCCAGCTACCAGATGTTGAAGTCCTCCCCAGTCATTCAAGTCTTCCCAAATGAAGCCTCAGACATCACATTGTGAAGCAGTTCCCCAGCTGAATTACTGACCTGCAAATGTGTAAGCCTGATAAGATGTTCTTTTATACTATTAACTATTGGAATGGTTTGTTTGCCACAATAGATTATCAGAACACGCATGAACTACATCGTAGATTACCAACATCAATGTGCATAAAAATATGCCATCCAGCATAAAAATTGAGATTACAACTGCCCTTCAAATACAGAGGCAGCAAGGGATGATGTAAAAAAAGTTTTTATTTCTAATCAGTTTTTTAGGTTATTCTTGCATAGATACTTCTGAACATATTAATTTTCAAACAGGCAACTATAATCTCAGGAAGAACTCCTCTGAAGAACTGAAGGATCTTAAGATTCATTTGTATAAAACACTAGAAGTCTAAGTGGTCTCATCATTGAATTCAGAAAGCCTTCCTTGGCTATGTGAGGCATCACACCATGCAGTGGGTACCCTTTCCTCAGGGAGTTTATTCTCACCTTGTAAGCAAGCATTTAGAGGTGTGAAGTAGGACTTCCCTCTGGTATTCCTCACGTAGTCCAGTTTGGCCAGAGTTAAATTACCTGCTCTTAGGAAACAAGTTTTTCTAAAATTAAATGTGTGTTTCCTGAAAATTAACCAGAATGGTGAATGTATTTATGAATTTACACCATCTTTTGCCATCTTAAAATTAAGCCACTTGGCATCAGACCAACGAAGAAAAATAATTAATAAGGTCTTGAAAAATTAAGCCAAAATATTTATATGCTTACATTGAAGAGGCTGGCCAAATGATATTGACTAGAATTCAGGAGAGAAATTAGGTTTCAAACCAATGGTAATTCAAATGGTGGACTAGAGCTTCTTTCCACGGTTCTTCTTCTTTATAATTAATTAACCATATGTAAAAAATTTATATTTATTATTTTTTTATTTTTTTTTTTTTTTTTTTTTTGAGAGGATCTCATCTCCAGGGCAGTTCATGGCTGACTGGTTCACTGCAACTCTGCCTCGGTTTACTCCATTCTCTGCCTCACCTCCGAATAGTGGTATAGGCCCCCCAGCCCTTGGGTAATTTTTGTATTTTATAAGGGATGGTTTTGATCTCCTGACCTCATGATCCGCCCACCTCGGCCTCCCAAAGTGCTGGGATTACAGGCGTGAGCCACTGCGCCCGGTCAAGAAGATTTATTTTTACAGTAAGTTTGCAACAGTATAGATGAAGTTAATGTTTCTCTTATTACTAACATTGTTTTCTGACTTTGTCTGGTCCCTCACTTCCCTTACTAACATACGCCACTTTTCCCCAGCTTTTTCTTGTGGAATAGTCTGTCACAGTTACACTGATTGAAAAATTTCTGAATCTCCAAATATGTTTTGTTTCCTTTTTATTATTTTTTAAATGTTGATTTATTTTTATTCTTTGTACTTTCTGGTATAAAATATGAAAACTCTGGTCTTGAAATTATCTTTAATTAAATCATAACTTAATCTTAGGTAAAGTCCAATTCACAGATTCAAAAGTTTGTTCTTCTCAATTCTTTTTTACAAACTAAAGTCAAAATAAATTTAAATATTTTAAAATGGACTTTAACTTACTAAAATAAATATTATCAATATTCTTCCTATCTATAATGCTGAAAATTTAACAATTAACCTGAATTATAGATTAATTTCTCCTCACACCTAAGCTATGCCAATTTTTTAGTTGTAAAGTCCTAAGCATTCAATTTATTCTACATTATTTTACAGATGTAGTCTCTTTTAATAGAACAGATGTAGGCTCAGATAAAAATCTCCTTAGAAGAAGGAAATGGACTAGATAAACTAAAAATATTATGCATCTGGAACTCAGCTTATTCTGATAAATTTGGTCTTAACCTATATAGTACAGTCATGTTGTTGAGCTATGGATTCATACACCAGACAGAAATCTTAGCTAAATATAGCCTATGGAATTTTTTCATCAGGTCCTAATACTCTTTAGGGCTCAAATGCTATTAATAGAATGTGTTAATGTAAAAATATCAATTTGAAATTGAAATTGAGGAAAATTATCTTTTTTTGGCCTTGAATTTTATAAGATTGCTTAGGAGTTAATGTCACTCCTACGGTTTATTTCCCTATATATTTTCTTGTATTCTATTGAAGCTATCTTACAATTTCATCATTAGTATCTAATAAAATCATGTGGGTTGTGGACGACAGCAATGATGTACTTTCCCATCTTTATCTCACTGAACTCCACAGACTGCCTATCCTCAGGCACAGTAAACTACTCTTAAGTAGTTACGCAATTAACAGCTAAAAAGGAGTGTTTAAAATGAGAAAGAAATATTTTAGGTTGATACGTAGGTCACTAATTACTTAGAAATACTCTGAGCCTTCCAAATGAAACCACTATACCCATAAAATTTGAGCCTACAACTTGTGATCTTGAATTTCTCCCTTCAATTTATAATGTTACAGACAGCCTTGGTCTCTGGCCATCAACTCTTCCTAGCATGGCATTAATCTCTAGGAAATGTCCAGTGACTCAACTGCTTCTACTGAAATGTCTGCTGAGGTTCTTGGACACACACATGCACACTCACTCGCTGAACACGCATGGTCACTCAAGACCCTGGGAAATATCAAAGCTGGGAAAAATTCTGTAAAGGCTTTCTTTCTTCCTTCTCTGACAAAGCAACCAGAAGTAACTCACCTAAGGTCAGGATTCTTTGCTGCTTTTTCAGTGTAGCTATAATAGAATTCCCTGCCTATTATTCCCAAATTAACAAAACAAAACAAAAAACATACATAAGAGAAAGGTAGTTTTAGGAAATAGAATGCTTGAAGAAATTTATAGAAAAATTTACATCTAAAATAATCTGTAGCACCATTATACCTTCTTTATCCATAGATCAACATACAGTAATCTAAAAGACAACATGTGCTTATAGAAGGATTAATAGATAGATGGAATGGCGGATGAATAGAGAAACTGATAGACGAATGTTTGATTAACTGACTGAAGGTGTGGATGCATATAGCTGGCATCCATGTGGTAAAGATAGAGTCCAATCCAAACATGACAGAGAGGGAGGTGGAGCAAGGTGGCTGAATAGAACCCTCAGTAATCATCCCTCTCACAGGAATACCAACTTGAATAGTTATTCACACAAGAGAGCACCTCCATAAGTAAGTAAAAATCAGGTGAGTGATCACAATACCTGGTTCTAACACCATATCCTTGAAGGAGGCACTGAAAAAAGTAGGAAAGGTGGTTTTGGATTGCTGACTCCACCCTCCTCCTCTATCTCCTGATAGCATCCTCATGGTGCTGAGAGAGAATCTTTGTTCTTGGGGAAGGGAGAGTAAAGTTATCGTGGGACTTTGCATTGACCTCAGTGCTGTCTCTCACAGTGGAAAGCAACACAGGGCAAAATTCAGCTGTCCACTACAGGGGGAGCATAGAGACTTGCCCCCAAATTCTGACTAGCCCCACCACAGTGGGCTGAAGCACTTTGGCGTCCTAAGTAAACTTGAAAGGCAGTCCAGACAACAAGGCCTGAAATTCCTGGGCAATTCCTGGTGCTGTGCTGGACTCAAAGCCAGTGGAACTGAGGTGCACATGATCCAGTAAGACATCAGCAGGAGTGGCCAAAGGAATGCTTTCATCACCCCTTTCCCAATCCCAGGCAGCACAGCTTGCAGCCTCGGGAGAGACTCCTTCCTTCTGCATAAGGAGAGGACACAGGAGAGTGAAAGGACTTTGTCTTGCAGCCACAGTAGAATAGGGCACTAGGCAAACTCCTAAGGTTCCCAATCCATTCTTCACTCCCAGGTGAATTTCTAGACTCTTGAATCATCAATAGCTAAAATAATCAATTTTTTTCTCATTCCAATAACACTTGGGGGTGAATAGCAAGCAGATCAACTTTTGATACTGTTTTTCATCTTTGTAAACTCTTAAGACTTTCTGTTATATTACTTACCTTCCCAAAGTTAAGTACTTTTAATTATGAAATTACATACTATTAATATGTTATTCTATACCTGACTGCTAATTTGCTGTCCTGGAAATTTTTACATTATAAAATGACTCAATTTTATATTCATAATCAAGGTTATTTCTCTTAAATTTTTTAAGAAGGCTTAAATGTAACTATTAACATATTGATGTTATCTTTAGAGAGTTTTTCATGCTCTAATTTTTAATATATTTTCAAACTTTTTGTACATTAAAACTTTCAGTTTTCTTTCCAATTGCTTATTTGCTTCAGCAGGCAACTTAACCAGATTCCACTTCCTTTCTGTACATGTGTCTATGTGATATATATACACATATGTATATGTATACATGCATATATTAATAGTTTATAATAATGCATATTCTATTCTATCTTATTTGGTTTTCCTTTTTAAGTAGACCACAATGTTCTGCTTATTTTCATGGTGAAAGATGTAAATTTTTCTTACCTGCCCTTTAAACTACTTTGGGAAAATGCAAAGTCAGCTGAACTAAATTTAGTAATTACCTTTTAGCTGACAGGGCCTTCTGATGTGGGAATCATTCTTATGCTTGCTGTGTTCCTGCCAGATTTTGTCATTCACAGTTTTTCCTTCTAAAGTGAAGCAGAGAATTGGTTAGCAGAATTCATAGTAACATTTGTCCGGTAAGTATAAGACATTTGAAATCAAAACAAGTTCAGCATGGGGTTTGTAACTTGGTAAATGATATCTTAAGAGAGCTCTAGTTCTAGGTGATGTGGGAAGTCAGGGACCCCGAACGGAGGGACTGGCTGAAGCCATGGCAGAAGAACATAAATTGTGAAGATTTCATGGACATTTATTAGTTCCCCAAATTAATACTTTTATAATTTCTTACGCCTGTCTTTACTGCAGTCTCTGAACATAAATTGTGAAGATTTCATGGACACTTATCACTTCCCCAATCAATATTCTTGTGATTTCCTATGCCTGTCTTTAATCTCTTAATCCTGTCATCTTCATAAGCTGAGGATGTATGTCGCCTCAGGAACCTGTGATGATTGTGTTAACTGCATAAATTGTTTGTAGAGCATGTGTGTTTGAACAATATCAAATCTGGGCACCGTAAGAACAGGATAACAGCGATTTTCTGGGAACAAAGGAGATAACCTTAAAGTCTGGCTGCCTGTGGGCCGGACACGACAGAGCCATATTTCTCTTATTACCAAAAACAGGTAAGAGAAATATCACTGAATTCTTTCCCCAGTAAGGAATATTAATAATTAACAGCCCTGGGAAAAGAATGCATTCCCAGGGCGGGGCCTCTAAAATGGCCGCCCTAGGAGTGTCTGCCTTATGTAGCTGTAGATAGGGATGAAACATGCCCTAGTCTCCTGCAGCACCCCCAGGCTTGCTAGGATTAGGAAATTCCAGCCTGGTGAATTCTAGTCAGACTGGCTCTCTGCTCTTGAACCGTGACAACGCATGCACAGCAGGACATGGAAGTTCATTAGTGATTCTAGTTTCACCCTGAACTTCTGCCTTGTGATATTTTGTTGCCCTTGAAGCATGTGATCTCTGTGACCCACACCCTATTCATGCACTCCCTCCTCTTTGAATATTGCTTCTAAAAACTTGCTGGTTTTGTGGCTCAGGGGGCATCACGGAACCTGCTGACATGTGATGTCTCCCACAGATATCCAGCTTTAAAATGTCTCCCTTGTGTACTCTTTCCCTTTATTTCTCAGACCGGCTGACACTTAGAGAAATAAAAAGAACCCACGTTGAATTATCAGTGGCGGGTTCCCCCATATCAGGGAGTTCCAGTCCTTCATGGACAACTGCAGGTATCCTGTGGGCTACCCACTTATTCCCATGAACTACATAGGTACCTCACCATATATGATAGAATGCTGTTACTCTAACGTCTCTTGATAGCTTATGATTGCATTATTCTTTGTAGTTTTCTTGAATTCATAACCAATTATTATTACTTTTCTGAGACAGCATCTTACTCTGTTGCCCAGGTTGGAGTACAGTGGTGTGATCATAGCTCATTGCAGCCTCAAATTCCTGGGCCATAGCTATCCTCCTGCCTCAATTTCCCAAGTAGTTGAAACTACAGTCATGTGCCACAATGACAGGCACATTTTTTTTTTTTTTGTAAAGACAGGGTCATAATCAATTTTTTTTATTCATCCTTAAAAGGTTAAACTATCCTTACCCTCTAGATTCTCCATCATTTCTGACAAGCTAATTGTGTAGAAAGAACATTGAGCTGTGATAGTTTCAAGAAACTCTAAGATCCTTGAATGGAATATAAATGATTTACTCAGCTTTGTCCTCCCAACATCTAAAGCAGGGCCTGGACATGTGAAGAAATAAATTGCACCGAATGGAAAATTGGAGTCCCTTCTAAATTACCTACTACAGATAAATCATTCTACATATTGTATCATACATTGATAAAACAAATGTTGAATAATGCAATCTATGCATAGCATGAAGAAAAACTCAGCATGCTGTGTTGTTTCTAAAGTCACTATTTGCTCATATGTTTTGATTATAGAAAAGGCAGTTGATCATCAAGAACTGTGTTAGGATAGAAATATTGGTTGTACTGTATGTGCATGCAGAATAGACTGAGAATGGATCTAGATGAAAAATAAAATGTTGCCTTACTTCCTTTTATTTAAGACTGTGCACTATTCAAATTAGGGCTGATATTCAAAATATTTAACAACGAGTGACTGCAGGACCCTGATAGGATCCAGCACCTATAGATGCTACTGCTGGGAGAATTGAAACCTGATTAAAACGCAGATATCCTTCAAAGTTGTACCCATTGTGGGGTATCACCTTAGTCAGAATGAGCTTTTTAGATCCTACCAGGAAATTGGTTTTTAAAAAAGAAGGAAATGGGTACGAGCACCTGACTCCTCTGCTGGGGAGAAGGAAAGGGAAAAGGGTACCCACAAGTTTGGCACACTACATTAAAAAAAATTATTGAGGCCAGGCACGGTGGCTCACACCTGTAATCCCAGCACTTTGAGAGGCCGAGGCGGGTGGATCACGAGGTCAAGAGATCGAGACCATCCTGGCCAACATGGTGAAACCCGTCTCTACTAAAAATACAAAAAATTAGCTAGGTGTGATGGCACGCACCTGTAGTCCCAGCTACTCTGGGGGCTGAGGCAGGAGAATTGCTTGAACCCAGGAGGCAGAGGTGGCAGTGAGCCGAGATTGCACCACTGCACTTCCAGCCTGGCAACAGAGCGAGACTCCGTCTTAAAAATAACTAAATAAATAAAATTATTGACTGGATGATCCAGATGTTTCACATTGTGAATGTTTTATAATTACTGACTCCCTATTTGCTGTAAAGTAAAAAGAGAGATAATCTATTAACTTTCTAAAAGTAATGAATAGAAATCGATTTTTACTTTAGAATTAAAATACAAACCAAACTGATTGCATGTATTATTACTATGAATGCTATCACAGAAACTAAAGAGAAGATTTGGTGTGTGAAATGTTGTAGAAGAGACTTTTATAATGAAAGCACTTTCTGCTAATTTTTTATTGTCTCCTAGATTCACAGATCTAAAAAGATCTCTAACAAGTCACCTTGACCATGGAGCAGCCAAGCTACACATGGAGAGCTGGAAGATGAGCAGCCAATGAACTACCAAAGAGGATTATTCTGTTTAAATATAAAAGGAAAATATTGCAAATAAATCAATGATTTCTTTGTCATAGCCATTTAAAGTTAGAATGAAGCCACTTTTAAAAAATGTTGTTCTATATAATTCAAAGACAACTCAATTTGACTTTCATTAATCAGTTTTGTTGCTTTGTGGCAGGAGCAGGAGAAAAGAACTTTTGGGGAGACAGAATATATCGTTTACATTTGTAACCTTAGGAATCACTAACCAAATATTTTATTTTCAGACATAAATCTCCGGAATAACCTGGAAGAATAAAAGAAACAGATATTTAAGTCTAGATTTAATAAATAACATTTTAATCAAACAGAAATTAGAATATGTGCAATACTTTGGGAGCAGAAATAAATTCTACCTCTAACCGAGGTCTACCTATGGTCTTGAATTTTCCTAACCCTAGGTGGCAAATTACAGTAAATACAAGTACAATTTGGGTCTGTAAATTTCTATGCAACATGGAGAAACTGATATTCATAAAACTTGAAAAACATGGGAAGTCATTTTAGGTGAAAGTATCTCAGGATAACCAAATAGTTACTGGGGGGAAAGTGCTTTTCCAAATAATTATGTTAATAAATACAGAAAGAATGATGTAAATAGTATATAACCGTTACATAATCTCTAATAAAATAAAAGATCTGGAAAATAATCACCAATTACTGATAAAGCCTAATTGAAAGGCTGACTGGCAACTTTATGCCAGTGGATCCACCTGATACCATCTGAACCCACTGAGCAATATCACTGTCATAAAAATATGATCATGCTAGTCAATTCATGTGTGGGTGAACACACACATATCTCATAACTAACATTGTTATAGCTTAAGTGTTTTCTACTATTGATATTCTTTACTGTCATTAAATTAAAACCGAGGTTACCCTTTTTTTAAGCTCAAAATTGTGAGCAAAAACATGCATAGATAAGGTTTCCTTTTTGTTAATTTTTTGTTTCCTTTTCATTTTTTAATGCAAAATGGTCAGGACATCTCTTGGCACATAGCAAGCATTCCAAACAAATAAAGCTATTTATAACATTGTAAAGTGAGGTAAGTGAATAACAACGAGACTAGACATAAAGCTTACAATACAACAAAACAGAAAGTATGCAGTCACTGAAGACCAACTTTTAAATATATATATAAATACGTATATTTGAACCTTTTCATACTTTATATGTATTTGAATCTTATCACACTTTGAGATTTAACTAAAAGTTTACAGGAAACGTAGAGTAGAGAAAAAACATGCTTGAAAAAACACAAGGATTCAATCAGCAAAAATCAAAAATCTGGGAAATTCTTCAGGACACAGTCTCCAGTTTCTTCAACAAATAAATGAAAAGACATAAATTAAGAGACATGAACTGAATCCAGCTGAGCTTTTTGGATCCTGATTTAAATAAACCAACTCTGAAAAAGCATTTGAGTCTGTCAGAAATATTTTAATATTGACCGTATATTTGGCAATTTAATGTCATTTGTCTTGTTTTGTTCTAGTGCAGTAATGGTATTGTGATTACGCTTTTTAAAAAATAATTCTTATTTTTTAATAACATACACTGAAGCATGAAATTATGTGTCTGGCATCTGCCTTATTAATACAAAAACAGTGGGGATGCAGTTGAGGGAGTAGAATGAGTAGAAATAAAATTGACTATAGGTTGATCCTTGTTTAAGTTTGGTGATATGAGTTTATCATTAACTCTTCCCCTATGTATGATTGAAAATTTCCATTATAAAATGTTTGGAAACAGAAACATGCTGACTTGACCGTGCTAATCAATTCATGTGTGTGGGTAAACACACACATATCTCATCACTAACTGTTATAGCTTAAGTGTTTTCCACTATTCATATTCTTGATAGTCATGTGCTCGCTTCAGCAGCACAGATACATATTCTTGAGAGTCATTAAATTAAAACGAAGGTTACCCTTTTTAAGCTCAAAATTGTAAGCAAAAACATGCCTATATAAGGTTTCCTTTTTCTTAATCTTTTGTTTGTTTTTAATTTTTTAATGCAAAATGCTTAGGACATCTCTTGGCATAGAGCAAGAATTCCAAACAAATAAAGCTGTTTATAATACTGTAAAGTCAGGTAGGCGTGTAACAACATGAGACATCCTTTCCATCAGGAGAGTGGTGGGCAAAAAAAAAAAAATAAGGAACTCAAATTTCAATTTTATTTTAATTGCTTGCAATCTGAGGCCCACCTTAACTGATCTGGTTTATGTTGGAAAAATTGTAAATTGGTCAGCATCAGACACTTTCCCTTTAATTCAATCCTCCTACTGTCGTCTATGTTTTGGTAGCCTATATTCTGTGGAAGCATCAATCATAAGCCAACAATTACTATTTTGTTTAAGTACGTTCCTTGGAATTAGTGAATTTTTTATTCATGGTCAGAAAAACAGCCTCACATACATGGCGATAAGACTGAGAAAGGCCCGGCCAGGCGCGGTGGCTCACGCTTGTAATCCCAGCACTTTGGGAGGCCGAGGCGGGTGGATCACGAGGTCAGGAGATCGAGACCACGGTGAAACCCCGTCTCTACTAAAAATACAAAAAATTAGCCGGGCGTGGTGGCGGGCGCCTGCAGTCCCAGCTACTCGGAGAGCCTGAGGCAGGAGAATGGCGTGAACCCGGGAGGCGGAGCTTGCAGTGAGCCGAGATCGCGCCACTGCACTCCAGCCTGGGCGACAGAGCCAGTCTCAAAAAAAAAAAAAAAAAAAAGACTGAGAAAGGCCCTGCCAAAGCCCCTTCTTTACTCCACCTCATGCTTAAAATGCCAGTGTTGTAGTTTAAATAGTTAATTGTAACTAAAATACAACTACACCAGCCTGACAGATCCCTAAGCTGTTAGTCACCCAATTACCTACTTACTATGGATATGTTTTATATTTTTAACTGGGAGAAAGCTTTGAGCAGGGGGAAAAAAAAAGAAAAAAAAAAAAGGAAAGAATATGAAAAAGCACAGAGTGCCTGGGTGGGAATAGAATAAGAACTTTTGAGAAAAAGGACACCCAGAGAGAACATCACGTAATTCACAACTGGCCTCAGACCAATCCAGGGTGTGAGGAAGCCATTCTTCTGTATCCTCGACAACCAATCTGAAAGTTTCCCCATAAACCGGCTTCCTGCCCATGTGTAGTTCCTGCTTATCAATTAAAATCCCATTACCTTATGCAACATGTGTATGTCATATCCTCTGGCAGCTGGATGTGCTGAACGTAAAGCCAGGCCTGACCTAAATAACCTGAAACTCTTTGCAAACACATTTTTATGTGGATTAGAAAAATGCTTCAGAAGAGTTATAGTTCACTGATAGAAATATGTTTTTATGTAGGCTCCCACTTTAATCTAGGCCTGGTTTAGACACATGTTTCTTCTGAAAATTTAATTTTCACATCCCTGTCTACTGGAATGTCACAACACAGCTTTCCCATGCATCAGCATAAACAGAGAAATGGTAGCAAAGCAATCCACATCTAGATTTGTACATGACAGCTGCAAAAAAAAAAAAAAAAAGTATTTTGGCACAAAGTCCACTAAAAATTCACATTCAACATTACAGAACTAAAGGAATATGAAGTTTACCCAGTAAATTTGACTTACTTTCTCTTTTTTGGTTTTGCATTCTCCAAATTAGAAACTCCCTGTAAAATAAAATAAAATGAATAAAATAAAATAAATAACATAAAATAAGACAAAACTATACCAAGAGATCTGAAAGAGCATTCATTTTCTAGTATAATCCAAATGTAGTTCCTTTTGCCTTTTCCCTAGTAAAAAAGACTGATATGTCCCCCGTTGTATTTTAGTAATGTGTCACAGAAGTTTGGCTCAAATTTTAACTTTTTTTTTCCTTTTGTCTTTGTAACTTTGAGAAAGGTAGGATGTTTCTTTTATTAAGTAGGGCTTATATCTTATTTTAAGCCCTTGCCAGTTTAAAAAAAAACAACAGTTCTTTTAAATTAAAACATCCAATTAAATCCTCATTATCTAAACCTTCTGTCCCTCCATCAATCCACCAAAACCAAGGAGAGAGACACATACCAGGGTGTGTTAGTTGTATCATAGAGTGCCTTCATTTGAGAAAGATGGAAAGTAGCCTATCACAATACCCTGAGGGTGTTGAAGTGTATCCGTGATTCATCTGACCTTTTTATTCAGATCAAGTGACAGTTGTGTAAAATCCCTTACACTTTTGGGGAAAGAATTTGTCACATTTTTCACCATCCTTGAAAGAGGTTCAACTGCCCTAGACACCTTTAAAAGCACTTCAGATTCTGTCTTTATTATTCACCTACTCCTCCATTTAAAAAACATTCACTGAATATCTACATGAAAGGCAACTCATTGTGTTCTGGAGAGGTTCATTTGTTTGGCATGGTAGGAATTTGCATACTAAAGAAAATTGCAACCAATATTCTACTTTTGAGGGGAAAAAAACACAAATGCTAAGGCTAAGAGGAAAGGTGAATGGAAACCAGAAAAAGGAAGTTTGATTCTATTATTCCGGTCATTAATAGTACCAGCCTGAGCACAGTGAAATCCAAGATAACCTTTCCCCAAGATAGTGATCAAAGGGGCCATTTATCTAATCTATATTTTGTTTATATCAAGATTTTTAACTGCAGAGGACAATTTGAATTTTTGATTTTCCTAGTGGTTGAGCAGAGCGTTACTAAAACCCCACACACTGAAACAGTCAGTCCCTGAACTCAAGGAGCACGTATTACCAAGTTTGAAATACTTGTGCATGACCCATAGGACATTGCTTGTAGGTAAGAGGTGGTGGATGGGGGTTGTAGGTAAGGACGTGGGAAGCATGAATTAAGCCCTAATGTGAGTGAGGATATCAGCAGGCCTTTGAGGAGTTAGTGGTCGGATGGACCACTCCTTCCATTCTCTATGCTTTGTCATCCTGTGCCCTAAAAGTATACAATCTCTATTCGAGGTCTTTTCCTGAAATTTTTAGGTCTTGGGCTAGATCTCTCCAAACCTCAGATTAGAACCTAATTGTGTTCCTTGCCCCACAATCAGTAGCCACTCACATTTAACAAGCTTTGTGACGATCATGAGCAAAGAGGATGGCCATCCATCTTTGTAGTAGAGTTCTTCTGTTATGTATATTTGGAACTCACTGGGAAAGAACAAGCAAGCTCCATGTTCCACAGTCTATGCAATCGGGACCAAATAGGTCTCAATAGTTAAAATCCATCATCCTGAGTCTCATTAGTTTGTCGTATGGGTTTAGATAAATCTCTTCGGATTATGAATGTTGCCCTCTTCAAAATAGTCTACCTTTTGTGAGAATAGACAAGATTTGCAATAAGGAATATGGGAAACATTCGATACCTTTTAATTTTTAATTATTCAGGTCACAGTATTTTGGAACCAACTTCTTATATCAGTATTCCTCTGCCTTTGCTATCAAAGAGATTAACTCCAGATGGCTCACAAAATTTATATGCAATTGAGCAAGAGAGTTTGAATCTGGAAAGAAGACATATTACGCAAACATAGTCTCCTGTATCACCTGGGTGAAGCTTTTGTTAATACAATTAGGTATGGGACCCACACAAAGCTTAAACACTTGTAACAGCTGATTGTGGTGAAAGGAATGTAATTAGCTTCTGGTTTGAAGTTTGGAGACATCCAGACTGAGATTAAAGTAATTTCCTAAGACCACAAATAGAGATTGGTTACTTTTACTATGTGTGTTGTCACAGTATTCTCTAGGGACTATCCACTTTGTTCTGGTTTTACTGGAATTGGGGTCATCCAATTTTTCCTCATGATGAATCAGTTTAGGTTTGGGAAATTTTGTTAAAAGACTTTCTTCTAATGAATATTTCGGGCAAAAAATTGAGCTGAAACTTCTTTTTAATCTCTATTAAGATGAAAGAGTTAATGTAGTTCTCCTTAGGCAACCTGCTTCCTACAAGAGTAGGGAGAGTCAGGCACATTAAATGTGGGTCTGGAGTGTGATTATATGAGGAAGAGGGATTACTTAAACAGGCCAACATCTACTTAATTAGAATAATAGGTCTATTCCCTTGGTGTTGCCTAGTTGTAGATTACTACTGAACTGTTTAAGCAATTTTTAGTACTGCTTATACCAGACTCAAAGCAGCTGTGGAAAATGTAAATGGCTCTCAATTCTGACTGCTGCTTACATAAGCAGACTGTCACGTACATTGCAGTTCATACGCTGGGTACTTTATTCCTAGAGGGGCAAGTCAAAGAAATACTACATACAGTTTTATTTTTAGAACCACAGCTGTGTGTGTGTGTGTGTGTGTGTGTGTGTGTGTGTGTGTGTGTGTCTGTGTGTTCTACTCTAAATTCCAAAAGGAAGATACCACTTCAGAGAGTTATTTCAGTGAAAAAATGTCTAGTCCTTTAATTTGACATTTGCCATGAATACTGGGTAAAACTTAACTCCTGTTAGCCTTCACTTCAGTATCCCCTAAGTTAGGCAGTAATCATTCTTCTTACCTTTCATTCACTAGGGAATGTGTGGCTTAATTTTATTTTTCTCCCTAGCAATTGTTAGAAAATAAAAAATGAAATATAGAAAAATTATTACAAATGAACCAACAGAAACTAAGGAACATTTCCAAGCTGTGTTATTTTTAAGGTAAATGAGGGTAGACTCTAAGAGCAAAGCACTTCCATATATAAAATTAGGTCAAAGTTTTAAAAAATAGAGAAGATGTACCTTAAAAGAACAGATAAATTGTAGATATCAAATATATTTCTATTCTCATGCAGAGGTTACAGATGACTATCCTCTGGGATTGAGCCTAATATGTGCCTGTTTCTTGCTTTATTGGTTTGTAAACCTCACTTTCAAATTACAAAGTCAAAAGGAAAAATGTAAATATGTCAGGAGTTGTTGTTGCCTACCTAATGGAAATGTGAAAGGTGATTCTGTCCCAGAGAAAACTGATTGGCAGTAATTGATGATGTAAATCCCATGGTGAATTTTTAGGACTGTAGAGCTGATGCAAACTTTGATTTGAAAATGAAAAAATTGAGGCTCAAAACGATAAATGGACTCATTTAGGATCAAGCATATAGTGCTTTACCTTAACTAAATATTGGTGGATTTAAAACATTTCTAATGTATATATTTTTTTTTTGGAATTGCACAAGTCATTCATTTCTACATTCACATTTTATTCAACAAACACTTATTGAACATCTACTATGTACCAGACACTGTTGTAGGGGAGAAAAGATTTATTTCCTCACCTATCACAAAGTTCATGGCTGATATTCCTATAACAAAAGAGAGATTAGCAGGATAAAATAATGCACACTTATTTAATAAGTTTTATGTGGCATAAACCTTCAGAAATGAAGTCCCTAAAACTCAGAGAAAAGTGTATTTTTTTAATTGCCGTGCAGAAATATGATTGGAAGACAAAAGGTATGATCTGATGGTAATAAACTGGAGGGAATTTAGCAAGGCCTGTTTGTTCAACGTCTTCTTGGCCTCTGTGTGACATCCCTTTTCTCTGAGTATAGGGCAGAATATCTGCCATTTGAGAGCCTTCAGAGGAGGACAAGAGGAGAGTAATTCAGAGAGCGATCTTCTTAGATTTTACGGCCTGCTTCAGGGTAGAAGGAGAGAGGGGGAATTATAATTCTACGGCCTGTTTCAGGGGAGAGAGGGGCAATGGAAATTTCAGTTTCTATGGTCCACTTTAGGAGAGAAGGGACAAGAGAAAATCAGAGATATCTTCCTGCTTCTGCTGTTTTCTTAATTTCCTTCACTTCAAGATAGTCAGTGATATGGCTAGGCTTTGTGTCCCCACCCAAATCTCATCTTGAATTGTAATCCCTAGGTGTTGAGGGAGGAAGTTGGGGGGAATTGGGTCATGGGGGTGGTTTTCCCTATGCTGTTCTCATGATACTGAGTGAGTTCTCACGAGATGTGATGGTTTCATAAGTGGTTAACAGTTTCTCCTACACACGCATTTCTCTCTCCTGCCACCACGTGAAGAAGGTACGTTCTGCCTGCTTCCCCTTCTGTCATGATTGTAAGTTTCCTGAGGCCTCCCTCACAGTGGTTTGACTATGAGTCCATTAAACCTCTTTCCTTTATAGATTGCCCAGTTCTGGGTATTTCTTTATAGCAGTGTGAACATGGTCTAATACATTCAGTATGCCAATGTGTTCTATTTTAAGGTAGCATTTCATGTATCCCTCATTGTTTTAGATGCAAAAAAGAATTGCAAGTAGTCTTTCTTTCAATTATCTATCACCAATGACTGTTGATCTCAGAATCCTATTGAATTCCATTTTTTTAGCTTTAAAGATTAAATGAGTTAACCTATATAAAATCCTTACATGATGTCAAACACACTGGAGATACATACAGATGATATTTCTCATTAGATAAATTGTTTATTAATAGTTACATAGAATTCTGATTTTGAAGTGAATTGAACATGGGTACAAACACATATGTAAATATGTATAACACACATATAAATTCCTATTAAAGTAAGCTAATTCAATTTCTATTTTGTTTAATTCATTCTCTTGCAAAAATGAAGATTGTTCACTTGCATAACTAAAATGGTTATATTAATATTAAAATATAGTGATTCCAAGAATGCCACATGCAAACTGAATAAGTATGTTTCTGGATATTTCTTGGTTTCCTATGTTTCAACAAATTTCCTACAGATTTTCAAAGAAGACATGACAGTTCACTTTTAAAATTCCAATAGACATGTGGCAAAGAGGATGATTATGAAACTTCAAAGTTAATAGACAGGGTGGTTCCAAGATGGCTGAATAGGAACACCTCCAGTCTACAGCTCCCATCACGAGCAACACAGAAGACAGGTGATTTCTGCATTTCCATCTGAGGTACTGGGTTCATCTCACAGCGGCTTGTCAGACAGTGGGTGCAGGACAGTGGGTGCAGTCCACCGAGTGTGAGCTGAAGCAGGACGAGGCATAACCTCACCTGGGAAGTGCAAGGGGCGAGGGAATCCTCTTTCCTAGCCAAGGGAAGCTGTGACAGACAGCACCTGGAAAATCGGGTCACTCCCACCCTAATACTGCACTTTTCCAACAGTCTTAGCAAACGACACTCCAGGAGATTATATCCCGTGCTTGGTTCAGAGGATCCCAAGCCCACAGAGCCTCACTCATTGCTAGCACAGCAGTCTGAGATCAAACTGCAAGGTGGCAGTGAGGCTGGGGGAGGGGTGCCCACCATTGCTGAGGCTTGAGTAGATAAACAAAGTGGCTGGGAAGCTCGAACTGGATGGAGCCCACCGCAGCTCAAGGAGGCCTGCCTGCCTCTGTAGACTTCACCTCTGGGGGCAGGGCTAGCCAAACAAAAGGCAGCAGAAACCTCTGCAGACTTAAATGTCCCTGTATGACAGCTTTGAAGAGAGTAGTGGTTCTCCCAGCATGGAGTTAGAGATCTGAGAATGGACAGACTACCCCCTCAAGTGGGTCCCTGACCCTCGAGTAGCCTAACTGGGAGGCACACCCCAGTAGGGGCAGACTGACACCCAACATGGCTGGGTACTCCTCTGAGATGAAGCTTCCAGAGGAACGATCAGGCAGCAACATTTGCTGTTCAGCAATGTTCTCTGTTCTGCAGCCTCCGCTGCTGGTACCCAGGCAAACAGGGTCTGGAGTGGACCTCCAGCAAACACCAACATACCTGCAGCTGAGGGTCCTTATTGTTAGAAGGAAAACTAACAAACAGAAAGGACATCCACACCAAAACCCCATCTGTACATCACCATCATCAAACACCAAAGGTAGATAAAACCACAAAGATTGGGAAAAAACAGACCAGAAAAGCTGAAAATTCTAAAAATCAGAATGCCTCTCCTCCCTCAAAGGAATGCAGCTTGTCACCAGCAACGGAACAAAGCTGGACAGAGAATGACTTTGACAAGTTGAGAGAAGAAGGCTTCAGACTGTCAAACTTCTCCGAGCTAAAGGAGGAAGTTCGAACCCATCGCAAAGAAGCTAAAAACCTTGGAAAAAGATTAGACAAATGGCTAACTAGAATAACCAGTGTAGAGAAGTCCTTAAATGACCTGATGAAGCTGAAAACCATGGTACGAGAACTACGTGATGAATCCACAAGCTTCAGTAGCCAATTCGATCAATGGGAAGAAAGGGTATCAGTGATTGAAGATCAAATGAATGAAATGAAGTGAGAAGAGTTTAGAGAAAAAAGAGTAAGAAGAAATGAACAAAGCCTCTAAGAATTATGGGACTATGTGAAAAGACCAAATCTACATCTGATTGGTGTACCTGAAAGTGACGGGGAGAATGGAACCAAGTTGGAAAATGCTCTGCAGGATATTATCCAGGAGAACTTCCCCAACCTAGCAAGGCAGGCCAACATTCAAATTCAGGAAATACAGAGAATGCCACAAAGATTCTCCTCGAGAAGAGCAACTCCAAGACACATAATTGTCAGATTCATCAAAGTTGAAATGAAGGAAAAAATGTTAAAGGCAGCCAGAGAGAAAGGTCAGGTTACCCACAAAGGGAAGCCCATCAGACTAACAGCTGATCTCTCAGCAGAAACTCTACAAGCCAGAAGAGAGTGGGGGCCAATATTCAACATTCTTAAAGAAAAGAATTTTCAGCCCACAATTTCATATCCAACCAAACCAAGCTTCATAAGTGAAGGAGAAATAAAGTCCTTTACAGACAAGCAAATGCTGAGAGATTTTGTCACCACCAGGCCTGCCCTACAAGAGCTCCTCAAGGAAGCACTAAACATGGAAAGGAACAACCGGTACCAGCCACTGCAAAAACATGCCAAATTGTAAAGTCCATCGATGCTAGGAAGAAACTGCATCAACTAACGCGCAAAATAACCAGCTAACATCATAATGACAGGATCAAATTCACACAAAACAATATTAACTTTAAATGTAAATGGGCTAAATGCTCCAATTAAAAGACACAGATTGGCAAATTGGATAAAGAGTCAAGACCCATCAGCATCAGTGTGCTGTATTCAGGAAACCCATCTCACGTGCAGAGACACACATAGGCTCAAAATAATGGGATGAAAGAAGATCTACCAAAAAAATGGAAAACATAAAAAGGCAGGGATTGCAATCCTAGTCTCTGATAAAACAGGCTTTAAACCAAAACAGATCAAAAGAGACAAAGAAGACCATTACATAATGGTAAAGGGATCAATTCAACAAGCCGAGCTAACTATCCTAAATACATATGCACCCAATACAGAAGCACCGATATTCATAAAGCAAGTCCTTAGAGACATACAAAGAGACTTAGACTCCCACACAATAATAATGGGAGACTTTAACACCCCACTGTCAACATTAGAAACATCAACAAGACAGAAAGTTCACAAGGATATCCAGGAATTGAACTCAGCTCTTCACCAAGTGGACCTAATAGACATCTATAGAACTCTCCACCCCAAATCAACAGAATATACATTCTTCTCAGCACCACACTGCACTTATTCCAAAATTGACCATATAGTTGGAAGTAAAGCACTCCTCAGCAAATGTAAAAGAACAGAAATTATAACAAACTGTCTCTCAGACCACAGTGCAATCAAACTAGAACTCAGGATTAAGAAAGTCACTCAAAACTGCTCAACTACATGGAAACGGAACAAACTGCTCTTGAATGACTACTGGGTACATAACGAAATGAAGACAGAAATAAAGATGTTCTTAGAAACTAGTGAGAACAAAGACACAACATGCCAGAATCTCTGGAACACATTTAAAGAAATGTGTAGAGGGAAATTTATAGCACTAAATGCCCACAAGAGAAAGCAGGGAAGATCTAAAATCAACACCCTAACATCACAATTAAAAGAACTAGAGAATCAAGAGCAAACACATTCAAAAGCTAGCAGAAGGCAAGAAATAAGTAAGATCAGAGGAGAACTGAAGGAAATAGAGATACAAAAAAACCCTTCAAAAAATCAATGAACCCAGGAGCTGGTTTTTTGAAAAGATCAACAAAATTGATAGACCGCTGGCAATACTAATAAGGAAGAAAAGAGAAAAGAATCAAATAGATGCAATAAGAAATGACAAAGGGGATATCACCACCGATCCCACAGAAATACAAAATACCATCAGAGAATACTACAAACACCTCTATGCAAATAAACTAGAAAATCTAGAAGAAATGGATAAATTCCTAGACACATACACCCTCCCAAGACTAAACCAGGAAGAAGGTGAATCCCTGAATAGACCACTAACAGGCTCTGAAATTGAGGCAATAATTAATAGCCTACCAACCAAAAACAGTCCAGGACCAGATGGATTCACAGCCAAATTCTACCAGAGGTACAAGGAGGAGCTGGTACCATTCCTTCTGAAACTATTCCAATCAATAGAAAAAGAGGGAATCCTCCCTAACTCATTTTATGAGGCCAGCATCATCCTGATACCAAAGGCTGGCAGAGACACAACCAAAAAAGAGAATTTTAGACCAATATCCCTGATGAACATCGATGCAAAAATCCTCAATAAAATACTGGCAAACCGAATCCAGCAGCACATCAAAAAGCTTATCTACCATGATCAAGTGGGCTTCATCCCTGGGATGCAAGGCTGGTTCAACATACACAAGTCAATAAACGTAATCCAGCATATAAACAGAACCAACGACAAAGACCACATGATTATCTCAATAGATGCAGAAAAGGCCTTTGACAAAATTCAACCACCCTTCATGCTAAAAATTCTCAATAAATTAGGTATTGATGGGAACGTATCTCAAAATAATAAGAGCTATTTATGACAAACCCACAGCCAATATCATACTGAATGGGCAAAAACTGGAAGCATTCCCTTTGAAAACTATCACAAGGCAGGGATGCCCTCTCTCACCACTCCTATTCAACATAGTGTTAGAAGTTCTGGCCAGGGCAATCAGGCAGGAGAAAGAAAGAAAGGGTATTCAATTAGGAAAAGAAGAAGTCAAATTGTCCCTGTTTGCAGATGACATTATTGTATTTAAAAAAACCCATCGTCTCAGCCCTAAATCTCCTTAAGCTGATAAGCAACTTCAGAAAAGTCTCAGGATACAAAATCAATGTGCAAAAATCACAAGCATTCTTATACACTAATAACAGACAGAGAGCCAAATCATGAGTGAACTCCCATTCACAATTGCTTCAAAGAGAACAAAATACCTAGGAATCCAACTTACCAGGGATGTGAAGGACCTCTTCAAGGAGAACTACAAACCACTGCTCAATGAGATAAAAGAGGACACAAACAAATGGAAGAACATTCCATGCTCATGGATAGGAAGAATCAATTTCATGAAAATGGCCATACTGCCCAAAATAATTTATAGATTCAGTGCCATCCCCATCAAGCTACCAATGACTTTCTTCACAGAATTTGGAAAAAACTACTTTAAAGTTCATATAGAAACAAAAAAGAGCCTGCATTGCCAGGACAATCTTAAGCCAAAAGAACAAAGCTGGAGGCATCATGCTACCTGACTTCAAACTATACTACAAGCCTACAGTAACCACAACAGCATGGTACTGGTACCAAAACAGAGATATAGACCAATGGAACAGAACAGAGCCCTCTGAAATAATAACACACATATACAATCAACCGATCTTTGACAAACCTGACAAAAACAAGAAATGGGGAGAGGATTCCCTGTTTAATAAATGGTGCTGGGAAAACTGGCTAGCCATATGTAGAAAGCTGAAACTGGATACCTTCCTTACACCTTATACAAAAATTACTTCAAGATGGATTAAAGACTTACATGTCAGACCTAAAACCATAAAAACTCTATAAGAAAACCTAGGCAATACCATTCAGGACATAGGCATGGGCAAGGACTTCATGTCTAAAACACCAAAAGCAATGGCAACAAAAGCCAAAATTGACAAATGGGATCTAATTAAACTAAAGAGCTTCTGGACAGCAAAAGAAACTACCATCAGAGTGAACAGGCAACCTATGGAATAGGAGAAAATTTTTGCAATCTACTCATCTGACAAAGGGCTAATATCCAGAATCTACAAAGAACTCAAACAAACCTACAAGAAAGAAACAAACAACCCCATCAAAAAGTGGGCAAAGGATATGAACAGACGCTTCTCAAAAGAAGACATTTATGCAGCCAACAGACACGTGAAAAAATGCTCATGATTGCTGGCCATCAGAGAAATGCAAATCAAAAGTACAATAAGATACCATCTCACACCAGTTAGAATGGTGATCATTAAAAAGTCAGGAAACAACAGGGGCTGGAGAGGATGTGGAGAAATAGGAACACTTTTACACTGTCGGTGGGACTGTAAACTAGTTCAACCATTGTGGAAGACAGTGTGACGATTCCTCAAGGATCTAGAACTGGAAATACCATTTGACCCAGCCATTCCATTACTGGTATATATGCAAAGGACTATAAATCATGCTGCTATAAAGACACATGCACACGTATGTTTATTGTGGCACTATTCACAATAGCAAAGACTTGGAACCAACCCAAATGTCCATCAATGATAGACTGGATTAAGAAAATGTGGCACATACACACCATGAAATACTATGCAGCCATAAAAAGGATGAGTTCATGTCCTTTGTAGGGACATGAATGAAGCTGGAAACCATCATTCTCAGCAAACTATCGCAAGGACAAAAAACCAAACACCGCATGTTCTCACTTATAGGTGGGAATTGAACAATGAGAACACATGGACACAGGGTGAGGAACATCACACACCAGGGCCTGTCGTGGGATGGGGGTAGGGGGAGGGAAAGCATTAGGAGATATACCTAATGTAAATGATGAGTTAATGGGTGCAGCACACCAATATGGCACATGTATACATATGTAACAAATCTGCACGTTGTGCTGATGTAGCCTAGAACTTAGAGTATAATTTAAAAAAAAAAAACAACAATATAAACACCAGGAGAACTTGATAAGACTTGGAGCTAATGTTAGATGCATAAATGCACATACACCAATGCATTTATGTCATATAAACATATAATCTTCCAAAATTTTTCACCAAATTTTGCTTCCTCATAGACTCCTGGAAAACAAAAGGACTCTCTTGGTCTCTGAATACTCTCCATCCTTGCCTCAATATAGATATACTCAAGATGGAAGCACTCAGAGTGTGGCTTGATCTGACTCCAAACTGATCTAGAATTGAAGGCTATTAGGAAGACTATTCTCACACATACTTGTACTTTGAAAGGTGGCTCTACAAATTGTCTGGAGGCCCATGGCCAATATCAACAGAGCTTTGTGAGGAAAGAGATCCCCCTAGCAGCGGTGGGCATTGTCATGCACAGCATGAATGCTCAATAAATGTACTAAATTGAACTAAAATTTTTAACAAGTATGAGGATGCACTAACATAAAATCAAAAACAAAAAAAAGTAAAATGATGCTGCGAGCTAATCAGGGCATAATTAATAGAAAGCTATTTCATATTATCATCTTAAGGCTAAAGGAAGCATTTTGGGAGTTAACTACGAGGATAAGTGATTCTAGGAAATGTGATACAGAAAAGGGGTTTGTGTCCCTGAGACTCCTCCCTTGTCTAGGGAGCAAGATTTCTCCTCCCATGTTGAATATCCTCACCCAAAAAGTGAGACAAAGTTTGCTCTAGTCCAGCAATAGACAGGATGGTACCAGGAGCTGAAATTATTTTTATAGGAATAGAAAGAAATTTCTGCAATAAGACTTAAAAATGTCAATTAAAACAAAGACAAATATACACGATGAAACACAACAGCATCCAATCAATGGGATAGGAGATTAAAATCATTTCATTAAAGGTTACAAATTATGCTGGATAGAAAGAATAACTTCTAGTGTTCCATAGAACTATAGGATGATTGACAATAATATAGTATAGTTTCAAGTAGCTAAAATAAGGAAGTTGAGTGTTACCAACACAAAGAAATTAT
This sequence comes from Hylobates moloch, assembly GCF_009828535.3. Classification (NCBI taxonomy): domain Eukaryota; kingdom Metazoa; phylum Chordata; class Mammalia; order Primates; family Hylobatidae; genus Hylobates; species Hylobates moloch. The sequence continues at coordinate 30,638,733 of NW_026652289.1, read as the reverse complement.
ATTTGAGATGATGGACGTGCTACTTACTCTGATCTGATCACTATACATGATATATATTGAAACACCACTGTATACTCCCCAAATATGTACAATTATTGTGTCAACTAAAATATGAAATAAAATAAAACAATTTTAAAATAAAAAAAGAAAAAGTTAATAGACTAATTTTTCAGTGTATCTAAGGCAATCAGAAAGATGAAAAAATATATATTGAGCTATCAACTGTATTCTCAAAACAAGAAGATTTATGTAACTGGTAACAAGTGATCACAAATGTGAAGAAGTCCTACTGCCTTCCTCCATATCTGATTGCAAATGTATGGAAAAAATCCAATGAAGGAGAAGTCTCCCAAGTTATGAATGGGATTGCTATGGCAAAGGGGAATGTTGGTAAATGTCAGAGCCCAGTCAGTTAAAAAGCAAGTTACTAAGAATGACAAGGATAAAATCCTATCCTTTTTGTGATTTCTTGATTTTACACATTTGCAGAATAATAACGGTGGAATACATACAGTATCAAGCATAGTTCTAAATGCTTTTTGTGCAGTAATTAATTTAATCCTCACAACAATCTGTAGGGTTGATACTATTACAATTAATCTCAATTTATAGATAAATTTATAGATGGGTAAACAGAGGCACAGAGCAGTCAACATTCTTGCCTAAGCTCACACAACTAGTAAGTGATAAAACTAGGGTTTTGTGCGTGGTGTCTTCATTACTACATGATACTACTTCTATGCTTGATGGCATACATACAAAATCTACCAATCATCTAGGTCATAAATTTCACAAAGAAGCACTATTGGCCAGAAGGGAGATTAGCTACAAAAATGCAGAGAAATGTAATACCACATGTCACTACTAAATAACTCAGAAAGAACACCCTTCTTCAAGCACTAATACTAATAATTTAGTACTATTTGAAGAAAAGTGTGTAGACAGCACACTGATGTGTTTTAAAGGTATTAATCATTTTGTAGCTGCCATCATCATCATCAAAGAATGCCCAGCAATTTATGACAGCACAGTTAATTAAAAGTGGACACTTCAGGAACCAATGAATTTAGATGACAGACTGTGCATTAGAGGCACCCCCCGCCCCAGCATATTACTGTAATAATGTTATGGTTCTCAGGGAAAAGAGATTTTATTCTCCTGTGAGAATAAAATGAAGAAGGAAAAGCAACTATCAGCTCTTTCTGATGGGAAAAGTAAGGCTTTCTTGCAAGCCTGTCCAGCTCTTGTCTTCAAGTTAACAACCCCATACGGCTAATGAATTCTGGTTTCTCTAAGAGGGTGGTATACAGCATCCACACACAGCCTCTCATCGCAGGGCAGGTCCTGTAGCTTATAGTGCCTGGAGAATGCACAGGGGCCATAATCCATCAGGAAGAGGGCTGGTAAATTGCACGAACTTTGCCATTTGTCTGCTAGTGTGCGAAGAGAGCTTTATGTCAATCCTAAAGCAACAAACTCTTCTCAGAGCACTATAAATATCCAGGATGGCAAAGCAGGTTACCTAGGGGATGGTTATTTGCATTATAAAAGATTCCTCCTTTTCAAAAAGATTCCCTTCCAGATGTGTTAAAACAGAGGTCTCTTAAGTGTCCTTAAATGTGATTTATAAAATTATATTTACACAAGGTTTTAGAAAGAGAAAGAACAACTAATGTTTATTAAGTGCCGTGTTTCCTGCCACTTATTATCTTCTTTAATCTTCACAGCCACAAATGAAAGAAAAGCAAGCCAAACAAACTTGCAAAAAAATGTGATAGGAAATCCGATGGGTAAAAATGTCAAATTCCAGGCCAGGCGCAGTGGCTCACGCCTGTAATCCCAGCACTTTGGGAGGCCGATGTGGGTGGATTATGAGGTCAGGAGATCGAGACCATCCTGGCTAACACACGGTGAAACCCCACCTCTACTAAAAATACAAAAAAATTAGCCGGGCGTGGTGGTGGGCGCCTGTAGTCCCATCTACTCGGGAGGCTGAGGCAGGAGAATGGCGTGAACCCGGGAGGCAGAGCTTGCAGTGAGCCGAGATAGCGCCACTGCACTCCAGCCTGGGTGACAGAGCAAGACTCCGTCTCAAAAAAAAAAAAAAAAAAACGTCAAATTCCATCTTTGCAATGGAAAAGCACTGAACTGGTGCCCCAGAACCTGGCTGACTCTCCCAGGGCTGCTACTAAACTGGACAAGACCCAGGAGCCCCTGAGAGCTCAGTCAGGTGTCCATGTATAAAACGAAGGCTGATGAACAGGAACTTTAAAATCCCTTTCTGAAGAAACAATCCGTGCTTCCTGATCTACAGTAGTTCAGTCCAATGTCAGTAGCGATGACAAATGCTTTTAAGAGAAAATTAAAGTAGGAACGGGCTTTTTTGCTTTACAGCTCTTTTTTTTTTTTTTTAAAGATGATTAAAGAGATACCCATAGCTTTCATCAGATTCAATTAGTAGTTCTCCTGTAAGCCTAGGAAATAAAAAAAAGAACAGAGCACAATTAACCTTAATCTATTGATTTCATTTTATTTTAACATATGTCTCTATTTACGGGACAAAACCAATTAAAACTACCGAAAGGTTTTCATACAGGAATTGGTGGCAGAAGAACAGCTGTACATAATCGTAGCTATAACAAGAAACAATACAAATGAAAGAAAAGTGCAGTGTTTTTAGTCAACGTAATCTGTGTTTTATATATTGGCTTGTTATGAGTCATTATACAATCTCAAAATCAAGAAAAGGATTACGTGCACTGTTTCGACATTGACTCCTCTTGTCCACAGTTTCATGAAGACCCAGCTGATGGATGCCATTGTTAATCTCATCTTCTTCCTTTAGTGTCTATGCTATTAATAGCTATGTCAATGCTGACGGTAATATAAGACAGAACAAGAATCTCTCAATTTTAATAGTTTAAGTCAAGTAAGAAATGCAGTTAAGTGGTTAGAATACCAACCTGGGAGTCACCTACTTTGACTTCTCCATTACTCACCTATTCTAAGATGACATGTCACATTTCAATGTGTCCATTTACCCATTTATAAGACACTAGACTCTAAGTGGTTTTTTAAGACCTTTTGTGAAAGGTTCTGGGACACTGTGCAGTGATAACATCTTCAACACCTCTCTTTCATCATTTTTAACTCTAGTTCTTCCTTTTTAAGCTAAGCTTAAATCTCATGTTCTCCATGGGACTTGTACCATTAAACTACGAACCACAGTTATGTACTTAGAGTTAACACCTGCTATTGATCACTTACCTTGTCCCAGCCTTCCTGCTAGTAGTATAAAATACATTGTCACTTTTTATTCTCACCTGATAATTAAGAGGTAACAAATAGTTTTCTCATTTTATAGGAGAAGAAACAAGGGCTTAAAGAGTTTAAGGAACTTGTCCAAGATGGGATTTGTTTTTTGTTTTTTGTTTTTTTTCTTTGAAACAGAGTCTTGCTCCGTCACCCAGGCTTTCTGGGTTCAAGCAATTCTCCTGCCTCAGCCTTCCGAGTAGCTGGGATTACAGGTGCCCACCACCATACCCGGCTAATTTTTTGTATTTTTAATAGAGATGGGGTTCACCACATTGGCCAGACTGGTCTCAAACTCCTGACTTCGTGATCTGCCCACCTCCGCCTCCCAAAGTGCTGGGATTACAGGCATGAGCCACCGTGCCCTACCCAAGATGGGAATTTTATAATGTTTGTTTGACTTCCTCCCCCAAATTTTATGCTTCTAATTACTGTATGGCATTATTTCTAGGAATTCCTTCTGGAGATTCTTATAGAAGTTATGCTTGATACTTATAAATCAGAATTTAATCACAGTTACTTATGTTACTCTCTAGATATTTTGAATATATATTTTCTTGCTGAAGTGGACATCTGTCTTTCACTGATCTGAAAATCAATGTGTAGAAGAAGGAATAAGAAGAGGAAGAGAAGAAAAAAGAGAAGTAGGAGGAAGGAAGGCAGGAAGGAAGGAAGGCAGGAAGGAAGGAAGGAAAGAAGGAAGGAAGGGAGGGAGGGAGGGAAGGAAAGAAAAAAACACATTTAACTTCTCTCACTACTAGAATAAGATATGTTGTTTAGGTCACATCTATCACAGATGCTAACTGAAGACACTGATACAAAACCTGACTAACATAGGGAAACAGCAAGGTGTGTGCATCTATTTTTAATGTCACAAACTTCAGTGGAGAGAGTGTGGTTCTGGATCCAGCTATTGTGGTAGTAGCTTCTTGATTTGGCCACTTCCTAACTGTGATAGAAGCAGCAGCAGCCGGGCGCGGTGGCTCACGCTTGTAATCCCAGCACTTTGGGAGGCCAAGGCGGGTGGATCACGAGGTCAGGAGATCGAGACCATGGTGAAACCCCGTCTCTACTAAAAATACAAAAAATTAGCTGGGCGTGGTGGCAGGCGCCTGTAGTCCCAGCTACTTAGAGAGGCTGAGGCAGGAGAATGGCGTGAACCCGGGAGGCGGAGCTTGCAGTGAGCCGAGATTGCGCCACTGCACTCCAGCCTGGACGACAGAGCGAGACTCCGTCTCAAAAAAAAAAAAAAAGAACCCGCAGCAATCTTTGGTGGCTGGTTTATACTGTGCCTTCTCGGTGTAATCCCTGCAAGCTTAGAGTATGTGTTTTGAGTTCCCAATAATTCTGGGCTCTCTATAACCTGTAGTATATTCCTTTCTGCTGAAATTAACTAGCATTCATTTTATATCTGCAAATAACCCTGATCAATATCTTGTCACATTAGTTTTAGTTCCCATATTAGTTATTTATTGTTGTGCAACAAATTACTCCCAAATTTAATGGCTTAAAAAATACATGTTTATTATCTCAGAGTTTCTGTGGATTAAGAATATGGGCCTGACTTAGATGGGTTCTCTGTTCCATGGTCACTCACAGGATTGTAATCAATTGCTGGCCCAAAGGTTTAAGGTTTCATCTGAAGGTTCAGCTAGGCAAAGGATTCTCCTTTAATTTTACTCAGTGATTGTTGGCAGCATTCAATTTCCTGAAGGCTGTTGGGCTGGAGGCCTTACTTCATTGCTGGCTATAGACCGAATGCCTTTCCTAATTCCTTATCATGCAGGTCTCTTCCACGTGGAATCTGGCTTCATCAAAGTGTGCAAAAGAAGAAAGCAACAGAGGCAGTCTGCTAGCCCATCTTTTGTACCCTAATCACAGAAGTGACTTCCTGTCACCTTTGCCCTACTCTATTGGAATCAAGTAACATGCAAGGATGAAGATTACACAAGGACATAAATACCAAAAGGCAGATGTTATGGTTAATTTATTTTATGTGTCAACGTGGCTAGGCCACAGTACCCAGATATTTAGTGAAACACCAGTCTAGATGTTGCTTTCTCTCTCTCTCTCTCTCTAAACACACACACACACACACACACACACACACACACCATGCACACCCTATTAGTTCTGTTTCTCTAGAGAACTCTGATTAATACAGTGGGGTTCATTGAGGTCCTCTTAAAATTTTGCCTTCTGCAGTACCAAAAGGAAAGTAATAGAGTTTAATGTTGGACAACGCTCCACTGCAAAAAAATCTCAAATGTATTTATGGAGCCATTTTAGTGCAGCATGGGGCCTTAAAAAACATCTGGCCTGGCCGGGCGCGGTGGCTCACGCTTGTAATCCCAGCACTTTGGGAGGCCAAGGTGGGTGGATCACGAGGTCAGGAGATCGAGACCACAGTGAAACCCCGTCTCTACTAAAAATACAAAAAAATTAGCCAGGCGTAGTGGCGGGTGCCTGTAGTCCCAGCTACTCGGAGAGGCTGAGGCAGGAGAATGGTGTGAACCCGGGAGGCGGAGCTTGCAGTGAGCCAAGATTGCGCCACTGCACTCCAGCCTGGGCAACAGCAAAAAAAAAAAAAAAAAAAAAAAAACAAACATCTGGCCTAACTCTGTTCGTTTATAGAGGTAAAAACTGGGTTCTGGATGGTAATGACTTAATGAAGTTCTATTTAGGAACCAAGCCAGGAGGAGAACTCAGTTTTCTATTTTGATGCTCTTACTATTGTCTGATAAGTTATCCCAAGTTGAAAGTGGAGAATTATACCTGGTGGCCTAATACTGATTATAGTAAAGGAAAATCTTCATGGACTAATGGAGCAGGGTAGTTCTACCCTTCAGTTGTTCTTCCCATAATGGGCAATGGTTTTGTGCTGGTGCCCTCTATCCTTCAGCCGAAACTCCCTAATGATCAGTAGCGTGCATATCCAAGTCAGCCGTCTGAGGTCATGGATGCTGCCTTTGGCTATGAAATAGAACAAAACTAACTAGCCATGAGGGGATTAACCCCTGACCTTGGCCCCATTAGTGCTGAGCTCTAACCAACTGTTGGACACATATCATATTGTTTGTCTTTAAAACTATGCTTGAATCTGCTATATTACTTTCTCATTAACATCTAGTAGCTGGGAATAATTTAATGGATTTTTTCCAGTGCTTTTTATCAGTACAAAATGTTGATGAATAAGTATATAAAAAATTAAACTTGGATTTTTAAAATATTTAATTATATTATTATCATTATCCCTATTTAATAAATGGTGCTGGGAAAACTGGCTAGCCATATGCAGAAAACTGAAACTGGACCCCTTCCTTACACCTTATATACAAATTAACTCAAGATGGATTAAAGACTTAAATTTAAAACCCAAGACTATAAAAAAAAAAACCCTAGAAGAAAATGTAGGCAATACCATTCAGGACACAGGCACGGGCAAAGATTTTTGTTTTGTTTTGTTTTGTTTTTTTTGAGACAGAGTCTCTCTCTGTCGCCCAGGCTGGAGTGCAGTGGTGCAGTCTCGGCTCACTGCAAGCTCCGCCTCCCAGGTTCACGCCATTCTCCTGCCTCAGCCTCTCCAAGTAGCTGGGACTACAGGTGCCCGCCACCTCGCCCGGCTAATTTTTTGTATTTTTAGTAGAGACGGGGTTTCACCGTGGTCTCGATCTCCTGACCTCATGATCCGCCCGCCTCGGCCTCCCAAAGTGCTGGGATTACAAGCGTGAGCCACCGTGACCGGCCAGGCACGGGCAAAGATTTTATGATGAAATCACCAAAAGCAATTGCAACAAAAGCTAAAATTGACAAATGGGATCTAATTAAACTGAAGAGCTTCTGCACAGAAAAAGAAACTATCATTGGAGTGAACGGGCAATCTACAGAATGGGAGAAAAGTTTTGTAATCTACCATGTGACAAAGGTCTAATATCCAGAATTTCCAAGGAACTTAAACAAATTTCCAAGAAAAAAAATAAACGGCCCCATCAAAAAGTAGGCAAAGGAGATGAACAGATACTTCTCAAAAGAAGACATTTATGCAGCCAACAAACATGAAGAAAAGCTCAACATCACTGATCATTAGAGAAATGCAAATCAAAACCACAATGAGATACCATCTCACGCCAGTCAGATGGTGATTATTAAAAAGTCGAGAAAAAACCGATGCTGGCAAGGATGTGGAGAAATAGAAAGGCTTTTACACTGTTAGTGGGAATGTGATTAGTTCATCCATTGTGGAAGAGAGTGTGGTGATACCTCAAGGATCTGGAACCAGAAATACCATTTGACCCAGAAATACAATTTGACCCATATATCCCATTACTGGGTATATACCCAAAGGAATATAAATCATTCTATTATAAAGATACATGCACACTTCTGTTTATTACAGCACTATTCACAATAGCAAAGACATGGAACTAATCTAAATGTACATCAATGATAGACTGGAAAAGAAAATGTGGTACATATACACCATGAAATACTATGCGGCCATAAAAAGGAATGAGATCATGTCCTTTGCAGGGACATGGGTGAAGCTGGAAGCCATTATCCTCAGCAAACTAACACAGGAACAGAAGACAAAACATCACATGTTCTCACTTGTAAGTGGCTGTTGAACAATGAGAACACATGGACACAGGGAGGGGAACAACACACACCAGGGCCTGTTAGGGAGCAGTGACGAGGGGAGGGATAGCATTAGGACGAATACCTAATGTATGCGGGACTTAAAACCTAGATGATGGGTTGATAGGTGCAGCAAAACACCATGGCACACATATACCTATGTAAAAACCCTGCACGTTCAGCACATGTATCCCGGAACTTAAAGTGAAAAAAATTTTTAAAAAATTTAAAAGGAAAAGAAAATCCTGAAATATGAATTAGTAGGTGAAAAAATGCCACTATAATAGATGTTCTTGTTTACAGCTGTCTACGTTTGGTGGGAAATCTAAGGCTGAATTGTCAAACACTGCACTACACCTAGGTGTTTGAGGCAATTTGTGGAGATTAAAAGCTTGGGTTTTCTAATGCACATCAACAATAAATCCTGTTGCTTCTTCTTGTCCAGTACAAATCAATACTTTTAGATAAGAAGCATTGATTACAAATTATTTTAAGCAGTTATTTTAAAATAACATCCAAGATTAAGTGAGAGTTTGACTTAAAGTCATTTAATCAAGGATACTAAATTAAAAGATTACTCTGCCCAGGTATGGTGGTTTGCAGAAGGAAAGGTGATGATCATTAGTATGCACCATGCGAGGTGCTTAAAGTGGTTTACAACATTTGATGCTTGCTGCAAACCAAGAGACAGAATTTATTATTATTATTATTATTATACTTTAAGTTCTAGGGTACATGTGCACAATGTGGTATACATGTGCCATGTTGGTTTGCTGCACCCATCAGTTCATCATTTACATTAGGTATTTCTCCTAATGCTATCCCTCCCCCAGTCCCCCACCCCACAACAGGCCCCAGCGTGTGATGTTCCCTGCCCTGTGTCCAAGTGTTCTTTGTTTAATTCCCACATATGAGTGAGAACATGCAGTGTTTTGGTTTTCTGCAAGAGACAGAAATTTTTATCCATATTCTCTTGCTCAGAAAACTTAGGGTCAAAGAAATTCAATCACATCCCCAAAGACACAGTTCCCAGTCTGAGAGCAGAAATAAAATGTAAGTCTATTCACCCATCTCAAGTTCTTTTCACTATGTTCTCTAGATATCAGAATATATTTAGCACATATATTATAAGGTTGGGTTATTTTTCCTACCATTGTTCCCTCTTCCTCACTTCTCATCTCCCAAAAAGACACTCTTCTAATCATCCCCTCTTAATCTCTCTCACTCTTGTGTACACGTGCATGCACATAACCCCCCACCCCACTGCCACCACGCACACTTGTGGCAGAGAGACCAAAAAGCAGGACTACTACTTGGGATCCAGAACTCCAGCATAGACTCCATCTGTCACTGCAGTCAAGTCACTAATCTCAGCTGCCTCATTGGTAAACAGATATGTTTCCTATAATTTTATCTCTAAGTGTATAACTGGCCAGGCGTGGTGGCTCAAGCTTGTAATCCCAGCACTTTAGGAGGCCGAGGCAGGCGGATCACGAGGTCATGAGATCAGGAGATTGAGACCATCCTGGCCAACATGGTGAAACCCTGTCTCTATTAAAATACAAAAAATTAGCTGGGCATGGTGGTGCACACCTGTAGTCCCAGCTACTCGGGAGGCTGAGGCAGGGGTGGGGTTGGGGGTGGAATCGCTTGAACCCGGGAGGTGGAGCTTGCAGTGAGCCAAGATCATGCCACTGCACTCCAGCCTGGGCAACAGAGCGAGACTCCGTCTCAAAAAAACAAACAAACAAAAAGTGTATAACTGTTTATTATCAAGTATTGTTATACTTTAACATCTGTGCTCTTTCAAAAAGTATATAACTAATTGCCTATCATCAAACATTTTTATACTTTAACATCTATACTTCCCTAAGTGAAGAGGAGAATTGATAATATCTGGTTACTTTTATTCCTCTGCACCATCAGCAATTTCAAGCCTTCAATCCTACCTTGTCCAATATGGCAGCCATCCATAGTCTCAAGTGGCTATTGAGTGCTTAATATGTGGCTGATACAACTTAGGAAGTGAATTTTAATTTAATTTAATTTAAATTTTAATTTAAAACCAAAGGTGAGATTTTTTTCGCTGGGACTGATTGCACTATAAGCATTGAAGTTTCAGCATCTGAACTGAAATGTGCTCTTAACTATAAAATACACATCAGATTTCAAAGTGTTAGTTTAGAAACCAGCATACAAAAATCTCATTAATTTTGTATTAATCACATGTTGAAATGATAATACTTTAGCTATATTGGCTTAATTCAATATATTATTAAAATTAATTTAACCTGTCTCTCTTTTTAAAACATTTTATTTTGACAACTAGAATAACTAAAATGTGTGAGTCACATTATATTTCTAATGGACAGGGCAGCTGTAATTGTCTTTTAGCAATGTAATAGGTCCAAGATGGGGTTTGGATATCTGTTTGTCTTCAGGTAATCCTTCAGTTCAGCTGCTATTGAGAATGACTGACAGAAGTTACAGCAAAGATTTTGTGTATCAACTCCTTTGTTTGTGATTTATTCTCTAAAATAATGTGATTAAATAATCTTGCTTTTTTTTGGTCATCTGTCTGTATCTTAACTGAAAAAAAAAAAGTTCTTAATCTATTAACAGTTTACAGGACCCAAGTATTGCAGAGGGGTTGTTATATCCAACTAATTTTAAACATTACCATAAAGCTGTGCCTGGGGCCGGCTTTACACAAATTATATTCTCTAGAGACAAAAGAGAGCCACCTTCTGAAAGCCAGCCATCCTTCACGTACACTGCAAAGGAGTTCCAGTGGTGAGATGGCACTGTTTTTGTGTGTGTGTGCTTTGGTTTGAGTCTAGTGACAACAGTTATGATAAGGATTAAAGACCCTGGGAGGGGAGAGTGGTGGACATAGTAGACTTCCCCTTAACATTCCCCCACCTACCTTCTGGTGTGTCTTTCTCTTTGCGAAAACCAGAAGACTAAAAACCGTATTATATACATTCCCGCAAAGCTTGGCTAGCAGATATGATTTAGACTTGGCAGATTCTATGCATCCATGTGAAATTTGGAAAGTGGGATGTGAACGTGGAGGCCACATCCAGTAGCCATGTTAAAGGAAATGAGGAAAATTTCCTTTTTACCTAAAATATATCAAATATTATCACTTCATCAAATCATCATTACAAAATTATTAATAACCTATGTTTTACTCATTTTTTTCATATGAAGTCTTTAAAACATATTATATATTTTACACTTCTTGTCCATCTGCATTTGGACTAACCACTTTTCAAGTACTCAATTGCCACCTGTGGTTGCACAGTGTAGCTCTAGGGCCGGGGTTAACAAACTTGTTCTGTGAAAATCAGATAGAAATATTTTAGGTTTGTGAGACACAGTTTCTATTGCATTCTATTGTCTCCTTTTTCTTGTTTCTGTTTTTAAAGATACTTTTAAAAATCTAAAAGCCATTTTTACCTCGTGCATGATCCAATTACGGGCTGCCTAAGGCTATGATTTTCAGTCCCTACTCTAGAGTGTGAAAATCAGCCCTTCTGAGGGTTCTCTAACTTCTATGCTAAATCCTGCCTGCTTCTAGTAGCAAGAGTAGATTCTGTTTTCCACAGTTGAATTTGGCAAATTTATAGAGAACATTATTCACCTCGTTCTACAGTGTAAGGAAACGGAGACTGCAAGACTTTAAGCAACTTTCCAAGGTCATATAGCTTCTAAGTGACAGAGTTAGAAAGAGAATCCATAACTGCTCAAATCCAAAGCTGAAAATTTTATGCACTGCATCATTGGCTCTCCATTATTATTAAGACTTTCTTTAGCTTGAGTAATGAACCTTCACTGATCCATTTATTTGGCTTACAAATATTTATTGAATGACCACTATGCAAAATATATGAATAATAGGAACAATGCCTTTGATCCACATTTAAGCACATTTTTTAAAAGGCTCAAGTTTTTGCTATGGTGAATAGTGCCACTACAAACATACATGTGCATGTGTCTTTATAGCAGCATGATTTTTAATCCTTTGGGTATATACCCAGTAATGGGATGGCTGGGTCAAATGGTATTTCTAGTTCTTGATCCATGAGGAATCGCCACACTGACTTCCACAATGGTTGAACTAGTTTACAGTCCTAAATGTCCAACAACGATAGACAGGATTAAGAAAATGTGGCACATGTACACCATGGAATACTTTGCAGCCATAAAAAATGATGAGTTCATGTCCTTTGTAGGGACATGGATGAAGCTGGAAACCATCATTCTGAGCAAACTATCGCAAGGACAAAAAACCAAACACCGCATGTTCTCACTCATAGGTGGGAATTGAACAATGAGAACACATGGACACAGGAAGGGGAACATCACACACCGGGCACTGTTGTGGGGTGGGGTGAGGGGAGGGATAGCATTAGGAGACATACCTAATGCTAAATGACGAGTTAATGGGTGCAGCACACTATCATGGCACATGGATACATATGTAACAAATCTGCACGTTGTGCACATGTACCCTAAAACTTAAAGTATAATAATAATAAAATTAAAAAAAATAAATAAATAAAGGCTCAAGTTTTCTATCAATTTATGAGATACAAAATGAAGTGGAAAATTGACAATTATTTGCTTACTTCAATCAATGTAGACAGCAAGTCAGATAATTCAGACTTGATCCAGTTAACCCCAAATTGGCAGAGATACAAACATTTTGTGTTCTCTGTCTTAATCTGTTTTGTGTTACCATAACAGAATACCTGAGACTGGGTAATTTATAGCAAACAGGAATTTACTGGCTCACAGTTCTGGAAGCTGAGAAGTCCAAGACAGAAGGGCCACATCTCGTGAGGACCTTCTTCCTGTGTCATTCCATGGCAGAAAGCAAAAGGGCAAAAGAGGGCAAAACAAAGAGAACAAGAGAGGGCCAAACTTGGCTTTTATAACAAACCCACTCTCGATAACAAACTCACTCTCATGATAATGACATTAATCCATTTGTAAGGTTAGAGCTGTCATGATCTATTAATCTCTTCTTAAAGGTCCCACCTGTCAATATGATTGCACTGGGGATTAAATTTCCAACACATGAACTTTAGGAGAGACATTCAAACCATAGCATTCTCACTCTTTTTCTAATTCAAACACTTTGTGAGCTTCAGACATAAGGAGATACTAAAATAGATAAAGAATCAAGCAGTTACAGGCTACATTTAAAATAACATTATGGAATGATCAGTCCTTAGGCTAATATGTTAGTTTTTTTTTCAGCGCATTTACTTAGCTGCATGCTTGTTCACTCCCGCTAGTTTTTGGCAGTTGTCCTCCAACACTTTATGCCTTTCCTAATATACTGCAAGTGGATCACTTATTATTTCTCTTTTAAACATTTAATAATGTCCCATATCTTAAATCGGTTTCTCTTTGGACGAGCTATCCATTATCAACCTTCCTGAAACTGCAATTAAAATACAAACTAGATATTTATGATGATGTATGATATTCTTCATTTAAAACCCCCAAATAAACCTCTTTCTGTTCAATGCCTCTACCCTATAATTGTACATATGAACTACACTGGATCATCTCTTTTGAGAATATTGATGATCTTATGTTCATCTATGGAATTCCCACTATGTTCAAAGCAGTGATATCCAAAGGGTGAAATTCCTAGTAAGTATGAATAAATAATATATTTCATAAGGGAAGCCAAAAGCCAAGGATTCTTCTCTCATTTTGATTTTCCTTTTTCAATTCATGTGGCAACTGACATTACTTTTATTAAGGGCTATAGTTTCCTCCGTAACAAATAGTTGTATTGTCAGGTTGGTTCTAGAGATTTTGGGAGTAACTCTCTTCTCTGGAAAGGTTACAAATACCCAGATCAAGGACTGGGAGCTTGAGCCATAACTCCATTAGCTTTAGGGGTGATTTCAGAGTATTTCTGAAGAATCAGTCCAAATGGAATAATATTTTTTTTTTGGTACTGTTAAGTGTGGTCCGAAACTTTTTTTCCTTACGTCAAGATGGAGGAAGGAAGTGCCAATACCAGGAGAAAAGGAAAAAAATTATTCCTCAAAGGCTGAGAAGGAAATTTAGGACAGCTCCAAACCATTAACTGGGGTTACTAAGAAAGCAGGTACTTAAAATATTTTGATTTAATTATTCAAAAAATTGACTTTATTCGTCTAAGCTGTGAAATAATTTTCATTAGGAATATAATAAGTATTAATAATAATTTGATCAGAATGGCATAATTCAAGAGCTAAAAGGTGAAATCGAGGGTTGAACTGACTTTTCAGTATGCCTGTATACATACATATATGTTTGTATGTATACATATGTTTTTAATTAAATGCTGAGAAATTACAGAAAGAGACAGAGCTATAGCAATTTAAATCATGTTTTTATCATTCTCGTCTTCTTTTGCAATATAAATGAAGTTTGAAAAAATTTTAGTAGACTAGTTGGCCATGAAATGGTTCGGTTTTTATGCATATTCACTAAACTCACAAATTTAAGAAAGTATCTTCAGGCTTTTCAGCCTATTCAATTTTTCTTTTTAATTATAGGGTGAAAATGCTTATGAACAATTTGCAATGTCAATTGACAGCCTCCCTGTGAATAGTTTATATCTCTCACACTAATATGTGCAAAATATCATTGCCCCCTCTTATGCATATCTAGCAACACCAACATCTTAGAGGCACTCAAAAAGGTGTAAAGGTAAGGGAAGAGTTTCCACTGCATTAAAAATATTTTTGTATTATTTTTATGTTACTGAGACTTATTATTATAATAACTTGCTTTCTAACATTGCTTTCTAATTGCTCCAAACTTTCAAAAAACCAAAACTTTGAAAGCTATGATAACAAGCCATTTTCAATGTACCCAAAGAACAAAATAGGTATATGTGAAGGTAAGTGCAAAACTTAAAAGTAATTTGTTGTTACCCTTTCTCTAAAGCAAAAAAGATCTGAGTTTGAATCCTGATGCATCCTCTCTTTGAGTGGGCAAGTTATTTAACCTTTTCAACATTTCTAAATCTCTCTAAAATTGTTGTGAGAATAAACAAAATAATTTCATGTACACATATATTACCTTACAAAAATAAGGTACTGAATAAATGATCATTATTATTTTTTGTGTTATCAGGAAAAGTGTGATTTTAAGGACAGGAAGTGGCATCTAAATCTGTAAGTATATGGATGTTCCTTATCTGTAGTAGACATAGGCTGTTTTATATTGTCCTAAGCCACAACAAAAGTAAAAGAAGTTTATATGTATTAAATTATAGTTGACCCTTTAACAACATGGAGGTTAGGGTTGTTGACACCCCATGTATCCAAAACTTTCATATAACTTTTGACTCCCTAAAAACTTTACTAATAGTCTACTATTGACCGGAAGACTTACTGATAACATAAATAGTCAATTGATACACATGTTGTACGTTATATGTATTATATGCTGTATTCTTACATGTAAGCAAGCTAGAGAAAAGAAAATGTTAATAAAAACATGAGCATTTATTACATTTATTATTCATTAAGTGGCAGTGGATCATCATAAAGGTCTTTATTCCTGTCATCTTCACATTGAGTAGGCTGAGGAGGTCGAGGAATAGGAGCAGTTGTGGCGAAAGAAAATCTGCGTATAAGTGGACCTGCACAGCTTGAACCCATGTTGTTCAAGGGTCGACTGTATTTTAAATACAGATCAATTGCCTAAGAGTTAGAATAGCCAGCACTGTTAAACAGGGACAGGTACAATTTTGTATAATGCAGAGAACTCTATCTCTAGTAATTTTAAAGATAATTCACAAAACAATTTGCATTTGCCTTTTTGTAACACTTACCTTTTAGAAATGATCGTGTGTATCCATAAATTCAAGAAACAGTTTATTACAGTGGTTAGAGCATAAACTTTGAAAGCAGCCAGTGATGTGCCAGAATCAGCACTTGAGATAATTATTAACTAAATATTCAGATACTGCAAACCTGTAGTTAAACTATGGGTAGCTTGAAATTGGCCATGGTGGAGCATTTACACTGTGGAAATTGACAAATGCTATAAATCTAGGTCTCCCCCACAACCACCACCTGATTTGCCAGAAACTACTGATTCAGATATATATCTGTTTAAATGCCAACTTTAACACGTAATAGTTTATATCCTTTAGTATCTTATCTTGCCTTTCTTTCTCGCAACTTCCAAGTCTAGAAAATGATATAATTATTTATAGTCATAAGGTTGCTTTGAGGATTGTGTTAACTTACATAATCATCTAGTGCACATTCAATAAATGGTGGTTCATATTAATAAGCCAAAATCATAAAAAAGACAAGAAAGAGAAAATCAGAAACTAAAGGAAAAGGAAAAACTTTCTGAGAACAGTGAATTTTTGCTGTATTAATAGGTATCATTAGGCAAGAGATTCTAGACCTATAATAGAGAAAAAAAAAATCCACTCCAGTCAATGCTTCACTCACCACGAAGAGATTGTTTGGTGTTTGTTCACTCTCTCCAAAGGGTGGGATAGGAGAATCAGTTCTACTAGACGTGTTTTCTTGGTTAGCTTGTTGCTCTGGGATCGGCTCATATAAGCTTTCCATAGAGCCCTCCTGCAATACAGAGATTTATGAGTCAAGGAATAACAGAATAATAATTTTCCTTGAAAAGGTGCCTAATTTATCCACCCACCTTTATATAGTACTTTATTTAAATTATCCTGGGCATAGGGATTAAGAGTTTACAGTATGCTAACTTTCAACTGTGAACAATACAGTAAAGCCAGGAATTATTACACAGCCAGGAATCATTATTCCCACCATTATTACAGAGCCAAGAATTTAAACAAGAGTCTAAGTGTTGCAGAGGCAGGCACACAATGAGGGACTTCCTCAAGAGGTATGTTGAAGACATTAAGTTCAAAAAACTAAATAAATGCCTTTTGAGACACCAATAAACTGTTTTGGTCACAGATTTGAGTTACATGTATATCTCTAATTGGTACCACCTCCCTTTTTAAGAAATACAATCTGCTGTACTTAGCTTTCTCAACTGTAAAGTAGCAGTTTCAAAGGCAGAGGAGGTGAAGCAAGATGGCAGAATAGAAAGCTCCACTGATGGTTTCTCCACAATAAGGACACCAAGTTAACAACTATCTACACAGAAAAACAACACCCTCATAAGAATCAAAATTCAGGTGAGCACTCATAGTGCCTGGTTTTAACATCAAAGCACTGAAGAGATAGAAAAAACAGTCCCAAACCTCTGATGCCACTCCTCCCCTACCATGGCACCGGCGGCCTGGTGTGGAGAGCATCTCTGGGCTCTGGGGGAGGAAGAACACAGCCATTGTGCAGCATTGAACTTAGTGCTGTCCTTTTAGAGAAGAAAGAAAACCCAGACCAAACTCAGCTGATGCCCAGCCATAGATGGAGCATTTAAACCAGCCCTGGCCAGAAGGGAATCTCCGATCCCAATGGTCCAAAGTTGAGTGCCTGCAAATCTTGTCGCCCAGGGCTGCAGCACTCTGTGTCTCCAGTAAACTTGAAAGGCCGTCTAGAACACAAGGACTGCAACTCCTACGGGTGTCCCAGTGTGAACTAAGCCCAGAGACAGTAGACTGAGAGGGCATGTGACACACTGAGACACCGGTTGGGGCAGCCAAGGGAGTGCAGGCATCACCCTGCCCCTAACCCTACACTGCATATCTTGAGGCTCCAAAAGAGACCCCTTCCTTCTGCTTGAGGAGAGAAGGAAGTGTAGGGAGGCCTTTGTCTTGCATCGAGGGTACCAGCTCAGCCATAGCATAATAGGGCACTGGTGAGAGTCATGAGGTACCCCCCTTCCAGGCCCTAGCTCCCAGATGACATTTCTAGGCAACCCTAGGCCAGAAGGAAACCGCTGCCCTGAAGGAAAGGATTCAGTCCTGGCAGTATTCATTACCTGCTAACTGAAGAGCCCTTGGGCCCTGAATAGCTAGCAGTGATACCCAGGTACTACATCAAGGGCCTTGGGAAAGCCTCTGAGACTTAGTGGCTTCAGATGAGAATCAACACATTACCAGCTGTGGTGGCTACAGAGCAAAACTCCTTCTGTTTGAGAAAAGCAGAGGGAAATGCAAAGGGGACTTTATCTTGCACCTTAGGTACCAGTACAGCCACATGGGGGTAGAGCACCGACTGGGCTCTTGTAGTCTCTTATTTCAGGACTGTATGCTTGGATGGCATTTCTGGATGTGCCCTGGGCCAGAGAGGAGTCCAGTGCCCTGCAGGGTAAGTCCGAGGCCAGGTAGCATTCACAAAAAGCTGACTTAAGAGACCTTGGGCCTTAAGAGAGCATCTGTGGTAGTCTAGCAGTACTCCTTGTACCTAGGGTGGTATGGCTACAGACTGAGGCTCCTCTGTCATTAAAAACTGGAGAGAAGAGTGGGAAGGATGGTGTGGTTTGAGTGCCAGTTCAGCTGTAATACAATAACACCAGGTAGACTTCTAATGTATTAGACTCTAATCCCTGACTCCTAGACTGCACTTCTTGGACTCACCCTGGGCCTGGGGGCCTTCAGTGCCCTGAAGGAAAGGACAGAAGCATGACTGGATTTGCCACCTGCTGACTGTAGAGCCCAAGCGCTTTGAGTGAACACAGGCAGTAGCCAGAGAGTGGTTACAGCAGGCCTTGGGCAAGACCCAGTGTTGTGCTGCCTTCAGGTCTGACCCAGCACAGTCATAGTCATGGTAGCCACAGGGGTACCAGTGTCACTCCACCTCCAGCTTTCAGTAACTCATAACACAGAGAGAGACTCTGTATGTTTGGAAGAAACTAATAAAAGAGAACAAGAGTCGCTGACTGGTAATCCAGAGAATTCTCCCATATCTGGTCGAAAACCATCAATGAGGTACTTCGAGTCTGCAAGAACCACAGTGCTAGTGGGCTTGGGATATCCCCTAAAGCAGACACAGCTTAGATTACAAAACACAAGTCCTTTCAAATATCTGGAAAGCCTCCTCAAGAGGGACAGCTACAAATAATCCAAGACAGTGAAGACTAGAATAAATACTTAACTCCTTAATGCCGAGACACTGAAGAACATCTACTAGCATCAACGTCATCCAGAAAAACAGGACCTCACCAAGTAAACTAAATAAGGCACCAGAGACCAATCTTGGAGAAAGAGATATGTGACCTTTCAGGTAATTTGAAATAGATGTGTTGAGGAAACTCAAAGAAATTCAAAATAACACAGATAAGGAATTCAGAATTCTATCCAATAAATTAATAAATAAATTGAAATGATTAAAAAGAATCAAGCAGAAATCTTGGAGCTGAAAAATGCAATTGGCACACTGAAGAATGCATCAGAGTCCTTTAATAGCAGAATTTATAAGCAGAAGAAAGTATTAGTGAGCCTAAAGAGAGGCTATTTTAAAATACACAGTCAGAGGAGACAAAAGAAAAAAGAACAAAAAACAAAGTAGCACACCTATAGGATCTAGAAAATTGCCTCTACAGGGCAAATCTAAGAGTTATTGGCCTTAAAGAGGATGTAGATAAAGAGATAGGGATAGAAAGTTTATTCAAAAGGATAATAACAGAGAACTTCCCAAACCTAGAGAAAGATATTAGTAGCCAAGTACAAGAAGGTTATAGAACACCAAGCAGATTTAACCCTAGGAAGACCACCTCAAGGTATTTAATAATCAAAGTCCCAACTGTCAAGGATAAAGAAAGAATTCTAAAAGCCACAAGAGAAAAGAAACAAATAACATACAATGGAGCTCCTATATGTCTGGCAACAGACTTTTCAGTGGTAACCTTACAGGCCAGGAGAGAGTAGCATGACATATTTAAAGTGCTTAAGGAATATAATTTTTACCCCAGAATAATATTTCTGGTGAAAATATCTTTCAAACATGAAGAAATACTTTCCCAGACAAACAAAAGCTGAGGGATTTCAACAACGCCAGGTCAGTCCTATAAGAAATGCTAAAGGGAGTACTTCAATCAGAAAGAAAAGGACAGTGATGAGCAATAAATAATCACCTGGAGATACAAAACTCACTGGTAATAGGAAGTACAGAGAAATACACAGAATATTATAACACTGTAACTGTGGTGTGTAAAATACTCTTATCTTAAGTAGGAAGATTAAAGAATGAACCAATGAAAGATAATAAATACAACAGCTTTTCAAGACACTGTCAGTACAATAAGACATAAATAGAAGCAATGAAAAGTTAAAAAGCAGGGAGACAAATTTAATGTATAGAGTTTTAATTAGTTTTCTTTTTGCTTGCTTGTTTGTGCAAATAGTGTTAAGTTGTCAGCAGGTTAAAATAATGAGTCATAATATTTGCAAACCTCATGGTAAACTCAAACCAAAAAACATACAATGAATATACAAGAAGTAAAAAGCAAGAAACTAAACCATGTCCCCAGACAAAGTCACCTTCACTAGAGAAAGACAGGAAGGAGAGAAAGAAGGAAGACAAGACCATAAAACAACCAGAAAACAAGTAATAAATGGCAAGGGTAAGTCCTTAATTAACAATAATAACATTGAATGTAAATGGACTAAAATCTCCAATCAAAAGACATAGACTGGCTGCATGAATGAAAAAACATAACCCATTAATCTGTTGCCTGCAAGAAACACACTTCAACTATAAAAGCACATATAGACTGGCTGGGTGCAGTGGGTCACACCTGTGATCCCAGCACTTTGAAAGGCCAAGGTGGATGGATCACCTGAGGTCAGGAGTTTGAGACCAGTCTGAAAAACCTGGTGAAACCCCGTGTCTACTAAAAATACAAAAATTAGCCAGGTGTGATGGCACACACCTGTAATCCCAGCTACTCAGGAGGCTGAGGTAGAAGAATCTCTTGAACCCAGGAGGCTGACGTTGCAGCGAGCCAAGATCACACCACTACACTCCAGCCTGGGTGACAGAGTGAGACACTGTCTAAAAACATACACATACACACACACACACACACACACACACACACACACACACACAGAGAGAGAGAGAAAATAAAGGGATGGAAAAAGATATTCTATGCCAATGAAAACCAAAAAAGAACAGAAGTCACTAAACTTATATCAGATAAAATAGATTTCAACACAAAATCTATAAGAAGAGACAAAGAAGGTCACTATTTAATGATAAAGGGATCAATTCAGCAAGATGATATAAACATTTTAAATATATATGCACCCAACACTGGAGTACTCAGGCATATAAAGAAAATATTTTTAGAGATAAAGAGGGATAGGACCGAATACAATAATAGCTAGTGACTTTAACATGCCATTTTCAGCTTAGGAAAGATCTTCCAGACAGGAAATCAACAAACATCAGACTGAATCTTCACTATAGAGTAAGTTGATCTAATAGATACTTACAGAACATTTCAGCCAAAAGCTGCAGAATACACATTCTTTTCCATAGAAAATAGATCAGTCTCAAGAATACAACATATGTAAAACAAAAAAGTTTTAAAACATTAAATAAATTGAAATAATATCAAGCATCTTCTCTTACCAAAATGGAATAAAACCAGAAACTAATAAGAGTAGGAATTTTGGAAACTATACAACATGGAAATTAAACAATATTCTCCTGAATGACCAGTGGTCAATGAAGAGATTAAGAAGGAAATTGGAAAATTTCTTGAAAGAAATGATAATACAAACACAACATACCAAAACCTATAGGATACACCAAAGGCAGTACTAAGAGGGAAGTTTATAGCTATAAATGACTACATCAAAAAAGATGAATAACTGCAAATGAACAACCTAACAATTCATCCTAAGGAACTAGAAAAGTAAGAGCAAACCAAACCCCAAATTAGTAGAAGAAACGAAATAATAAAGGTCAGAGCCAAAATAAATGAAATTGAAGTTTAAAAAAATACAAAAGATTAATGACACAAAATGTTGTTTTTTTGAAAAGTTAAACAAAATTGACAAACTTTTAGACAGACTAAAAAAAAAGAGATAAAGCCCAAATAAATAAAATCAGAAAAGAAAAAGTAGACACTACAACTGATACTGCAGAAACTCAAAGCATCATTAGTGGCTACTGTGAGCAACTATATATCAATACATTTAAAAAATCTAGAAGAAACGGATGAATTCCTAGATGCATACAACCTACCAAGATTGAACCAAGAGGAAATCCAAAACCTGAAAAGACCAATAACAAGTTACAAGATCAAAGCCATAAAAAAAGAAATCTCCCACTAAAGTAAAGCCCAGAACCTGAGAGCTTCACTTCTGAATTCTACCAAACCTTGAAAGAAGAATTAATACCAATCTTACTCAAACTATTCCAAAAAGTGGAGGAGAGGGGAATATTTCCAAACTCATTCTATGAGGCCAATATTACTCTGATACCAAAACCAGAAAAAGACACATCAAATAAAAGAAAACTACAGGCCAATATCTCTGATGAATATTGATGTAAAACTCCTCAACAAAATACTACTAAACTAAATTCAACAACAATATATTAGAAAGATCATTCATCATCCAAGTGAGATTTATCCCAAGGATGCAAGGATAGTTCAACATATTCAAATCAATCAATATGATACATAATATCCACAGAATGAAGTTTAAAACAATATTATTATATAAATTTATACTAAAAAATCATTTAAAAAAATTTGACATTGCTTCATGATAAAAAAAATACCTAAAAAAACTGGGTCTAGAAGGAACATACCTCAATATAATAAAAGCCTTATGCAATAGACCCACAGCTAGTATCATACTGACTGGGGAAAAGATGAAAGCTTTTCCTCTAAGATATGGAATACGACATGGCTCACCAGTGTTATTCAACATAGTACTGGAAGTGCTGGCTAGAGAAATTAGACAAGGAAAGATATACATGGCATCCAAACTGGAAATGAAGAAGTCAAATTATACCTGTTTGCAGATGATATGATGTGATTTGGAAAACCCTAAAAATTCTACAGGAAAACTATTAGAACTAATAAACAAATTTAGTAACATTGCAGGATAAAATTTCAACATAAAATACCAGTAGCACTTCTATGAGAACAGGCAACAATATAAAAAAGAAATTAAAAAGTAATCCTATTTACACTAGCCACACATAAAATTAAATCCCAAAGTGAAAGATCTCTATAATAAAAGCTATAAGATATTGATGAAAGAAATTGAGGACATAAAAAACTTGAAAATATTTAATGAAAAATAGTTTATGTCCATAGATGTATTGAAAAATAATATAGGTTTATGGATTGAAAGACAATTTTGTTAAAATGTCCATACTACTCAAAGCAAACTAAAGATTCAAAGCAACCTCAGTCAAAATACCAGTGACATTCTTCACAGAAATAGAAAAAAAAATCCTAAAATGTATATGGGACCACAAAAGACACAGAATAGCCAAAGCTATCCTAAGCAAAAAGAACAAAACTGGAGAAATCACATTACCTGACTTCAAATTAGACTATAATTGGAGCTACAGTAACCTAAACAGAATGGTACTGGCATAAATACAGACACATAGACCCAATGTAAAACACAGAGAACTCAGAAACAAATCAGCATACTTACAATGAACTCATTTTTGACAAAGATGTCAAGAACACGCACTGGGGAGAAGACAGTCTCTTCAATAAATAGTGCTGGAAAAACTAAATATTCAAATGCAGAAGAATAAAATTAGGCCCCCATCTATCACCATATATGTAAATAAAATTAAAATGGATTCAAGACTTAAATCTAAGACCTCAAACTATGAAACTAGAAGAAAACATTAGGGAAAATCTTCAAGACATTGGTCTGGGAAAGGATTTCTTGAGCAATTCCCCACAACTATAGGCAACCAAAGCAAAACTGAACAAATGGTCTCGTAAGTTGAAAAGCTTCTGCACAGCAAAAGATATAATCAACAAAGTGAAGAAACAACCCACAGAATGGGAGAAAACATTTGCACAATATCCATCTGACGTGGGATTAATAACCAGAACATACATGGAACTCAAACAACTCTATAGGGAAAAGTCTAATAATCTGATCAAAAAATGGGCAAAAGAATTTGAACCGACATTTCCAAAAGAGGACATACAAATGGCAACAGGCATGTGAAAAAGTGCTCAACATCATTGATCATCAGAGAAATGCAAATCGAAACTACAACGGATGTTAGCTCACCCTAGTTAAAAATGCCTTATATCCAAAAGACAGGCACTAGTAAATGCTGGTGAAGATGTGGAGAAAAAGTACCCTATTTCACTGTTGGTGGGAATATAAATTAGTATGACCACTATGGAGAACAGTTTGGAGGTTCCCCAAAAAACAAAAAATTGAGCTAACATATGCTCCAGCAATCTCACTGCTGGGTATATACTTCGCAATTTGTTGCAGTACTGTTACAATAGCTAAGATTTGGACACAACCTAAGGGTCTATCAACAGATAAATGGATAAAGAAAATATGGTACATATACACAATAGAGTATGGTTCAGCCATCAAAAAAGAATGAAATCCAGTCATTTGCAACAATATAAATAGAACTGGAGATGATTATGTTAAGTGAAATAATTCAGTCACTGAAAGACAAACATCACATGTTCTCACTTATCTGTGGAATCTAAAAATCAAAACAATTGAACTTCTGTACATTGAGATTAGAAGGATGGTTACCAGAGGCTAGGAAGGGTAATGGGGTTCTGGGAGGAAGCTGGGGATGGTTAACGGGTACAAAGCAATAGAAAGAATGAATATGAGCTACTAATTCATAGCACAATAGGGTGACTGTTGTCAATAATAACTTAATCGTACATTTTAAAATAATTTAAAGGGTGTAACTGGAATGTTTTTAACTCAAAGGATAAATGCTTGCGGGGATGGATACCCCATTCTCCATGATGTGCTTATTTCACATTGCATGTCTGTATCAAATCATCTCACGTACTCCATAAATATATATACCTACTATGTACCTACAAAAATTTTAAAAATTTGAAAGACTGAAAAAGCATCAAGGGCAAATGATACACATTGCAACACACACACACACACACACACACACACACACACACACACACACGCAGCAAGAAGCTATAAGGATAAAGTAAATTCAAGGCATGTTTTGAAATAGCAAAAATGTTCTACAAGTACAGTCAAGGAATTAATGTTAATGTTTAGAACATTGATAACAAAAATATTATTTATTCATTTTTATCCTTGTATGAAAAAACTAATTTAAAATGCATGAGTTTGGATTTAAAATCATTGTGTAATGTATTATAACTTCTTTGTATTTGGGAAGAAAATTTATTAATCAAATTGACTTTTTAAAAAAGATATAATTAGTCTAGTTATGACATCATCTAGAAGCAGTCTTAAAGGAGAGAGGTAGACAGTATGCACTTAATATGTTGAAAAGTTCTGGGTATATTAACATATAAGTAAAGTGAAGATTGGTTGCCTTGTCTACCTTTAGAACATTTGGCCAATATGATTTGCTGTTTCCTCTTTTAAGTAACCCGTTCCAAACACATTACAAACTACTGGGAAAATTATTAAGAACTAAGTAAGTCATGAGTGCTCTAAAATACGTAAACATGTAGGGAAACCTAACAGAAATACAAAGTAGTGAGTGATACTAAAGTTTTAGACATATTAAGCTCCCATCCCAAAACAGACAGCATTGGACAGATCTTAAACCCTGAGGGGTAGCATGCAATAGATGTCCTCTACATAAGGCAAACTCCATGATGGAAACACAGGGCCTATGGTAGCAACCACTGCTATAAAAGGGGGCTGAAAAAAGCTTCTGCCAACAGCTGCTAGAGCTCTTGCTAACAAGAAGATATGGGCCAGAAAAGCAAAATTTAACAACATGGCCAGCAAAACAGAATATGAAACAAGCTACCAATAGTTCAGTGTCTAGATTAGTAATAGTCCATATATCTGCTGGAATAAGATCTCTGGACCAGCAAAGTGATCTCTGGACCAGCAAAGTAATCTCTGGTTTTTAATTGGGGCATCAGGAAGACATGAGATTTTTTGCCTCACTAGTAGTTAAAGCAAGGTGAAGAAGCCAGGAAAGAAAGAAAGAGAGAGAGAGAGAAAGAGAGAAAGAAAAAGAGTTGTTATTCTAAATTAGCCAAAGCACATGAAGAGATCAAATGCTGAGAAAGAGAGCCAACTGAATTGACAATCAGAAAATGAAACCATTTCATTCCAGATGAAACTAAAATCATAAAATAGATGGAGAGAGAATTTAAGAAAGAATATATGTAATCTTCAAAGAGCTAAATAAAAAAGTAATATTTGATGAAAAAGAAATAATTTATGATGAAACCAAAATTAAATAGGAACAAAGAACAATTACAAAGTCTTGAAAATGAATAATATAATCACAGAAATTTATATGAAATAATCAAAAATTGAACTCTAGGCCTTTCACAAGAGAGAATTAGAAAATGCTGAGTTCACTTTAGGGTGCAGCATAGAAGGATAAATAGAAAACATGATACACACAGGTAAAAGGTTGGAAGATATATTAAAAGATGACAAAATACTACTAATAGGAATTCTAGAAAAAGAAAATGATACAATTTTCCTATTAATGCAAGAAAACAACAGATCAATTTTAGGTATTAACATAGTTTTTTAAATCCTAAATAAAATATCAATGAAATCAAATAGTACATATAAAACTACATTATGACCAACTAGTGTTTAATATAGAAATGTAAGAATGCTTTAATAATTAAATATAAATTAAAATATTTAAAAGGAAGTTAATCTCAATAAATATTTAAGGCATTTGAAAATTTTTAACGTTTACCCACGTCAAAATCTTAGCAAATTGGGAAAAGGCAGGACTTCCTTAACCTGATTAGAGTTATTTTAAAAAAATTTCCTCATGAAGACTGAATTATAAATAATTATATGAGCGTTAGAAATAAGAGTAGGATGGCTGCTATCATAGCATTTCTACTTGTCAATATTATGGAAGATAAAGAACTTAAGAATAACCTAAATGCTAAGAAAAGGAATAATTTATAGATTATTTGCACAGCAAATCTGAGAAAACCACAAAGTATCTCTGAGAATTCTTCAAGATCAGGAAAATTATTTATTTGGATATCAATATGCTAATAATGTATCTCTAAATCAGCATCAAGAAACTTGGAGAAAAATTCACAATGGCATCTAAAATTCTTAGATGCCTAACAATAAATTTAACAAAAGGTAAGCAAGATAACATAGGGAAAATTATAAAATATTATTGAAGGCTATGAAAGAATTGAATAAAGAGTTATCTATGTTTGTGGATGAAAAGACCTAACACCATAATGAAGTCAATTTCCCCTAAAAATGGTGTAAAATTCAAGTTCATTTCAATCAAAATCCCACCAAAGGTATTCACGTAATTTGACAATACGAACCTAAGTTTATATAGAAAAAAGACGAAGTCCAAACTTTGAAGAAGGACAAATGGGGAGCGGGGTATTCTTCTGAGTAAGACTCACTTGGCAGTAGAATTATTAATATTTTAATAAGTACTTAAAAGAACAAGTAAAAGGAAAGGGATAGAAATGAACCAATGGGATAGAATAAAGAATCCAAATAAAGACAGAGGCAGCATTTCAAATTATTGAAGAAATTGTGCAGGAGTAATTGATTTGTAACCTCATAGGTTACAAAGACATGTTAAATGCAATAACTACATGATGAGCTCAACAAGAAAAATCACTGTGCCTCAAATGAGCAAGTTTTCTAAAAGCCTCATCATCACGTAAAACTCTAAGAAAAATTGTGGAGTCAGAGTGGCATATATAAAAGGATATTTCTGCCTCCCTGTTGAAAGATAGACCCCATTTCAAGTTTATAGATCCAAAATAATAGCAATCACCTTTAATGGATTATTTATAGTACCCTTGGTTCAGAATGGGTAGTTCATTAAGTTTCTGCCTTTATATTTCTCTTAAAAACCCCATTTACTAAAAGATTTACAATTTTCCCCTACACTTAAATAAAAGATGTTTAACTCTTTCATTCTTTTGTTAGTGGTGATCTTTATGTGACACATAATGTTTAAAATCACCTGCTTCCCAGAGATTTAAAGGCCAGTGTTTTTACATATACCTTCATTTTTTTAAAATTCAAGAATCTTTCCATTAAACCAGTGGTTTTTATTCTCTTTTCTTAAATGCAGTGTCCCATATGTTCACATTCCTACAGCCATGGATAAAATATGTTTTGGATTTTGCATAAATTCCTGGCAAGAGTTGTACCCCCACCCCTTTTTCAAAGGTTGTAACAGCACAGTAGGGTGTCACAACACTCTGGTTGAGAACCTACACTAAATTATTTTATGTATTTATTCCACAAGAAGGAATAAAAAACACCTAAGATAATGTTTATTTTTTAAGTACCTCATACACATTTTCTTATTAAAGCAATTGAATTTGATAACATAAACTTTGCAATGATTCAACAAAAACCTGGGGTTCTTGATGGTTCCGTCTAATGAAATATGTTTCTGAGCAAGTAACTGCTTAAGGACAACTTTAACAGACAGAAAAGAGTTACAGTCATACTGAGTCCATGAGTCAGGACTTTGAGGCAATCCTTTTTAAGTATGTGCTCCCTTCCCTATATCACAGAGGAAGACAATCAAGCTCATTATATGGTTATATGTCTTTAGCAGCAGCATTACAAACGTATGTCACGCCACGCTGAACCATGCTATGTTATAGAAACATTAGCATACTGATTATATTACCATTCAAAATGATTTCAGAAAGCAATCGTCTTTGGTGCCACACTGCCTATTTCCATGGGAAGTATATTCATACAAACCACATAGAGCTCTTTTAGATCAACTAGAAAAGTATGCACAATACCACTGAAATCACCTGAAATGGGGCTTCTGCCGTCAGATTTATACAGCACAAAGCAAGGTTGAGAGCTGGCAGTTATTTTGTAAATTGGCTATACAGGCAACAAGAACTCGATGATTCAGCCTCCCACAACTCACAATTGCATTTTATTTTTCAAGATGCTCTAAGATTAAATCCCTTATCTTGGCTTAAAATGCCTCCTGTTTAGGTATTAGAGTGTATGTCAGCACCATCTCTACTGCTTATGTTAATCTTATGTGCAATTAGGAAAGAAAACAAACATCAGAACTAGGCCATTTTATTTTCCCAAATGAGAGGGATCACCCAGCGACATCTTGAAAAACCAATGAATAGACATAATGCCCTGCTGTAAACACAGATAGAAATGAATAAAATCATTTTTGAAATCCATTTTTAAGCATTGGCAGATGGTCACAATTGCAGGTTAGAGTTATAAAGTATTTTCAGATCCATGACTACCTGATAACTTTCACTGATCCACTTCAGTCTAAGGAAAGAAAAGTAATAATGTGAAAACGAATTTGAGAGGTGCTTATACCCTTGAGTAAGCACATCTCCAGGAGTGGATTAATCTATTGTACCTTGCATTTACAGTGTGGTGCAACTCAGAAAACTACCTCCATGGAAGTTTAACCAAGCCAGCCTTGAAAGGAATTCATTACTCAAGGAACAAAGAAGAAATTTTGATTCCTGGAATGTCTCAAAGGAAAGCAAGCAACACAAAGCCTGCGTATTTTGCAAAATTTTGTCTCATAACAAATAGAAGAAAATTATTTCTCAAAAATACTGTTCCCAGAACATTATACTTAAAAATTCAATATCAAAATGATAAATAACTAGAAATTGTTGCAGAACTTTTTTTAATACTTGGCTTTGAGTAGAGTTGGCTTAAGGGCTTTAATGAAAGCATCCTTTCTCACTGATCTTTGTGATGTGAACTTTCTGAGATGCTAAGTGTATTAATACCATCACATAAGAAGTTTAGAATATATCCTAATTTCATTCCTTTTGACACAGTAAAATTAAAATGAGAACATAAATGCTGCAAATAAAGGAACTTACCAGCGAAATGCAGAAAAGATTCATTTTGACCAGCTTCACTCTCTTGTTGCCCTGCTTTGAGAAATACGATCGCCCGTTGTAGCTCTCTCTTGCCTTCACAGCTGTTTGGCCAGTTCTCATGGGAGATTATTACCAAGTGAAATCCCTGCCATAATCCAGGGGATTCAGAGACCGTTATCAAATAATATAGGCCTTTATTGAACAAACAATTTCCTAAATTAATGAAGAACCCTGAAGCATAACATGAGAGAACGAGACTTACCCCGATCTGTGTAAACAGATTTCAAAGGTGGCAATGATAGTCTTAAAACCTGCAGTGAAAATGCATTGAAAACAACTACAGGCAAACCTGGAGAAAATATTATTCTTCAGGTTAAAAGTAACATCTTCCTCTTAAAGGTGGTAGGTCAAGGGTCCATCTCATATTTCTTCCCATCTCCAATTCCTATTTTCTCTTTCAACAATTAACAAAACGTTTGATTCCCTACATGACAAGATATAGAGATAAACATATTTTTAAATGGCAAGATATGCAAAGTGCATAAATCTAAAATGTACTACTTTAACCATTTTTAAGTAAACAGTTCAGTAACATTAAGTACCTCTATATTGTTGTGCAACTATCACCACCATGAATCTCCGGAACCATTTCATCTTTCCTAACTCAAACCCCATACCCATTAAACACTAACTCCCCATTTCCCCTGCCCCTCAGCCCCTGGAAACAGCCTTTCTACTTTCTGTTTCTCTAAATTTGACTACTCTACATGCTTTCTGTAAGTGGAATCAATATTTGCCATCTGGTGGCTGACTTACCTCACTTAGCATAATGTCCTCAAGGTGCATCCATGCAATAGCATGTGCCACAATTTCCTTCATTTTTAAGACTGAATAATATTCCTTTTCGTGTATATATCACATTTTGCTAATCTACTTGTTTGTTGATAAACACTTGGATTAGTTCTACCTTTTGACTATTGTGAATAAGACTGCTATGAACATAGATGTACATATATCTGTTTGAGTCCCTGCTTTCAGTTCTTTTGGGTATATACCCAGAAGGGGATTGTTTGATTTTTTGTTAATTCCATGTTAAAGAGGAAACACCATATTGTTTTTCTCACTGACTGCGTCATTTACATTCTCACCGACAGTACACACAGGTTCCAATTTCTTTGCATCCTTGCCAGCCCTTGTTATTTTCTGTTTTTTGTTTGTTTGTGTTTTTTTTTAAAATAGTGGCTACCCTAATGAGTGTGAAATGGTATCTCATGGTTTTGATTTGCATTTGCCTAGTGATTAGTGATGATGAGCATCTTTTTATTTATTAGCCATTTATGTACTTTCTTCGTATTAATGTTTATACCAGCCCTTTGCTCATTTTTAAAATTTGGTTCGTTTGGTTTTTGGTTTTGTTATTGTTGAATTGTAGGTGTTCCTTACATATTCTGGATATCTCTTCACAGATATGTGATTTGCAAATAATTTCTCCCATTCAATGAGTTACTTTTTTACTCTGCTAATCGTGTCCTTTGATGCACAGAAGTTTTTTTTCTTTTTAATTTGATAAAGTCTAAATTATCTACTTTTGTATTTGTTACCTGTGCTTTTGGTGTCAAATAAATCATTGCCAAATCCAATGTCAGGATGATTTTTCCCAGTGTTTTCTTCTAATAACTTATAGTTTTAGCTCTTTGGGACTTTGTCAATTTTGAATTACTTTTTGTATATGCTGTAATGTAAGGGTCCAACTTTATTGTTTTGCATGTGTATATTCCATTTGTCCAACACCATTTGTTGAAAGGCTGTACTTTCCCCATTGAATGGTCTTGACAGATTTGCTGACAATCATTTGACCACATAAATGAGGGTTTATTTCTGGGCTCTCCATTCTATTGCATTGGTCTACATGTCTGTTTCCATGCCAGTATCACACTGTTTTAATTACTGTGCGCTTCAAACTAAGTTTTGAAATTAAGGACTTTGGCATATTGTCTCACTCCTTAAAAAAAAAAAAAAAACACAAAACCTTAAAAATGTTCTGTTTTTTTGTTTTGTTTTGTTTTGTTTTTTGATAAGAAAATTGAGGCTCAGAAGAGTAACTTGCCAAGGTCAAAACTAAAAAATGGTAAATTCTGGAACCTAGTCCAGGAATATCTAGTTCCAAATTTTATGCTTTTTATATTAACTATATCATCTTGTGTAAACTTGAGGATGATACTTAGCTTCTGTGTCTTCAGTAAACTCGTCTGTACGATGGCATGTTAAACTTAGTTATTTGAAAACATCAAAACATCAGCTAAAACTAGGTGTTTTTTTGATATTCATTTAGGTCTTTTATTTCTAGATATGCTTGAAATCTAATTATTTTTTAAATGCACTAATAGTTCCAAAAGTTAAATTTATTTTTTAAATTTTTATTATTTTTCTTTATTTTTTAATTAAATGAAAATTGTATATATTTATGATATACAACATGATGTTTTGAAATATGTATATGAAAAGGTTATATTAAACTAACATATGCATCACTTTACATATTTATTTGTGGTGAGAACACTTAAAATCTACTATCTTAGCAGTTTTCACGTGTACAATATATTGTTATTAACTAAAAGCACCATGTTGTACAATAGATCTCCTGAACTTGTTCTCCCTGTCTAACTAAAATTTTGTATCTTTCGACCGTCATCTCCTCCAGTTACTCCTCAAATCCTCCAGAGCCTTGTAATCATCATTCTACTCTTTGCTTCTATGAATTTGACTTTTTTAGATTCTGCGTTTGTGAGAACATGCAGTGTTTATCTCTCTGTTTCTGGCTTATTTCACTTAACGTAGTATCCTCCAGACTCATCGATGTTGTCACAAATAACAGAATTTCCTTCATTTTGAAAACAATAGTATTTCACTGTGTATAAATACCACATTTTCCAGCAATCCCACTACTGGGTATGTATCCATAGGAAATGAAGTCTGTATGTCAGAGAGATATTTGCACCTCCATGTTCATTGCAGCATTATTCCCAGTTGCCAAGATATGGAATCAGCTTAAGTGTCCATAAACAGATGAATGAATAATTAAAGTTAAATTTAGATCTTGCAAATAAGTTTCTTCATCACTTGGTCCTGGACTTACTTTTTGTTAAATAACATTTATTTTCAATACCCTTATTAGAAATAAGATATTCTAAGGAAGGGTATCTGTAGGCCCTTGATTTTAATTAGCAACACCTGGAGATTCACATTGGCACCTTCTGCTTTAAAGTGTTATCAGTTAAGAATGCTTTGAGTTGCAGTTAATAGACTACATGACTAAGAATGTTTAATCAAGAAGGGTTATTGTTCACATATAAGAACAGTTCTATGGATTGACAATTGTTGTCACTGAAGGAGAGGGTCAGTGAGATCAGTTATGATTACCATCTATAATGAGTACCTTGCCCTTCCTTTAATGACTTGAAGATGGCTGCAGAAGTTCATAGCGTTAAATCCTCACACAGTTGCTTTCAAACACTGGAAACAGATATCATATGCACCAATGTCAAGCAGCCCTTCCTGTTTGGCCTCCCTTCCATCATGCCTCCCAAGAGCCTCAGTACCCCTGTAGGTTTCAATGTTTCTGCATACCTTTCCAAGTTAGTACTTTTGAAGTGTATTATTTAAGAAATATTTTGAGATACAATATTAAAATTTAATCAAAAGCTAAACTAGATGAAACTAGGACTTTGCATTTCTTCTTTATAATCTTTTATTTTAGGAGCTATAATATTATTTCAAATTCTGATTTAAAAAAGATTAAAAATTTTTCACACATACTCAAAAGTAGACTACACTAATTCTTTTATATGCCCCTCACCTATATTCAATAATTATCAAGATATTGCAAAAGTTACCTCATCCGTCCTGTTTTATCCCCTTTTTCTTTCCTGCTAAAGTATTTTAAAGCAAGTCTCAGCATCATGTTATTTCACTCCTACATACTTCATTTATCTCTAATTTTTTTTGACTTTTTTTAGACAAAGAGAATGCCATCCATAAATCTAAAAATTGTTTCCTATATCTCTTCATGCTATCCCTCCCCCCTCACCCCACCCCACAACAGTCCCCAGAGTGTGATGTTCCCCTTCCTGTGTGCATGTGTTCTCATTGTTCAGTTCCCACCTATGAGTGAGAACATGCGGTATTTGGTTTTTTGTCCTTGCGATAGTTTACTGAGAATTATGATACCTAATGCTAAATGACGAGTTAATGGGTGCAGCACACCAACATGGCACATGTATACATATGTAACAAACCTGCACATTGTGCACATGTACCCTAAAACTTAAAGTATAATAATAAAATAAAATAAAATGAAAAAACAAAAAATAAAATAAAAATTGTTTCCTGATTACTTCAAATCAGGAAACATTCCCCTCACAGAAAGGTAGCGTCTATTTCTCCAGTCTCTTGAATATCGGCTGAGACTATGACTACATTGAAAATTGGACTGTGGCAGAAATATCACTGCACTAGTTGTAAACCTACCTTTTTCCCTTTATGCATTTCTTTGAATTGAAAAATAAAAATTGTATGCATTTATGGTATCCAATGTGATGTTTTGGCATACGTATACATTGTGAAATAGATAAACTAGTAACATATCCATCACCTCAAATACTTATCAATTTTTTATGGTGAAAACATTTAAAATCTAATCCCTTAGCAATTTTTAAATATACAACACAATTATTATTAACTATAATCATCATGCTGTACAATAGATCTCCAGAACTTTTTACAAAGTTTCAGTTAAGCCTAGCTTTTAAGAAAATTTCTGGCTTCCACTTTCTTCTCTTTGGAATCCAGCTGCCTTATTATGAGGAGCCCAAGCAGCACGGAAAGAGACCCACATGAAGGAGAACTGAGAGCTCCGGTGTCCGTCCCATCTGGTCTCCATGATGACATGGGCACCAATGTGCTCGCCCTGGGAATGAGGTCATCTTGGTAGTAAGGCCCAGATGAGCCACCTTAGCTGATGCCAGAGGAACCCCACCCCCAACCCCTGTGAGTCCTGATCAAATTGAAAAATTGTGAGAAAATAAATCATTGTTATTTTAGGCCACTAAGTACCGGGATGGTTTGTTATGTGATAAAATAAAAAAAAGCGCTGTCTGTAGTTAAAATTCTTCAGTGACCTTAAAGAAAACGAGAAGGACCAGAAGGAGGAGGAAGGGGAAGAAGAAAAGGAAGAAAAATCTTCTAATTTGCTCCATGTGAATCAAAATCCAAATAATGACCGCATTTGACACTTGGTTATCATGCCTCTCAAGTCTCTGTAATTCAGAACTCTCACTCTCTCTTCTTTCTTGTTAATTTTTTGCAAAGGATAGGTCTTGTAAAATGTACAGCCTGAATTTTTTTCCGGTTTCCTTCTTTGTGCATCACTTAACTACTTCTTCTATCTCTGGAATACACTATATACGGGAATTAACTCTTTCCTAAATGCAAGTTGATTCGATTCTGAGTCAACCTTAAAAAGTGCAAAAACTTTTCATAAGTATTGGGCACTGTACTTGGCATCATATCAGGAAGAACTCAATATTTTCCATATTTATTAATACTAAGATAATTTCAACTATTAATTACCTTAACTTAAATTGCCTCATTAGGAGCTACAATATGATGGTTTTTGTTTTGTTTTGTTTTTTGAGACAGAGTCTTGATCTGTCACCCAGGCTGGAGTGCAATGGCTCGATCTCGGCTTACTGCAACCTCTGCCTCCCAGGTTCAAGCAATTCTCCTACCTCAGCCTCCTGAGTATCTGGGATTACAGGCGTGCACCACTATGCCCAGCTAATTTTTGTATTTTTAGTAGAGATGGGGTTTCATCATGTTGGCCAGGGTGGTCTCGAACTCCTGACCTCGTGATCCTCCCACCTTGGCCTCCCAAAATGCTGGGATTACAGGCATGAGCCACCGCGCCTGGCCCAGAATGTTTTCTTTTAATTATGGAAGTAATTAAATTATCTTCAATTTACCTGGAAAATTTGGTAAAGTAGAAATTTTTCTAATCAACTAGTGCTATGGTTAACCTAAAATACAGTTTATAGAGGAACAATTATAAAGTGAAAATTTTCAAAAAGTTTGTGCCTGTATAAGTCCGTTTTCACACTGCTATAAAGAATACCTGAGACTAGGTAATTATTGAAGAAAAAAGGAGGCTTAACTGACTCACAGTTTCACATGGCTGGAGAGGCCTCAGGGAACTGACAGTCATGGTGGAAGGCTAAGGAGAAGCAAGCACCTTCTTCACAAGGCAGCAGGAGAGAGCAAGAACAAAGGGAGAAGTGCCACTTTTAAACCATCAGATCTCGTGAGAACTCACTCACAAGAACAGCATAGGGGAAACTGCCCCCATGATACAATCACCTCCCAGAAGGTCCCTCCCTGGACATGTGAGGATTACAATTTGAGGTGAGATTTGGGTGGGGACACAGAGCCAAATCATATCAGTGCTCTGGTCATTTTTTCAATGGTGTCCAATAAATTGCTTTTTCTCCTCATCCTCCTCTTCCTCTTCCCTCTTCTTTCTCTCCCTCCCTCTGTCTGCATGTCATGACAATATGAGCTTATAGACTTTTATATGTAAAATGTGCTTCAATTGATACATCCATATTTTTCATGGTGCTCAATTTTTTCTTTTATTTGGCCATTGACTTTCAGTGAGTGTGTTTCTATGCCCCTTTGAACCAACTTACTGTTCTTTGAGTTTCTTGAATTCTAGCACAACAGGATGTCTCAGCCTTATTTTGTAAGTTTTCTTCTTCAGATCTAGAGTCAGCCATCCTATCAAAAAAATCTAAAATATTTTAATAGTTTCTGAAAGGCCACATCTATGTGCCATGGTATTTTGCTGTTCTTTGTTTGCTCTGACTCTTGCTTCAGTGAATATCACTGCTTCTTGCTTCTTAAGAATATCACTTTTTTCTCACATATACAGCCTCATGTATGTTTTAAAGAGCTTATTTAATTAAACTATCTATTGGTGGAAAATGAATACGGAAGAATAGAGAATAAGACAAGACCTTTGGTTAATATTTAATAAGCGATAACTTCTTATAATCCTTTCTTAATGTGCACTACTGTCATTTGGGAGGTGGTAGCTATTAGTAGAGATAATACTGCAGTAGACAACTTTAAAAATCTTTGTAAACATTTATTTCCCTGTAGTTATTTTTCAACTTGAAATTTTCCTTACTTCTGTGCCTGGTAGAGGCTATACAAACAATAAAATATCTAAACATTATTTTCACAAAATTCTCTGACTTGTTTAAAATTACTCCCGGATACCCATTCCTCAAAAGCCATTGCTTATTCAAAGAGGAGAAGAGATCTGGTAGCTACCACAAATGCCTCATTGCATTTCCTAACAATCTTCTCTTCTCATACACTGAAAATCAATTATTTTGTATCTATTTCTATTACCTTGTAAGAATTCCTATACCTTGGAAGATGACAATTACTTTTCATATTAACACATAGTTGTCACCACATGTGCAAGGCCACAAGCTTTGGAGCCAGGCAGACCTGTGTGTGAATTCAATAACTTACTATGAAGTCTTTGACAAGTCACTTAACTTGTCTAAATGTAAATTTCCACTTTTGTATTAAAAAAGATGAATTTATTTTGAAGCCTTTTATAAAAATTGACATCAACGTATACAAAGCAAAATTCAGGAAAAATTTAACAAACTGTTATTATACATTAGTGTGGTTATAACTTTCACTTAAACTAAGATACCAAGAGCAGACATTAAATTCCACTGTCTGATTCAAAGAGAAAGAAAGAAGTGTGTCACAGCCAAAGTGCAGCAGAGCAAAAGCCACAAAAATCTGGATTCTATACCTAGCACTACATCAAAGGAATTCTGTAGCAAAGGCTTCCAAACTCAAATGGTTTCTTCTTCTTCATCTACAAAGCAAAACAGATATAATTAGTTTTTCTCAACATTTGTCATATAACAGCACAAAAAAAAAACAAATGGAAGGTGCCTAAAGGGCCCACTGGTAATCCCCAAGTTCTGAACAGTTGACAATATGTTAGCTGTTTAATATAAAACATCCACAGCCATTCATGGGATATCCATATGTAACCACATACAAGATGTGAAGCTCTGGTCTGGAAGACATCTGGAGTCCCTCTAGCTCAATGATATTTGTGATGGAAATGTAAGAGCAGGGAATGGCAACATTAGAATAGGAAACAGGGAACACGTTTCAAGCTAGATAGAGGTCAATGTAATCTTTATATTCAAATCTTACAGATTGCTGCATAAAATTATAGCATAGACCTCAGACCTCACCATATCCCCAGATAGCACTTCCTAAAGTTAGATTGAAAAAAGATAAATCATATGGTCCTTTTTATTGCAAAGGAATGAGTCTTAGCTTAATGAGTAATCATTTATTGTCCCAAGTCTATTGCCAAAATTTCCTGAAGGTTAGATGTAAAGTTATGAATTTCATAGAAGCATAATTAACACAATTAGAAGCATAATTAGCTAAACACAAAAATACTTATTTTGGAAATAATCATAGAAAGGATTAACATCTTATCTATTATTTGGTAAATCTAGGTAACATTTTATCCCCATTTTTAAACATCCACTATCAAAGGAAGAGAGAGAGAGAGTGAGAGAAAGGGAGAGAGAGAAACTCTAACAAGATGCACATTTTTGTGACAAACAATAAGTATCTTACCTTTTCAGAGACTGATTTTGAATGATAGTTAGGGAGAAACATATTTGTTAGATGAAGACTTACAGAAAGATGTTGCTTTTGAAATACTGAAATTTCAAGCTTTATCTGGTGATGGCTTTTACTGTTTCTTGCAACCAAAGTAGAATTTGACAAGGGATATAT